>NC_041735.1:23793814-24096844 GCF_004115215.2 Ornithorhynchus anatinus
GCACTCTCCCAAGCACTTAATACAGTGATCTGCACATGGTAAGCGCTCAATAAATGCCAAGATTGATTGATTCTCTGCACCTCAGTTCCCTCATCCATAAAACAGGATTAAATACCTGTACTTCCTCTGACTCAGACTGCAGGAAAGGCACTGTGTATGGTGTACTTACAGAAATCTTTACAATAGTGTTTAGCACATAGTAAGTTCCTCAACAGCATGGCCTAATGGATAAAGCATGGGTGAGGGGGTCAGAAGGAACTGGGTTCTAATCCTGGATCCGTCACTTGTCTGCTGTGTGTCCTAGGGCAAGTCACTTCACTCCTCTGTGCTTTAGTTACCTCATCTGTAAAATGGGAATTAAGACTGGGAGCCTTATGTGGAACAGGGACCGTGTCCATTCCAATTTGCTTGTATCCATCCTAAAGCTTAATACAGTGCCTGGCATATAGTAAACAATTAAATACCACCATTATTATTTTTCTACAATTAATATTAGGTAGCAGCAGGATGCTGGAGGCCAGCTCTTCCCCAGCGGGAGAGAATGGGAAAGACGAATGAAGAACGAACCACTGACCGCCGGCTTTGATGGAGGGAACTGGAGGTGTAAAGAGAAGCCAGACAGAGCACACTTTCGGGCTTTGCCCTCTCACTTTTCTCTCTAGTTCCACATCATCAAAAGAGTAGAATCATTATGAGAGGGTTTGTAGGTTCTGAGGGTGAACCAACCACGTGCCGAGATTGACCGCATCCAGCTTCTGGCCGACTCACCTGCCCCAGGCCAAGGCTCGAGCTGCGTTAGATTAGAATCCCAAGGTCCATGGCTGGTTTGCCACCCAAATGCCGGGGAGGAAGCGCTTTCCCCACCACGCGCAGTGCCATGCCTGGAATCTTTGTTTGTTGGGATGGTTCCTCTGTTGGAAATTCACTTTCAATAATAATGATAATGTTGGTATTTAAGGGCTTACTATGTGCAGAGCACTGTTCTAAGCCCTGGGGTAGACACAGGGGAATCAGGTTGTCCCACGTGGGGCTCACGATCTTAATCCCCATTTTACAGATGAGGTAACTGAAGCACAGAGAAGTTAAGTCACTTGCCCACAGCCACACTGCTGACAAGTGGCAGAGCCGGAATTCGAACCCATGACCACTGACTCCAAAGCCCGTGCTCTTTCCACTGCTTCTCATAATGTTTTTAGGCTTCTATACTTTTTTTAAAAGTTAATATTTACACATCATTGGCATTTTGGAATTGAATAGGTTAAGATTTTAATTCATTCATTCCATCGTATTTATTGAGCGCTTACTGTGTGCAGAGCATTATACTAAACATTTGAGAGAGTACAGTATAACAATAAACTGACATACTCCCGGCCCACAGCAAGCTTACGACCTAGAGAGGGAGACAGACATTAGTATAAATGACAGATATGTCCTTAAGTGCCGCGGCACTGGAAAGAGGGATGAATAAGAGGAAGGCAGGGCAACACAGAAGGGTGTGGGAAAAGAGGAAAAGCGGGCTTAGCCAAGGAAGGCCTCTTGGAGGACATGTGCCTTCAATAAGCTTTAAAGCAGGGGAGAGTCACTGTCTATCCGATTTGAGGAGGGAGGGTGTTCCGGGCCAGAGACACGACGCGGGCGAGGGGTCGGCAGCAAGTAGACGGGATAGAGATACAGTGTGAAGGCTGGCATTAGAGGAATAAATCTTCATACAGGATGAAATGAGAGGTTTGTAATCAGCGTGACTCAGTGGAAAGAGCCCGGGCTTGGGAGTCAGAGGTCATGGGTTCTAACCCCAGCTCCGCCACTTGTCAGCCGTGTGACTTGGGGCAAGTCACTTCACTTCTCTGCACCTCAGTTACCTCATCTGCAAAATGGGGATCAAGACTGTGAGCCCCACGTGGGGCCGCGTGATCACCTTGAATCCCCCCCAGCGCTTAAAACGATGGCTTGCACATAGTAAGCACATTACAAATGCCATTGTTATTATTATTATTATTGTGATATGATTTTCCTACCAATCACCCACCTTTAGTTAACACAGATAGTGCTCTCCTTCAATCCAGGTTGCAGCTGATAAACTATTCAGGGGTTGGTGGGGAAAGAGGGCAAGTGGAGGTGATTTTTCCTTTTATTACCTGCTCCCTAGCACCCAAAACAGTGCTCTGCCCTCAGCAGGCACTCACTACACAATGATGATGAAGAGAGACTCCTGCCCCCACCTTGCAGATTCCCTCCTCCAGATGCAAGAATGCTCTTAGCAGCTCTTTTTTTAAAAAAATGGTATTTAGACACTTACTATGTGCCAGACACTGTTCTAAACAGTGGGATACATACAAAGGTAATCGAGTTGGAAATCAGGTAATTAGTTTCCCTCCTAGGAAAGACTCAAGGTGGTGGTGAGAGGTTCTTCCTAGCCTCAGCAAAGTGTACCGTACGGCAGAATTAGCACGGCCACATCAACCTTGCTACAATGGACTAAGGAGCCGAATTTCTTCCATGGGATTCCCTCTTCCATGTGGAGGCAGTTTTCCAGTGGAGCCACATTGCCTAGATAATAATAGTTATTATGGTATTTGTTAAGTGCTTACTACGTGCCAGGCACTGTACTAAGCACTGGGGTGAATACAAGTAAACCGAGGTGGCCACAATCCCTGGACGTGGGGCTCTCGGTCTCAATTCCCATTTTACAAGTGAGGTAACTGAGGCCCAGAGGAGTCAAGTGACTTGTCCAAGGTCACACAGCAGGCAAGTGGTGGAGCCAGAATTAGAATCCATGACCTTCTGACTCCCAGGCCCATGTTCTAAACACTAAGCTAGATAAGATTAGTTAGGGTCAAAGGGGTCAAGAATTGTGTTTTGGGGAAAATGTTCTTCAGGTTTGGATTTCCCATTTACTGGATATGGAGATCCAGGACATCGACATTATTAATATTGTCATTATATTTGTTAAACACTTATTATGTCAAGCACTGTTCCAAGCACTGGGTTGCAATTTAACCAGGTTGGACACAGTCCCTGTCTCATATGGGGCTCACAGTCTAAGTAGGAGGAAGAACAGGTATTTAATCCTTATTTTATAGTTGAGGCAACTGAGGTATGGAGATGTTCAGTGACTTGCCCAAAGTCACACAGCAAGCAATTGCCAGAGCCAGGATTGGAACCAAAGTCCTCTATCTTTCCACTAGGCCATGCCCCTTCTCTTGTTTCAGGTAGTCTAACACCTCAGCCAGACTGGCTCCTTCTCCCCTCCCATCTTCTCTCATTTCAGGCCCTCCCCAGGCCAGTGATGTGGGTGTGAGGTGGAGGAGTCCTTGCCTTCTACTCTCAAGGTCGGTGGCAGTGGGTTCAGGGAGTCATGATGAATCTCTGTTCCCCTCTGGGTTCCAGATATGAAATAAATCACTTTGGTCCTGATTAGATGCATCTCTTCTTTGACCACCAAGATAAATGATTAATGAATAATGGATTATTGCTATAGGACCCAATTCTAGAGTCTATATTGAAGCAAAAATCCCTTTGGTTTCAATGGCAATTAGCTTCAGTGGGAACTTGGACTGATTAATAATACCACCACCTTCTATTTATACAACATCTTTCTCCAAGGAGCACAAAGTGCTTTGAAGACATTACCTAATACAGCTTCCCAACATTACCGTAAGGTAGGTCTGGTTCTGGGACTGGAAGGATCATTTCCCTGGAACCGAAGAGGCACAGAGAGGTTAAGCGATTTGCAGGGGGTCACACGGGAAGCCGCTGGCAGAGCTAGGAGGGTAACACAAGCATGTTCTGCTCTGGGCACCAGCCCTAGCTACCTCTAGCCTGTGGAGCTTATAGATGATCAGACTTCAGATAGTCTAATTGAGATTTAGTGTGGGTTTCCACAGGTGACTGAAATCTCTTTTTGGGGTGTGGTGATACTAATGATTGTAACCTCTGGGTTTGCAGCGGGGAGAGGGGGGCGGTGTCATCTTCTGGGGTATAAATCACCTGCCTTTATTAAAAACAGCAAAGAGACAGGCCAGTGAGGGTGGAGGTTCAGGGAGAGGAAAGAGGAGGAGACAGAAAAAGATGGAGAGAGGGAGGAAGGGAGAGAAAAATACAGACAGAAGAGATCACGCAGAGAAAGACAGAGACACACAGAGAGAAGATAGGTACAACCAGAGCTAAAGACGGGCACACAGAGACATAGATGAGAAAGACAGAGAAAAAGAAAGTCAGAGACACACAGAGAAAGAGATAAAGACAGAGACATACACAGAGAGGACAGAGACACAGAAAAATAGAGAAAGGCAGGGACATGGAGAGAGACAGACACTGAGATGAGACAGAGACACAGAGAGAATATGGGGAAACGGAGAGAGAAAGAGATTCAGAGACAAAGACAGAAAGAGAAAAGCAGGCATTGAGAGAGAAAGGTAGAAAACCAGAGAGAAAGAGAAAGAAACAGAGAGAGTACCATAGACACACAAGGAGAGAGAGCTACCAAAACTAGCAAGGAGACCCGCACTCCATTAGTGCTTAACAAATTATTATTATTAATAAAGGCTCCTTGAAAATAGGGCTTCCAAAAAACTTTCTTGTGTGGGACACACCCTTTCCCAGGATCAGGGACAATTTCTAGCTGACCAACACTTCCTTCCTCATTTAATGCACTTAGCTTCTTTAACCCCGGACCCTCGGATCCCAATCGAGTGGGATAATCTTTCCGTTCAAACAGTCTGTGGTATTTATTCATCCCAGGTCCAGCTTGGGGAAGACCTCAACCAGGAACACTTTTTTTCTTCTTATGGTATTCCTGTGTGCCAGGCACTATACTCAACACTGCTATAGGCACAAGATAATTGGGTTGGACACAGTCCCTCTCCAGTGTAGGCTCACAATCTTAAACCCCATTTTAAAGATGAGGCAAGTGAGGCACAGAGAAGTTAAGTGACCGGCTCAAAGTCACACAGAAGACAAGTGGCGGAGCTGGAATTAGAATCCAGCCAATCAATAAATCATACTTATGGTGCACTTACTATATGCAGAGCACTATACTAAATGCTTGGGAGAGAACAATACAATGGAATTAGCAGGTATGTTTCCTGCCCATAACAAGTATACAGTCTAGAGGGGGACAGACATTACTATGAATAAATAATTTATAATATGTAATTTAGAGATATGTACATAAGTTCTGTGAGGTTGGGGGTGGGGTGAATATCAAGCATCCAGAACCTTTGAGAAGATTGAGAAGGTCGCTGTCACGGCCGCAGCTGTGACTTCTGGGAACTTTAGTCTGAGTTCTGTGGAGCTCGAAATCCTCCCCGTCTTTTTTTTTTTTGGCCCCCTTTGTGTTTCATATTGTTGTTTGCCTTTGTTGTCAACCATCCCCATCTCATTCTTAGATTATGAGCCTCTTGAGGGGGACCAAGGACTGTGTCTGTACTCCAAACCATGCACCTTTTCCACATAACTTAGTACAGTGCTTTGCCCATAAGCTTTAAAGACTACTGCTACTACTACTAATAATAATGTTGGTATTTGTTAAGTGCTTACTATGTACAGAGCACTTTTCTAAGTGCTGGGGTAGACACAAGGGAATCAGTCTTAATTCCCATTTTACAGATGAGCTAGCAGGCACAGAGAAGTTAAGTGACTTGCCCACAGTCACACAGCTGACGAGTGGCGGATCTGGGATTCGAACCCATGACCTCCGACTCCAAACCCCCTGCTCTTTCCACTGAGCCACGCTGCGCTGTAGCTATGAACTTTTCTGCAAGGATGGAGTCCCACTGAAGTTAGTCAATCATATTTATTGAGCACTTATTGTGTGCAGAATATTGTACTAAGCTCTTGGGAGGTAACAATCTAACATTCGATATAACAGACACATTCCCTGCCCGAAGTGAGTTTACAGTCTAGAGGGATTGGAAAAAGCATTACCTTTGAAAACTAAAGACAGTGAGTTGTAGATATTTCTCTCTATCTCTGCGACCCATAGAATCCATGCAAAGTCTGCCTGGTCCCGTTCCAACATCTGTGTTCTGCTCAGATACTTAGCCGGGGCTTCTCTTAGCATTGTGCTGCTGGAGGAGATTATGAAAAAATTGGGGTATCGAGCACAATCTTTCAACAAGAAGAGTATAGGAATTAATTACATACACTTTTTTTTTTTTTTGAGAACTCAGGTTTCTCATTCTTATTTGACATTAACATCTAAGGAAAGGAGTTGGTGATTTAATAGATAGATTAGTCATCTTTCAGAACTAAGGCATTGTGATGAGTTTTGCAGTTTGCTCTCATGCATCTGGCATTGGTCAACTCCTGATAAATAAGACACCAAGAACTGTGGACCAAGAGTGTGTTGCAATGTGACACTTCCTATATCTGGTTCCTGAAACCCTCAGCTTCGGTCCAACTCGCAGTTCCCAGTGAAATGGGTTTCATGGTTCCAGCGTCCAGAAGAGAACCACAGAAATCTGCTGTTTGATATTTAGGAAGCTTGGTCACGTGGTTGGTTGAAACCAGTTCAGGTTTGCCAGGAACTCTGAACTAGAAGAAGGTGGAGGATTATGTAGTCTGGACAACAGACTGTAAGCTCGTCTCTAATCTGTAAACTTAATTAGGCAGGGAATGTGTCTGTTATATTGTACGCTTCCAAGAGCTTAGTGCAGTGTTCTGCATATAGTAAGCATTCAGTAAGTACGACCGAAGACTTTTTTCTCGAAGATAATCAATCACACAGGAGCACTGTCCATATATTCACCAGACCATTGCTTAGTAATAATCAGTCGTACTTTGTAAGGGCTTATTATGTGCCAAGCACTGTCCTTTGTGCCAAATGGGGCTCAGAGTCTAAGCAGGAGGAAGAACAGGTATTGAATCCCCATTTTGCAGATGCAGGAACTGAAGCACAGATCTTTTAAATGAGTTGCCCAAGGCCACACAGTCAGTAAATGGCAGAAACAGGATTAGAATCCCGATCCTCTGACTCCCAGGCCCATGCTTTTTCATTCATTCAGTTATATTTTTTGAGCACTTACTGTGTGCAGAGCACTGTACTAAGTGCTTGATAATAATGATAGTATTTGTTAAGCACTTATTATGTGCCAAACACTATTCTGAGCGCTGGGGTAGATGCAAGGTAATCAGGCTGTCCCTCTTGGGGGCTCCCAGTTTTAATCCCCATTTTACAGATGGGGTAGCTGAGGGACAGAGAAGTTAAGTGACTTGCCCAAAGTCACACAGCTGACAAGTGACGGAGCCAAAATTAGAACCCATGACCTCCGACTCCAAGCCCGCACCCTTGCCACCAAGTCCGAGCTCTTCAGTTTTGACATTCTTATAAATTCGAGTGCAACTGTAGTGCTGTAGAAATAGGCTCTTTGTCCTGAAAAATTCTGAACCCTTTCCACTAGGCCATTATACTTCTCATTGGTAAGCACCACTGACTGGTCAATAATTGCCATTGATTGATTGACAGCCTATGCACCAGGTCTGTAAGTCAGCAGAATCCAGTGTGGGACTTAACTCTTTTCCAGTAAGCCGCTGCCTTTCTCTGAAGGCTTTTACAGTCACCCTTATGAACGGGTCATGGCCCCTCCCATCCCCTGCCCTCATTCTACGCCTGTGCCTTCAACCAGATCCATACTGCCTAAAGGGAGAGGAATAAGAAGGCTATGATCCCTGCCCCGAATTAACTTGGTCATCACGCACCCCACTGGTACATTTTGGCCAAACAGACCTAGCCTGATTTTGGGGGGGGGGGGGGGGGGCGGCGCGGTTTCTCAACTTCTCCTTGTCACCATACATGCCACTGGTGCCATTGCCACACATACTGTGGGCTATACAAAGTTTCTGGGTGACACGCTGTGCCTTGAATAGTCAGAAAAGTTATCGAAATGTGTACAGTGGATGCAGGAAAGGCCAAGGAAGAGTAGGGACCTTTAACTCAACAAATCCATCAACAAGGGAGAGTCAATGAGTCAACTGTATTTATTGAGTGCTTACTGGCTCTCGCAAAGTACAATACAACAATGAATAGTGACATTTCATGCCCACAGCAAGCTTACCGGTCTCGGGGGTCAGAGACAGACATCGATACAAATCAATAAAAGTTACAGTTATGTACATAAGTGCTATGCGGTTGGGTGACGCTGTACTAGGTGTTTGGGAAAGTGCAGAAAATAGAGTTGGTAGAGTAACCTTTCAGATACTATGGTCGCTATTTCAGCCCCAACTGCACTAAATGCAGGATCGAGGTTTATCTCCCGCCTTGAACGGGGGTCCAGAACACAGCCTCATGTGGGACGGGGATTTTGATCTACCTGGTTAACATATCTATCCCTGTGCTTAGAATAGTGCTTGACACAGAGTAAGTGCTTAATAAATACCAATAAATGTGAAGAAAAAGAAAGGCTTGGTAGACAGCTAATGCTTTATCTATTTCAATCTTGGTCTGTCCTACCCTGGGCCAACAGCTTCTTGCTTGCCTGGAGCTACTTGATCGAATTCCAGCCTGCCTGAGTCACTCCTATTGCTTTCCGGGACAGATTCATTAAGTTTTATGAAATTTACCAGACGCTTCAGCGTCTTCAGATCTAACTAGAAGTGTGAGAAAGAGGCGACGGTCTTGACTGACTCTGCTGTACAAACTTGTTCTCCCAATTCTTTTGGGAAAAAAGTTGGAGTTGGGTTTAACGGATAGAAGTTCCCAGCTCGAGGTGAGTAGGGAGGTTCAGATTCCAATCGAAACAATTTAGCCAGATTTACAGGTGAGGGATGAGGGCCTCACAGGGGCAACATGTCCACTTATCAACCAAACTCTTATCCTCTCCCTTCCATGGGCCTGGAACTCCTTCACTCACTCCCTGTACACTGTAAGCTTGTTGTGGGCAGGGAATGTGTCTACCAACTCTGTTATTCTGTATTCTCCCGAGCGCATAGTACAGTGCTCTGCACACAGTAAGCCCTCAATAAATATGATTGATTGATTGATTCCAACAGACCGCTGCTCTCCTTGTCTTCAAAGTCCTTCTAAAAAATTACATCTCCCACAGGAGGCCTTCCCAGAGCAATCCTAATCATCCTACTTTGTAATAACAATAATAATAATAGTGGGTGTTTTTAATGGCATTTGTTAAGCTCTTACTATTGGCCAGGCACTGTACTAAGGTCTGGGGGAGAAACAACCTAATTAGGTTGGACACAAGCATGTCCCACATGGGGCTTAGAGGCTTAATCCCCATTTCCCCATTTTACAGTTGAGGTGACTGAGGCACAGAGAAGTAACTTGCCCACGGGCACACAGCGGACAGGTGGCAGAGCCAGGATTAGAATCCTGGTCCTTCCGATTCCCAGGCCCATATTAAGTTCTTACCATATGCCAAACACTGTGCTGGGGTGGATACAAGGTGGGACAAAGTGCCTTCGCCATGCAAGGGTCACAAGGAGGGTAGGAGGGAGAATTGGTATTGAATTCCCATTTGAGAGATGAAGAAACAGACACAGAGAAGTTAAGTGACTTGCCCAAGATCACACAGTTGGCAAGTGGGAGAACCCAGGTCCTCCGACTCCCAAGCCCATATGATTTGCTTGTATCCACCCCAGCTCTTAGGACAGTGCTTGGCAAATAGTAAATGCTCAACAAATACCATTATTATTACTACTTAACCAGACTTTCCATGCCACCAAAACACTTAAGTTACCACATTCGTTCAGTCTTATTTATTGGGTGCTTACTGTGTGCAGAGCACTGTACCAAGTGTACTTGGGAGAGTACAATACAACAATAAACAGACACATTCCCTGTCCACAGTGATCTTACAGTCTGGGGGTGGGGACAGACATTAATATAAATAAATGACAGATATGTACATAAGTGCCGTGGGGCTCGGAGAGGGGAAGAACAACGGGAGCAAGTCAGGGTGACTCAGAAGGGAGGGGGAGAAGAGGAACCATAGCCCCTGCGGGATTTAAGTTCATCATTCAACCAACCGATGGCGGCATAGTGGATAGGACGCAGTCCAGGGATTCAGAAGGGCATGGGTTCTAATCCTGTCTCCTCCACCTGTCTGCTGTGTGACCTTGGGCAAGTCACTTCACTTCTCTGTGCCTCAATTACCTCATCTGCAAAATGGTGATTGAGGCTGTGAACCCCACATGGGACAGGGACGATGTCCAACCTTATTGGTTTGTATCCACCCCTGCGCTTAGTGCAGTGTCTGGCATGTACTAAGAGCTTAACAAATACCAACATTATTATTGAGGATGCACTGGGTGCAGACCACTGCATCGAGCACTTGAGGGAGCAAAGTAGAGTTGGTAGGCATGATATCTGCCCTTAAGGAGTTTACGATTTTATACCCTCTATGACTCCCCCAGTTGTAATTCATTCGTCTGTCTCTCCCTCTAGACTGTCAGCTTCTTGAGAGCGGGGATCATATCTTCCAATTCTTTGGTATGCTCCTGAGTGCTCCACATAGCGCTCTGCACAGAGCAGGTGCTCAATAAATGCCAATCATGATGAAAAGTCAGATCTTTGGTATGTGTCATCCACTGAATAGTAATGACTAAGCACCTATGTTTGTAGAGCTCCATTATTAAGTTCTTGAAATCATACTCCGAGAGACAGGAAACTTTGAAGCTGAAAATAAAAATAAAAAGCTTGACAGCCATTCTTACTGGGCAAATATTGAAAGGAAAAGCACAATGAAGTCAGGGCAGTATGAAAAGATTTAAACTCAGTGCTGGTCCCTGTCTACCTTGCAGCTAATAAACATCTCCTACTACTTACTGCCCAGCCCATACCCTTTGCTCATCTAATGCCAACCTACTCACTGCACCTCGATCTCTTCTAGCTCGTCTCCCACCTCTCGCCCACGTCCCGCCCCTTGCTCGGAACATCTCGTCTCCCCCGATTAGACCGTAAGCCCGTCAAAGGGCAGGGACTATCTGTTATCGATTTGTACATTCCAAGTGCTTAGTACAGTGCTCTGCACATAGTAAGCGCTCAATAAATTTATGAATCTTCCCCCGTCATATTCGAGAGACGATCACTTTCCCCACTTTCGAAGCCTAATTAAAATCGTGTCTGCTCCAAGAAACTTGCCCGACTAAGGACTCATTTGGTCTCCTCCCACTCCCTTTGGCATCACCCTTGCACTTCAAGGGGGTTGATTTGCTTCTTTTCTTCAGCCCTATAGCACTAATGTATATATCCACAATTCATTTATTTATATTAAATGTCTCTCTCACCCTCTAGACCGTAAGCTCTTTGTGGATAGGGAAAGTGTCTACCAACTCTGTTTTACTGTACTCTCCTAAATGCTTAGTTCAGTGCTTTGCACCAAGTAAGCACTCCTTAAATCAGATTGACTGATCTCCTAATCCAAGAATCATTTACTTAGCCTGAGCTATATTGATTGTTGCTTCAAGATTCAAATGGAATTCCAGAAGTTTGGCTATGTGGTGTATCTTTGAGTTTATAAAAATATATTCTTTTTTTTTCCTAGAGTGAAAATGAGGCCATATCTCTCTACCTCCTGATCTTCTGGCACCCTTTATGCACCTCCTCATTCAGTCCCCCGCCAATCCCCATGTGGTCAGCTTCTTTTCTTGGAGCTACACAATAAACCTGACAGTTCTTTAACAAAAATTCGAGCGAGATGACTCACAGGTTCCCCTAGGATTCCCTCTGGGGAGATTGTCTTGGGTCATGCTATCCAGTCTCCCCAACTGCAGAGCAAGCCAATCTGACCTGCAGATGTGCAAAATATTAGACGGAGCATAAGGGTAGGGAGAGCTAAGTGGAGAATTGAGAAAATTATCCAAGTAGGAGGTAGTGTGGTCTATAGGAAAGACCACCAGCTTGGGAGTCACAGGACCTGGGTTCTAATCCTGGTTTCTGCCACTTGTCTGCTGTGCAATCTTGGGTAAGTTTCTTAACTTCTCTGTGCCTCAGTGACCTCGTCTGTAAAATGGAGATTAAAGTCACTTCACTCCTCTGTGCCTCAGTTACCTCGCCTGTAAAATGGGAATTGAGACTGTTAGCGCTGCATGGGACAGGGACAGTGTTCATCTGAATTTCCTTGAATCCACCTCAGTGCTTAGTACAGTGCCTGGCACATAGTAAGTGCTTAACAAATAACCATCATTAGTATTCCCTCCTACCATTAGTCTCATATGGGAAAGGGACTGCCAACAACTTGATTATCTTATATTTACTTTAGTTCTTAGAAGAGGCCCTGAAACATAGTAAACACTTAAGTACCATTAAAAATAATACTAGTAATGACAATAAGCTTGCTCTGTACCTTTAGGCATGTAACTTCACCTCAGTCTTCACATCTCTAAAATGATATTATTGGTGCCTACTTCATCTTAGTGTTGAGAGGCCAAAATGAGCTAATGGGTTTCGCCATTGTTCTTGTCTGTCCGTCTCCCCCGATTAGACCGTAATCCTGTCAAACGGCAGGGACTGTCTCTATCTGTTGCCGACTTGTTCATTCCAAGTACTTAGTACAGTGCTCTGCACATAGTAAGCGCTCAATAAATACTATTGAATGAATTGAATGAATGACATATAAAGATATTTATAAATAAATTGCACATTAAATAAGGCAAAAGAAGTATGAGTGCCTGGATTATTTGAGTAATTTCTTTGGGGATCATGTCACTAGACTAATGTAGATCTGGGGATAGGATGAACGGTATTATTGGCATTTCCCCCAGTTGGAAAAATGATTCTGCCCCAGCAACCCCAAATTGTTGAGGGTCACTCTCCTACTCTGGGAAAGGGAGATGCATGGTGAACTAGTAGATAGAGCACGGGCCTAGGAGTCAGAAGTACCTGGGTTCTAATCCCAACTCTGGCACTTGTCTGCCATGTAGCCTTAGGCAAGTCACTTAACTTCTCTGTGCCTCTGTTATCTCATCTGTAAAATGGGCATTAATATTGTGAACCCCCTGTGGGGCAGGGACTATGTCCAACCTGAATAGCTTGCATCTGCCCCAGGACTTAGTACAGTGCCCAGCACGTAGTAAACACTTAAATACTACAGAAAAAAATGAAGGGGGAGCCAGCGCAAGTTCATGTGGGGAAGGAAGGGAAAATAGCCTTACCATCTCACTTTCCCTTGTCCAAGGGGGAAAAAAGGTTCCTAGAGAGGGCTGGGAGTGACTTTTCCCTTGCTCAGCCCTAGGATTCACTGCATATCCTCAATGGTGAAAAGGTCCATGGATGCAGATGGGAAGGGAATGCGGGGCCAAATAGATGGTACAAGTACCTTATTTTTATATAACCTCAAAGATGCCCCAGATAGTCAGATTTCTGGAATTCACACCCGAGTCTTGCAGCAGTACTCATTGCTGCTCGAGCTAAGTAGATGTTAGTTAGATTGGGAGATGTTTAATAGCCACAAGAGTTGACGTGGACCAGCGCTGAGCTGAAGTCTTTCCTATTGCCCTGACCTCTTTGCGCTTTTCCTCATTGGGAAATATGAGGTTGATGACGAAGACCGTGGTATTTGTTAAGCGCATACTACGTGACAAGAACTGTACTAAGCGCTGGGGTAGAAACAAGATTATCAGGTCCCTCGGGGTCCCACCCCCTCTCAGGGTCGCACCTGGAGAGTTTCCAGTACTCTAGCAGTCTTGGCTGTGGGAGGGAGCGTCAAGCTGAGGCCTACCTGTTCCATTCCTAGCTCAGGCTAGCGAGTGGAAGGCAATCTGCGACAAGTCAAAACTCACCCGTGCCGGGCGGCAGCGGCATGGGAGAGAGTCGAGGGCGGAGACTCCGGTTTACTGCGTGGAAGGCGGCAATGGTAAACCACTTTCATATTTTTACCAAGAAAACCCTACGGATACACTACCAGAACGATTGCAGATGGAGAGCGGGGCGTCCTGGGAGAGACGTATCCGAGTGTCGCTATGGGTCAGAAATGATTCGATGGCATAAGACAAGACAGGGGTCCCACAGTCTAAGTAGGAGGGAGAAAAAGTATTAAATCGCCATTTTTGCAGATGAGGAAACAGGCACGGAGAAGTTAAATAATAATAATGTGGGTATTTGTTGAGCGCTTACTAGGTGCAAAGCACTGTTCTAAGCGCTGGGGGGGGGATACAAGGTGATCAGGTTGTCCCTCGTGGGGCTCACAGTTTTAATCCCCATTTTACAGATGAGGTAACTGAGGCACAGAGAAGTAAAGCGACTTGCCCAAAGTCCCACAGCTGGCAAGCGGCAGAGCAGGGATTAGAACCCATGACCTCTGACTCCCAAGCCCGGGCTTTTTCCACCGAGCCACACTGCTTCTCATGACTTGCTCAAGGTCACGTAGCACAGAAGTGGCAGAGCTGGGTTTAGAACGTTGGTCTCTCTCACTCCCAGGCACACGCTCTTTCCACTCGGCAACACCGCTTCTGGGAATAGAACACTTGGGAGGAACTTGAGCCAACCCTTGAGGAAGTGATGGTTGTCCTCCAAAGAGAAGGTGCAGTTCTGAGGCCTAGAGGGAAGGGGGAAGCCAGAGTGAGAACTGAGCCTGGAGTGTCGTGGACTTTGAAGCAATAAGTTCCTTGAGGGCAGGGATCTTCTCTACCCATTATACTGCACTGTTCTCTCCCAAGCATTTAGTAGACTGCTCTGTACACAACAGGTGTTCAATAAAGACCACCGAATGACTGAGGAGCATAATTTACCAGCTGGGGTGTAACAGGAAGAGGGTGCTAACTGACTGAGGTGCAAAAAGCAGCGTGGCTCAGTGGAAAGAGCCTGGGCTTCGGTGTCAGGTCATGGGTTCGACTCCCGGCTCTGCCACTCGTCAGCTGTGTGACTGTGGGCAAGTCACTTAACATCTCTGTGCCTCAGTTACCTCAGCTGTAAAATGGGGATTAACTGTGAGCCTCACGTGGGACAACCTGATTACCCTGTATCTCCCCCAGCACTTGGAACAGTGCTCTGAACATAGTAAGTGCTTGACAAATACCAACATTATTAGAAAACTGACGAGTTGGGACCAAGAATTTTAGTGATTTAATAATAATAATGTTGATATTTGTTAAGCGCTTACTATGTGCCGAGCACTGTTCTAAGCGCTGGGGTAGACACAGGGGAATCAGGTTGTCCCACGTGGGGCTCACAGTCTTAATCCCCATTTTACAGATGAGGGAACTGAGGCACCGAGAAGTTAAGTGACTTGCCCACAGTCATACAGCTGACGAGTGGCAGAGTTGGGAATTGAACCCATGACCTCTGACTCCCAAGCCCGGGCTCTTTCCAGTGAGCCACGCTGCTTCTCAATCACCCTGCCGCTAGCGGAAAGCTCAACTGACACCTCAGTGACTATTGATTCAGTCTCCTTGGGACCAAGCGCTTAGTACAGTGCTTTACCCACAGTAAGCACGCACACATGATTGAACCAACAGATGACCTTTCCTCCTGAGATGCCAGGACCACAGAGCTGCATGAAGAAATTTGGTTTTATTGTTGGCAGTTTTTTGAATGTCACTCCAGGCTCTCTCAATTCTCCAAGTGTGTTCTCACTGGGCTCCAGAGTGTAACACAGAGTGCCAGTGCGCTCTAATAATAATGATAATTGTGATATTTAAGTGGTATGTGCGAGGCGCTGTATTAAACCCTGAGGTGGATACAAGGAAGTTGGATTGACACAGCCCCTGTCCCACATGGAGCTCAGTCTTAATCCCCATTTTACAGATGAGTCAACTGAAGCAGAGAAGTAAAGTGACTTACCCAAGGTCACAGCAATCTAGCGGCAGAACTGACATTAGATACCAGGTCCTTTTGACTCTCAGGCTTGTGCTCTGTCCGCTAGACCGAGCTGCTTCTCCTCAGTTTGATACAATTAAACTTTTGAGGACTCCACTCCAGATTCTCTGGAAATGCCCTGCCACTTGAAGATACATCTCTTTGGACGAATAGAAGCCATGAGTGAAGTTAGCCATTCTGGATCATCAAAACCCCAGTGCTTCTTGATTCCCAATAGCAGACCTTTTTTTTTTTTTTTTGGCTTAAAAGTTACCCAGATAACTGCCTTAACTCAGTTTTCCTATTAGGCAAGACACGTGAAGTGCTATCATCACTTAGAGAGATGCTATCTGGGTTTCAGAAGGATTGAAATGCTTTAATCCCCAAGATGTGATTTAAAAAAAAAACTACTAAGCAGTGTTAAGGAGACTATTCCCTCCCCCTTTGAATTATGCGAACGGATACTTACATTTGTGGAAAAACTTAAAGAGGTTCCGTGCCATTAACCGGGGAGTGAACCAGAAAACCCATAATAGATTGGGTAGCCTTATAAATGGATAATCTGTTGTATCACACTCTGAAGAGAGATAAACTATTTATGGCGTATTTGTGGAGGGGGGTGGCCTATGCTAAAAAAGTCTTAGCGCACAAGCTGCCCGTGTCTCTTCTTTCCCCATAGATTAGGAGTGTGCTGTCTCATCAGAAACCAGCGTCACGGCTGGTTGAGCGAAGCCTGCTCTGGCCATTTCTAGGAATCTTCAGAAAGGCGGTTCATTGGAAACTGCGGCTAAATCCCTGCTTCGGGTCTGGAGGGTTAAACCTTTCTGGCTGGGATGAAGAACACATGGTTTCATTATATCATACTCTCCCAAGCGCTTAGTACAGTGCTTTCCACACAATACGTGATCAATAAATAAGATTGAGGTATAACCAGCATAACCTCCTAGCAAGAGCACGTGCTTGGGAGTCAGAGAATGTGGGTTCTAATCCCAGCTCCACCATCTGCTGTTTGAGCTTGGGCAGGCCTCTTGACTTTTCTGTGCCTCAGTTCCCTCACCTGTAAAATGGGGATTAAGACTGTGAGCCCCATGTGGGACAGGGACTGTGTCCAACCTGATGACTTTGTAACTGCCCCAGTGCTTAGAACAGTGCTGGGCACATACTAAGTGTTCAACCAATACCATTATTAAATACCATTATTATTATTAATTAAATTTCTGCCCTGAAAACCAGAGTGCAAGCTGACCATCTGGCTTTCTGGGACTCTTCAGCTTGAGGCTGACTGTTTTTCTTTTTTAGATGTTATTTGTTAATTAAGTGCTTACTACGCATCAGGCACTGTGCTAAGTGCTGGGATAGGTACAAGCTTATCAGATTGGACACAGTCTACAGGGGAGGGAGAGGAGTTATTTCATCCCCATGTTACAGGTAAGGGAACAGAAGCGGGAAGAAGTCGAGTGATTTACCCAAGGTCCAGTAGCAGGCAAGTGGCAAAACATGCAGGTGCTCAATAATAATAATAATGAGGTTTTGCTCATTATTTGAATCAGATTCTAAAGAAATTCCTTTTCGTGGGGATGAGTCGAAACCTTAGTGATAATGATGGTGGCATTTATTAAGCACTTACTCTGTGCCAAGAATCGTTCCAAGCATTCGGGTAGCTATGGTCTCTGTCCCTCACGGGGCTGACAGACAAAGCAGAAGGGAGAACGGGTATTTAATTAGGAAACCGAGGCAGAGAAAAAAATTCAATGAATTGCGTCGTCACACAGCAGGCACAGATCCGAGCTGAATTAGAATCCAGGGCCTCTGGCTTGACCGTGAACTTTCCACTTGGCCACAACACTTCATCATAACTATTGCAGCATGCTAGTTGGTTGACGGGAACGGTTGCTGGTTGAGCCTGAGGTCTTGCAGGAGTTAGTTCTCAGAGAACTGACAATCTAATAGGGGTGAGGGAAGCAGGAGGGAAGGGAGAGAGGCAGGTCTTGTCACATGCCGTCGAGTCGCCTCCGACCATATTGATTCCATGGACACATCTCTCCCAGAACGCCCCACCTCCATCTGCACTAATTGAGGTAGGGTATCCATAGAGTTTTCTTGATAAAAATACAGAAGTGGTTTACCGCCGCCTTCTTCCGCACAGTAAAAACCAAAGTCTCAACCCTCGACTCTCTCCCATGCCGCTGCTGCCCAACTCCGGTGAATTTAGACCTGTAGCAGATTGCCTTCCGCTCACTAGCCACTGCCCGCTCTAGGAATGGAATGGGTATGCCTCTTCCTGATTCTCCCTCCCATGGCAGAGACCGGTAGAGTACTGGGAACTCGCCAGGTGCCATCCTGCGAGGGGAAAGAAGCAGAAGGAAAGGGAGAAAGAGAAGGATGCGAGGGAAAGGGACTAGGAAATATATGATAGCATCTCAAGTGACAGCTGTACATGACCCCTGAAAGACCCCCATTACAAGGTACTCAGTCCTGGCTAATTGGACAGGCTTAGTCGCAGGAAGACATGTCCAACTGGGATCCTTTCTTTGCATTGCTGTTCTGCACAGACTGAGGCAGAAGTAATACTGAAGACGCATCTGCCTCAGTGCAGATGTTCTGAGGAGGATGCACGATGTGGACTGTAAGCTTGTTGTGGGAAGGGAATGGGTGATATCGTTATATTGTACTCTCCCAAGCACTTAGTACAGTGCTCTGCATGCGCTAAGTGCTCAATACGACTGACCGATGAGGACAAATGACAGCAGGATAGCCCAAGGAGCAGTCACATGGTGAGCCGCAACGGGGAAACCGAAAGCGAGAGGGTCAGAAGAAACACTTCAAGTGAAAAGCCTCAGGCATTGCAGCATCTCAGCTGAAAAACGAGTCAGCTGCTAAAGAGAGACTTACAGGGCACACTCTGATCAGAAATCGAGGAGCTCTGTTGAAGCAGAATAATAATAATGGCTCTTACTACATATCAAGTACCGTCCTAAGTGCTGGAGCAGATTCAAGTGAAATAGGTTGGACACAGTCCCTGTCCCACCTGGGGCTCACAAGCTTAATCCCCATTTTACTGATGAGGTAACTGAGGCTCAGAGAAGTTAAGTGACTTGCCCAGGGTCACACAGCAGTTGGCAGTCAAGTGCCAGAGGTGGGATTAGAATCCAGGTCGTTCCGACTACCAGGCCCGTGGTCTATCCACTAGCTCATACAGTTTCTCTAGAAACTTCATAAGGATTGAGAGACAAGGAGGAGAAAGGGCAAATAGGGTTAGGGACTAGGCAAAGCAAAGATACGTGGCAGCACCGAGAAGAGCTAGCCTGTGTGTATGAGCAGTGTAAATCGGGACTGTGAGCCCCGCCTTGGCCTTTTCAGCCACCCACGTAACCAAAGAGTTAGTGATGTTCTATTAATAGTGACTGTGGTATTTGTTAAGGGCTTAATATGTGCCAGGCACTGTACTAAGCGCTGGGATAGATCCAAGACAATCAGGTCCCGCAGGGGGCTCACACACATTCTAAATGGGAGAGAGACAGGTATTGAATCCCCATTTGGCAGATGTGGGAACTGAGGCACCGAGAAATTAAGTGACTTCCCCTAGGTAACGGCAGACAAGAGGCAGAGGGAGGGTTAGAACCCAGGTCCTCTGACTTCCTGACCCGTGCGCTTTCTACTAGGCCACATTGCTTCTTTAGTCTTTGTGCGCATGCGTGCGCACACACACACACACACACACACACAAAACCCATTCTCTACCATCCAGGTAGGAGGATCAGCTCTGTGGGTAACTCCCCCAACTCATTCAGAAGAACCAATGAGAGACTGGCAAAAAAGATCTGGGGCTACACCTGAGAACTGGAGAGGGATTCCCAGGTCTGACAAATCTCACCCCACCCCAGTGGATGGCACGATTCAGACGAATCACTTCCCGGGCCATCGTACTCAGAATTCCCCTCTGCCGTGGGATTTGCTAGACCGGATGTCTTCTGTGTGACTCTTTCCAGAAATAGCATGTGTCGTTCCTGCTGACTATTGTAATAATAACGTTGGTATTTGTTAAGCGCTTACTATGTGCAGAGCACTGTTCTAAGCGCTGGGGTGGATACAGGGTCATCAGGTCGTCCCACGTGAGGCTCCCAGTTAATTCCCATTTGACAGATGAGGTAACTGAGGCACGGAAAAATTAAGTGACTCGCCCACAGTCACACAGCTGACAAGCGGCAGAGCCGGGAGTCGAACCCATGACCTCTGACTCCGAAGCCCAGGCTCTTTCCACTGAGCCACGCTGCTTCCCTTCTTGTGCTCTCTCAAGAGAGAAGTACAGTGCTCTGCCCATAGTCAGTGCTCAATAAATACCACTGATTGATTGACTGATTTGAACTCCCCCGAGAATTTAGGCTCACATGCTCCTCTAGTTTCTGGATTGGAAAAATTTTCCCGGATAGTCTGGGAAATACATTAAGGTATTCTTTTCCTCCGTTCCAATGCCTGATTCTTCCCCTCTTTTCCTTCCACCTACCTTTCCTTTCTTCACGGAGATCCCTTTCAGCAGCACTGCAGGGAAAACATTAACTCTGACTCCTGACCACAAGGTTACTGTTTTCAGATCTCTTGGAATTGGTCTCCGGGATGGGCATGCTGATAAATTAGCAGCTCTGTTGAGGGAACAATTATGTTAATGCTGCATTAATCCGGGGGCCTTGTTAGAGAGGAAAGGGCACATGATTTCAATATATGAAAAGGTGCTGAGAGGAGATCCAGTGGTTATCTTTGGATAATTGCCTGGCAAAATCCACAAAGCCATTAAAAGCTGTTGGCATCTTGCAGTTTTCTTTCAGCAATCCCTGCTCCCTAAAGAATACTGAAAAAAGATACCTGCCCCCACCATACACTCCCACCGAAAAAAAAAAAAAAAAAATGGGCTTGGCAGAATCTATTACATTCAGGACCTGCAGGGGGAAAGACAGCTTTTCATCCTTCTCTTTCAATGTGAATATCCACGCAGGAAATTATGTTCTAGCCAAAACAACTCTTTAAATGAATGAGAGTAGTGTTACTGGACTGCCTGTCACTGCCCCTTCAACAAGATCTTGCAACCTTCCCCTCAAAATTGCCCGGTTTGGGGACACTCCTGTGATGGACATGCCAGGTGTTCAGAGGTTTGGCTCTCCCCATCCTGAGTTCAGGGATGTTTATCTAATGCTTACCTAATTTCCAGGCAAGAGATGTTTGGCCAAAGCAAGGCTTTCTGAGGAAAGATGGAGCATTTCCTGGTTTTCACTTCAGATGGAAATACCCTGGGAATACTTGGAAAGGAAAAGTAACTGAAAAGATTTCCAAATATCCATCAAATGACCTGTTTGGGCCCAGTGCGGGAGCCTATTTTCTCCATTTCTCATTTAAATGCTTCTCAGCAGGAGGAGGGTTAAGCAGCCTGCCAGCCCAAGTCCTTATTCGAAACAATAGTTTGATTTTTCTCAAATGAAGAAAAAAAAAAATCTGGAAGAGGTACAGGCCAGATTGGCAATGTCCGAAAACGGTTCCCCAGGATCACGCTCGTCATCATTTTCGTTCTGAACTAAGTACTCTACCGGTGTCCCTAATAGGCACTGATCCTGCCCCAAAGACTCTTTCTGAATTTCTGCAGCCTCTTCTGGGCTACTATTCTACTCAGAAAGCCACAGACATTTGCAGTCCAGGACCCTGGGTATGCTCCACCCCCAAATCACCTCTCTCCTTAGGGCTCCTTAGGCAATTCGCTCAAATACAACCCCAAGTACCAAATGGAAAACTCTAACTGGAGGGGCTGTAATGGAATGCAGAGTGAAAAGACATTCTCCCTCCTTGATTCTCTGAAACACAGAAAAATATGATCGAGCATTTTTGCTGCCTCAAACGGCACTAGGTGTCTGCAGTGGCAAAACAGGATTTCAGAGACCAGAGGGGTAAAGAACTTATGGGTTTAATCAGTAACAGTGAGTCCAAATATCCCATCTCCCAGGCCAAAGGGCACAAGATAATAATAATGATGATAGTTTTTGTTTAGCACTTACTATGTGCCAGGAACTGTACTAAGCGCTGGGTGGATGCGAGCAAATCATGTTGGACACAGTCTGTCCCACATGGGGCTCACAGTCAATCCCCCTTTTATAGATGAGGTAACTGAGGCACAGAGGAGTTAAACAACTTGCCCAAGATCACAGAACAGACAAGAGGCAGAGCCGGCATTAGAACTCAGGTCCTTCTGACTCCCAGATTTTGCTCTAGCCACTACTCCATGCTGCTTCTCAGTGGTTGAATGCAGCTATGCTCCTACCTTGAGTGTCTCTTGGCTCACAGGTGCTGGGCAGGGTTAAGCCCGTGGACCAAGCTCACTGGGTTGGGGAAGACTAGAAGAGGAGTGCATGGATTCATTCATTCATTCGTTCATATTTATTAAACACTTACTCTGCAAAGCATTGTACTAAGCGGTTATGGATATCTTCCCTCCAACCCTTCTAGCAAGACATTTTAACTGGAGGCTGCACCCTTCCAGCTCCCGAGTCATTGTTTGGGCCCTTGTTGAAAAGGGAATGACATTGATACTACTACTAATGGTATTTATTAAGCTCCTACTATGTGCCAGGAACTGTTCTAAGCACTGGGGTAGATCCAAGGTTACCAGGTTGGACACAGTCCCTGTCCCACATGGGATTCACTGCCTGAAACCCCATTTTACAGATGAGGGAACTGAGAAACAGAGAAGTGACTTGTCCTAGGGCACAGAGCACACAAGTGGAGGACCTAGGATTAGATTCCAGCTCCTTCTCACGGCCCCCGCCTGCCCTTATAGTGAAGCTACTGGCTCGACTCTACTGCAGCTGCTAGTTTCTTAGGTGACTCAAGGTTGTCTCTCTCCCCATTTCCCCAAGGCCAAAGGAAGAGAAATGGGGGCCGGGAAGAGGCTGGGAGCATTCCAACCCAACTTGATGAGAGAGGAGAGGGAAGGAAATCCTACTCACTATCTTGTGTTTGTTCTGCCTGATTCTTCCAGCATTTAATAATAATGTTGGTATTTGTTAAGCGCTTACGATGTGCCAAGCACTGTTCTAAGCGCTGGGGTAGATACAGGGTAATCAGGTTGTCCCACGTGAGGCTCACAGTTAATCCCCATTTGACAGATGAGGTAACTGAGGCACAGAGAAGTGAAGTGACTTGCCCACACTCACACAGCTGACAAGTGGCAGAGCTGGGATTTGAACTCATGACCTCTGACTCTCAAGCCCGTGCTCTTTCCATTGAGCCACGCTGCTTCTCTAGCATTCCGAATGCTTGGTCATTGGATGTACAGAGCATTTCTCAGTTCATCACACAGATTTGCTTTGAGGTAGGAAGGAGCAGTTGAATTATCCCCATTATGCAGAGGAGGAAACTGAGGAACAACAGATGAATTTCTAGCCCACGGCAACTCATCATCATTTATTATCGCCCAGGTTACTGCTGATAATACTAATAACAATGCCAAACTTAACAAGACCTGTTGCTGCCCAGAACATATAAAATCCAGGGTTCCGGATCTTGGAGAATTTGCCCAGTGAAAAAAAGAGAGAGGTCAAGCCAAGATTCCTAATGCCCAGTTGTGACCCGTTCCCATTAGAACACAAGTCAGTAGTGTTTGTTAATTCAGTGCATTGTCCTCCCTAGTCTAATAATACTTCCAGAATGCAGTAGATCTAGAGCTAATAGTAGACTGTCCCAGATCTAGGCGATATCTGTATCAGAAAACTCCAATTAGAGCAAGTTCAAAGGGAATGACATTTGGAAAAGCCTCTGGAGCCAAAAGAAAACTTCTTAGTTGCTAAAGCGAAACATCTTCCCACTAATGCTCATCTGTTGGGTCACCATTATGGAGAGTCATTCCTTCAACTTGAATTTTCCAACAACAGAGTATTCTCTTTTTTTAAGTTGTATTTGTTAAGTGCTATGTGCCAGGCATTGTGCTAAGCTCTGTGGAAGATATGTTAGTTTGGATGTAGTCCATGTCCCACATGAGGCTTGCAGTCTTAATCCCCATTTTACAGATGAGTTAACAGCCATAGATAAATTAAGGGACATCCAAAATCACACAGCAATTAGAGTAGTCAGGATTAGAACCCAAGTCCTTCTTACTTCCAGGCCCATGCTCTTAACAGAAAATATGGCTAAGTATCTTTGTCCAATGAATGCCCTGAATCGTTTCCGATCAGTGATACTTACTAACCGTGTACAAAACACTGAACTATGCACTTGGGGGGAATATAATATAGTGTTAGTGGACAGCTCAAAAAAAGATATCGGTCCAGGAGATCATGACCAAAAGGACTATGGAGAGGAATTTTCTGAAATTGGGAGTGCTAACACATACAAATTAACACACAAAAAGGACAGAAAGTTTATTGCATATTTTCCCCAGTCAACCTTTTCTCGTCCCTTCTCCTCCTCCTCCCAGAGAGATACATTGGGAATGTGGTAAAATGAATTATCACCTTTAATGCTGCTGTGGTATATAATGAGTTCATCAACTGGGAGTCTCCTAGGGGCCAGGGGCTTTGTGTGTGTCTCTGCACGTAGAAGACATTCAGTCAACAGGAATGAATGACCAGACTGAGAGGAGGAGGGGAGAGAATGTCTACACAGTGTCGGGGCTGAGTAAAGTCCTGTTGCAGAGAGGAAGGTGTGTTTGGGTAGGGAGGCTGAGGAGAGAGGATTAACCAGCTCACGGGGCTGTCAGCACTCCACCCCCGCAGAAGGAATGCTGTTCTGCTACTCCTGAAGAGGTGCGACGAGGCTTCCCTCCCTGGTAACCACTAGGCCACCGGACCCTAGCTTGGAGTTGCCATTTAGGAAGATGGCCCTTTTTTCTACTGCCATTAGTCCTTACCTCTCCCCACCCCTTCCAGGGCCTCAGGGGGATCAAGATAGCAAATTTGGGTAGCAAATCTGTCGCTGGAGATGATATAGACTACCAGGATGGTTAAAAGACATCTTCAGATGAGACAAACCTGGCTATTGGACCAAGTGTGGGAAGGGGCCTGAGGGAGAATAGTATTAGTAGTAAGAGTAATAGTAGTATTGATAGTAATATTACAGTCTTTTGGACTATATATTCATTGTGTAAGATCATCCTTACTGACAACCAGGTCCATCGCCCTCTAGTTGTTCCAGACATTTCACTACCTTCTCACACCTCCTGTCTCCCCACCTCCTCAATCCCTTACCCCCAATGATCTGGTCACCTACCTTATTAAGATAATTGGCACTATCAAGCATGAGCTCTCTATAATCTGCTCTGCCTCTCCCTTTTCATGCCCCTTCAATTCTCCCATCTTTCCTATCTCTATGGGAGACCTCCTGCCTTATCTCAAAATCCACCCCCTCCCTTTGTGCATCCAACCCCATTCCTTCACCCCTTATCAAAACACCTGCTCCCTCTTACCTCCTTAACAGCTGTCAGCCACCCTCTTCTGGAAATATCCAACTTCAGCTTCTCTGACACTGTCCTCCCCTGGTTCTCTTCCTATCTTTCTGTCCACTCATTCTCAGTCTCTTTTGCTGGCTCCTCCTCTGCCTCCCACCTCCTAATTGTGGGTGTCCCTAAAGGTTCAGTCCTGGGTCCCCTTCTGTTCTCCATCTACATCCACTCCCTTGGAGAACTCATTTGCTTCCATGGCTTCACGTACCACCTCCGTGAGGATGATTACCAACTCTACATTTCCAGCCCTGATCTCTCTCCCTCTCTGCAGTCTTCCATTTCCTTCTGCCTCCAAGACATCTCTACTTGGATGTCCTCTCTCCACCACAAACTTAATAGGTCTTAAACCCGAACTTATCTTCCCACCCAAACCATCACTTTCCCATCACTGTAGATAGCACCGCCATCCTTCCCGCTTCACAAGCCTGGAACCTTGGCATTTTCCTTGACTCCTTTTCTCTCATTCACACACAGATTCAATCCATCACTGTATCCTGTCAGTTCCACCTTCACAACATCACTAAAATCCACCATTTTCTCTCCATCCTCCAAACTGCTGCCACATTAATCCAAGCAATCATCCTATCTCACCTTGATTAGTCTATCAGCCTCCCTGCCGAGGTCCCTGACTCCTGTCGCTCCCCACTCCAGTCCATAATTCACTCTGCCTCCTCGATCATTTGCCTATGAAGAATTTCAGACCATGTTTCCCCACTCCTCAAGAAACTCCACTGGTTGCCTGTCCACCTCCACAAACAAAACCTTCTTACCATTGGCTTTAAAACACTTCACTTTGCCCCCTCCTATGCCACCTCCCTACTCTCCTTCTACCATTCTGCCCAAACACTTCGCTCCTCTAATGCTAACCTTATTCAATAATATTTACTGAGTGCTTACTCTGTGCAGAGCACTGTACTAACCTTATCACTGTAGCTCAGTCTCATCTATCTCCCACCAACCTCTTGCCCACTTCCTGCCTCTGGCTTAGAATGCCCTCTCTCCTCATTTCCAACAATTACTCTCCCCCTGCTTCAAGGCCTTATTGAAGGCACATCTCCTCCAGCTCTCTCTTTCTTCTTTGACACCCTTCTGCATCGCTCTGACTTGCTCCCTCTCTTCTTCCCACAACCCTTCCAGCCCTACAGGGCTTATTTACATATCCAAATTTATCTATATTAATGTCTATCTCCCATTCTAGACTGTAAGCTCATTGTGGGCAAGGAATGTGTGTTGTACTGTACTCTCCCAAGTGTTTAGTACAGTGCTCTGCACACACCAAGCACTTGAATACCACTGATGAATTGATTGATTAGTTGTCAGGAAGAGCTCAAGCCAAGATTAGTAACTGGCATACCTTGAGTTGCTCCCAACTAATATTCAACCTCAGGGTTGGTGTTTTTTCCTCTGTGTGTGTGTGTGTGTGTGTGTGTGTGTGTATTTTACTACCACGAAAAGGGAGGATTGAGGAAAAATGTTTATAGGCCCAGGAAGAATAGTAAAAGTTTGCAAGCCCTACAGGGCTCTTTCACAATAAACATTTATGTGCCCTTTAGGCACCCGTTCTTCCAAAAAGAAGGGGGGTGAAAAACCCAAACACAGGGCACTCAGACTCTGACATTAAGTTGAAAATCCCATAAATTCTGTCTGCCTGCAAGAGTCCAACCCACATGAGCTGTTTGAACTGAGGGTGTCAGTGGCAGAGTGGAGTGGGAATCACATCAATTCCAATGGTGAAGTCTTGGGCAGGCCAGCTTTAGTTTCCCCTCAGATCAGAGAAAAAGTCAGTCAGAGGTAGCAGTGGGCAGGGAAGAAAGGAAAGAATATTCTTTCTCAATTCATCTTAACTGAACAAGACGGGGCAGTGGAAACACCCAGATTTCCATTCCTCTAGGTGATCCCCAGGTTCTGTAGTCCGATACAGATAAACAGTGTCAGAACACCCCGTATCATTTATCACAGTCAATAAGATTTCCACCCCTCCTCAACCCCTTTCCCCCTCTAAAGTTCCCTGCAAGATCACATTAGGTTAATAGTAGTAATAGTAATTAAGTGCTTACTGTGTGAAGAGCACTGTATTAAGTGCTGGGAAAAAGTACAAGGGGGAGGTAGACATTAACCTCTCCCTCGAGGGGTTGTGTGGGAGGACTGGAGACAGATACATCGGAAGCAATGAAACAAACATTAAGACAGCACAAGGGACCAAGAAAAATACACAATATGCAAAATTAGACTATGGTCAAGCTCTTACTACAGTGCTCTGCAACCAAACATTCAAACACCAAAACAGCAGAAGTTACCAAGACAAATACGTTATACACAAAATAAAACCACTGTCAAGGGCTTAATACAGTGATCTGCACCCAGTCAACACTTAATAAATACCATTGACTAAGTGATGGTATTTCTTTCCCTACCCTCTGGGCTCCCAGGAAACAGATGGGAAACAATCAAGGAAATGCTACTTGACTGCTCTCCCAGACCAAGCATGTGTCCAGTGGTTCGTCTAGGGACTGACACCCTCGTACGGCACGGGAGGGGCAAGAAGAAGAACAAGTTTAATCATACTCTTCACCCTAGAGAGGGTTGCGGTCCTAGCTGACGGGTGTTGGATCAGTAGCAGGCCGACATCAACGGGGGAGTTGAAGGAAAGGATCGAAACCCTGAAGTGGTCTGAATCCCAGGCAGGTCCAGAAGGCTGGACTGACTCCTCAATGAGCTGAGAATATGTATGAAAGCAGCTTGGGTTCTGCTTTTTTTTTTTGTAGCTCTCCTGTGCCCTTTGAACTTTGCAGTTTCACTGGATATGGCTTGTCTGCTCCTGTTACAGTTTCAAATATGATATGACTCCAGGGGGATATGTTTTAATGGATAATTTCTCTGCTCTGCTTTCTGCTCTCATTTGTCATTTATAGTCAATATACTGAATTTCAATTTTTATTTCTTTGGGAAAAAAAAATCTGCAAAGCTAGAAAGTTACTGTACTGGGAACTGTAGGAGTAAGTGTGTGTGGAGGAATGCTTTATCATACACTAAGCAAATCCATGTTATCACACGGCATGCTATTCTGCTAAATTGAAAGTATATTTCATATATGAGATTCAGGCCATGACCTGGTGGCAAGACTCAATCCACTAGGAAGGATTTTCCATACAGTTTAACTTGGTATAATCCATCCAGATTCCAAGAGAAGAAAGGAAACAGAATAATTATTAGTCTGAGAGAGGATACCATATAAAGCTTTGCAAGAGTTGTCTGTTCCCTTCTCTCTCTCTCTTTCCTCTCCCCTCTTTCCTTTCCCTCTCCCTTCTCTTTTTCTCCCCCCACCTCTCTGAATTTGTTTCCCTTTGGATTCTTAGGATTTAGCTATTGTCTAAACAGATCAGAAAATGTAAGCTGAAGAGCACTATGGTTAAGTCATTAAAGTCAGCATTCAAGACCTCTGAGAGGAGGTATTTACGTTATTAGATCATTGGCAAATGGCTACTTCTTGTGGTCAGATGAAGCTGTATATTACCACTCCTACAGGGTTCAAATAAGTCTAAGTAGTCCCCTTATGGAAAATACCCCTCAGCTGATGTTGTGCATCCCTGACAGATGATGAAAATAGCAAGAAAGGGATGATGTGGGCTGATTTACAGTAAAAGAGTGAGTGTGGAGAGGGAAAAGGAACTCTAGAACAAGAAGAGAGTGAGGGGGTGAAAAAAAAAAATCGGGAAACATGAAGGCTACGGGCAAGGTCCATTTAAAAGAATCAAAATTCCAGAGTAAAGTCATCCAGCGAGGAATGAGGCCAACTTGAACGATGACTTTTCCTTCCCGAATCATGGAGGAGAATCTGAGGAAGTAGCCGACACAGTACGTTTAAGTCATCTGACCTGAGATGTGTAACTAGAGAAACCAAGAAAGAAGAACAGGAAGTACTGTATTTCTGTGTCCCTAAAAATGCTTCCCTTTTTGGAACTTCTTTTCAGTCAAGAGTTCCAGGAGATGAGGCCCTGGGCTCCATCTCTGCATCTTGTCTGGACATTCCTTCTCTCACTTTCCTGCCTCTTCTCCCCATATGAATCTAAATGAGGGCTCAGATGGAGCCAAAAATGTATCTGGCTTCTGTGCTGGACCACCGCCTCCCCAGACATCAGCTCAGGTTTCAGTGGGAAGCTGTACATTTTCTGGACTGCGTCATTCCCACACAAAGTGGGTTCTTCCTAGTTCTAATTTCATTGCTGGTCAGACACACAAACCAGCTTCCTGTCTCCACTGTTGCCGATTTCCCGGAGACAGGAGGTGGTTAAATTGAAGCTTTCATCTCTCTGAATTGCTGGGACACCATTGATACTCGGGATGGGTCTGGTGCTGAAAAATCAGAAAGAATAACTATAACTGGTCAGAGCTAGAAATGGGGAATAATAATAAAAAAATACTTGGAAGAAAGGGATGACATAACTTTCATTAAACCTTTTCCACTGTGACTCTCAGATCTGATATTCAGTTGGCTTCCCAAACTCCAAGAGAAATCTGGTAAAATGAGCCTCTCCACACAATCACAGTATGGAGAGTAGTGGAAATTTGGATAAGCACCTCTCCCCAAACCTCCACCTCCCCCCAAAAGTCAGGTGGTAAAGCCTTAGCAGGGAAGATTGATTTGGCACCCAAACTCTCTAACCAAGCTTGCAGTCACCAGACAATATCCATCAACTCTATTTATTGAGAACCTTTTGGAAGAATGAAATGGAAGCAGAAGACTTAACCCCCACCCTCAAGAAGTTTACAATCCAATGGAGGAGACAAATTATATCAAAATGGTTATTTAATATAATATTGTAAAAGCATGCCATCTTCAGACGACTTCAGCTGAGGTGATTTCTGCAGCTGTGAGCATAGGATTGAGTTGTGAAGCTTGAAACTGTTCTCCTAGACACAGCAACAACATTCATTTCTGTATTAATCCATATCCTTGGCTTTTATGTTGATTTTCTGTTCCTATTGTTTTACTTTTTTTGAGAAGCAGCATGGCCTGGTGGAAAGACTGTAGCCCTGGCAATCAGAGGACCTGGTTTCTGATCTCGTCTCTACCACTTATCTGATTAATTTCTTTGTGCTTCAGTTTCCTTATCTGTAAAATAGGGATTAAATCCTACTCCCTCCTAGACTATGAGCCCCATGCAGGACATGGACTATGTCCAACCTGATGGACTTTATATCTACCCCAGCATTTAGGACAGTGCTTGGCACAAAATAAATGCTTAAAAATATTATTATTATTATTATTTCCCCATATATGTCTCTAGTACCTTCACTCCCCTTTTCATTTTTAGACTGTGAATTCCTTTAGGGTACCAGCAACTGGATCTAAATCCTCAACGGTGTCTTCTTTTCCAGCATTTAGTACAGTGTTCTGCACACAATGAGCAGTTAAACATTACTATTACTGCTAATTGAAATATCAATATACAGCTACAGGCGGAAGACGGGAATAAATGTTAAAGTAATCAAAAAGACACCTAAGTGCAGAAGATGAGTGCAAGAATGTAACTAAGGGTGGAAATCAACTGGGGGAGATTAACTGGTGGAGGTGGTGGGTTTGAGGGAGGGTGTTGAAGTTTGGGAAAGCTATGATATGACCAATTTGAAGGGACAGAGAGTTCCAGGTTCAGTCTTAGAAAGGAAGTTTGATGGAAAGGAAACAAAGTAAGTAGCTACAGGCTTTGGAAAGCTTTGGAGAAGTTTGGGCTCGAAACACAACATATAAGCCGAGACCTTCCACCTGATTCAGGTTTCCTTATGAAATTCTGCCCAGCACCAGAGGTCCCATAAGGGATCAGGTGGCCACCCTGACTTCACTTAAGCTCACCTTTTTTTTTTTCCTTTTCCTCTTAAGGAAAAAACATCATCATTTACCTTGGGTTCTTGCCATATCCCCAATAAATGAACTCAAGAACTCACCCCAACCAGAGCAGCGATTATAATAATAATAATAATGTTGGTATTTGTTAAGCGCTTACTATGTGCCGAGCACTGTTCTAAGCGCTGGGGTAGACACAGGGGAATCAGGTTGTCCCACGTGGGGCTCACAGTCTTAATCCTCATTTTACAGATGAGGGAACTGAGGCACAGAGAAGTGAAGTGACTTGCCCACAGTCACACAGCTGCCAAGGGGCAGAGGCGGGGTTCGAACCCATGACCTCTGACTCCAAAGCCCGTGCTCTTTCCAGTGAGCCACGCTGCTTGGGATTATAAGCCAGAGCAGAAAAAAAAAAAATCATTACCCTGGCATCATCTTGTCTTGAGTACCAGGGCCTCTCACTTCTCACCCAGGACGGCATGTTTTACCCCCCACAGAAAGTATTTCACCGTGCCTCGGGGCACTTGAGGAATGGGATCCATCCTCCCCCAGAACGTCAAGTCAGCCCCTTCAGTGAGGGGGCGGGGTCACTCAGCCAGCTAGATATATCGCTCTCCGTTAGTCAGAGGGAGACTGGTTCTATGCCTCTTACAGAGGTCAGTGGTAAATACTGGTGGTATTTCCCTGTTCGGCAGAGAGGAGGGCTGCTGGGGCCTGCAGGGAGCAGGGATCACAAAGATCTCCTGGCTTCAATAAGTACTAAGGAATCACACAGCCCAGTGCGGAGCCTGTGTCTGGGTCCAAGGTTTGATGTGACTGGCAGAGCGAGCACCCCCTCATTAAGTGTTCTTGCTGCAGGGTTAGAGACGCTGAACCGCGGTAACACCGGGTAGCGGATCTACTCAGAAAGGACAGACCCGCGGAATGGGGCTGTCTGGAGCATGTGGGGAGGGGTCCCGGGGCAGCCCAGATGAAGGGATATCACTTAAAAAGCATTTGGAGCTCCAGGCGTTTAAAATGAAAGTTTTCCTAATGCTTGGGGTGAGAGAGAAACATTCTGTTCATTTGTAAGGCAATTTGGAGATACTGAAAGGAAAAGTAGATATATTTAAAGTATATGTTTTAATCCTTTGCTGACTCTGTTCTTGGTAAAATATTCTTAGAAGGCTGACTTTTTTCCTGTTAGCTGTTTCCATTATGATTGGTGATATAATGCTCTCTCTCTCTCATACACACACACACGCTATTTGAATGGGGAAAATTCTTTGTGGCTATTTTCGTTGATGTCCTTGTTTATGAACATTCTCAGAGATTTCCACACCATGTTGGTATGTTAATACTCGGTAACATTTTAAAATATTAACAGAACCTAAGATGCTCCCCTAGGGAGCCTGGCAGTAATAAAGCTTTGTTTGGGAGGGGTGCTCCCAAATTAATGGAGGTTTTCTTTCCATTTTTTTTGGTATCCAATTCCCAAAAGGACCGTACATGTTCGAAATGGGAAGGGACTTCTCCAAAGAGCATTCCAAAACAGCAATTCCAGGGAAAGCCAAGTCTTGTGTCCAGCAGAAGAACGTGACTGAATGTATTACTCTTTTCCCAATCCCCAGTTCCTTGGGAGAACCATGTAATGGATTGTCTCTCCCCACTTCTTCCTTTTATTGGTCAATCAGTGATATTTATTGAATGCTTACTGTGTGCAGAGCATTATACTAAGTGCTTGGGAAAGTACAATGCAGTAGAGTGTGTAGACATCATCTCTACCCACAAGGAGTTTACAGTCTACAGGAGGAGACAGGCATCAAAACAAATTACAGATTGAGGAAATGGGAGAGAATAAGAGTATGTATGTAAGTGCTGTGGGGATTAGGGTGGGCTGAATGTTTAGTGCTTAAGAGGAACAGATCCAAGAACATAGGCGATGCAGAAGGGAGGAAAAATAGGGGAATTGAGAGTTTATTCAGGGAAGGCCTCTTGGAAGAGATGCCAAGCAGGGTGGCCTAGGGGATAGAGCTCGGCCCTAGGAGTCAGAAGGACCTGGTTTCTAATTCCAGCTCCTCCATTTATCTGCTGTGTGATCTTGGGCAAGTCACTTAACTTCTCTGAACTTCAGTTACCTCATCATGGGGATGAGCCCCTTGTAGAACATGGGCTGTATCCATCCTGATTTCATCCTGTATAATAATAATAATTACAATTATTATTATTATTATGTATAATAATAATAATTACAATTATTATTATTATTATTACTGTGGTATTTAAGCACTTACTATGTGCCAGGCATTGTACTAAACACTGAGGTGGATACAAGCAAATCATGTTGATCACAGTCCCTGTCCCACATGGGGCTCCCAGTCTCCATCTCCAGTAACTGAGGAGGCACAGAGAATTATGGTATTTGTTAAGTGCTTACTATGTGCCAGGCACTTTTCTAAGTGCTGAGGTAGATAGAAGGTTATCAGGGTGTGCCACGTGGGGTTCACAGTCTTTGATCCCCATTTTACAGATGAGGTAACTGAGGCACAGAGAAATTAAGTGGCTTAACTAAGGTCACACAGCAGACAAGTGGAGGAGCCGGGATTAGAACCCATGTCCCTCCTATTCCCAAACCTCTGCTCCTTCCACTAAGCCAAGCTGTTGCATCTACCCCAGCACTTAGTAAAGGCTCAATAAATACGACTGACTGTACTATGTGCAGAACAGTATAACAATAAATGGAAACATCCAGCACCTGGCACCTAGTAAGCACTTAAGTGCCATAAAATGAAAGCAAAAAAAAGAGAAAAAGTGACTTTAGAGGGCTTTGTAAATGAGTAGGTTGGTGGGCTGTTATATGAGTGGGGGAGGGATTTTCAGGCCAGACAGAGGAGGTGAGGAATGGGCGGGAGTGGAGATAGATGAGATCAAGGTACAGTAGGTTGAGTAGGTTGGCATTAGAAGAGCGAAGTGCAGGCTGGATTGAGGTTGGCAATCAGTAAGATAGGCCCCACTCTTTTTTTTTGAGTAGCAGACAACAGCTATTCTTGATTATGTGAAATGAGCTGTGTTAGTTTAACTTCAACTTGACGTGCCTTTTGGCATCACTTTAAGAAAGAAAAATGAACTTAAAATAACTGTTGGGGAACCTAGTCTCATCAGGATTTCTCTTCTGTCAGATATGGGAACAGCACACAGATGTTAGAAAAAGTAAAAATAGTAGTAATGACATTTATTGGGCACCCACTGGATGCTCACACTGTATTTAACACATGGGAAAGTACGACAGAAACATGAGACATGTTGTGCCTGCCCTTGAGGGTGTTACATTCTAACAAGGGAGATATATCTTTCTATTTCCAAGTATGTAATAAGAATGAATAGTTTAACGTACAGTCTATCACACCCTTGTGCAGCATTTATTTATATTTAAATCAATCAATGGATTTATCGATCATGCACTATTTGCAGCTTGGAAGGGTATGATACAGTTGGTAGGCATAATCGCTGTCCACAAGGAGCTTACAATCTAGTGGGAAAGACAGGGAGTAAAATAAATTACAGCTAAGGAAAGCAAAAGAATATGAAACAATATACCTCAGTGTTCTGGGGACGCAGATGAGCATCAGAGTACTTGGGAATATGATTAGGAGGGTATAGGCAACTCGGAAGGGAGGGAGAATAGGTGGGTAGAAGAGAAGTTAATCAGGGAAGGTTTCCTGGAGGAGATATGATTTGAAGAGGGTTTTGATAATAGGGAAAGTGGCCATCTGTTGGATATGAATGAGGAGGAAGTTCTTGGCTCTCCTCAGGGGTTAGTACCGTGCTCTGCGCACAGAAAGTGCTCAATCAATACGACTGAATGACTGAGGAGAAAGGGCTTGAAGAAGTGGTTCAGAGAGAGAGAAATAAGATTAAAATAGGGTAAATAGACCAGAGCTGGAGGGACAAAAGGTGCAGGCTGTAGGACAAGAGGAGCAAAACATAAGTAGGAGGGATAGTCCATTTAAGTAGGTACCTCCTATTACGGCTGCTTTGATTTCCAAGTTCATTTTCTTTTCAGGGAAAAGGGGCTTTAGAATATCTCAGCCACAATTTAGCATGGTCCCTTTAGAATGTGCACTTGTTGTGGCCAGGGAATATCACTATTCATTGTTGTATCATACTTTCCCAAGTGCTTAGTACAGTGCTCTGCACACAGTAAGCGCTTAGTAAATACGATTGAAGGAATGAATGGTTTGCCTTGGGTATCTTTACAAAGAAAACTCTATGTGTACACATACCAGAATGACTTTATGCAAGAAGATGGGATGTTCTGAAGAGGGTGTGTCCATAGAGTCACTAGGGGTCGAAAATGACTTGATGGCATTTGAAGAAACCCGGAGAAGAACCAGCCTGGTTTTAGACAGCAAGTCCAGAGTAATCTCTTTCTGCATGGGCCTGCTAGTTGGCATGAGATCCACACAAGGAGCAATTGACATGGTGAAGAGAGCAGCAGAGAGCCATCAGCCCTGTGTCTCACAGGCAGCCTACCTGGACCTGAGGCTTCCTTGAGGCCCAGATGTAGAGCTGTGGGGAATAAGTTCTTAGTAAGTGCTCCATAAATATGATTATTTAGCTGACGGTTAAGAGTCAGAAAAAGAGGCTCACTCAGAAACGGCATGGCCTAGTGGAAAGAGCACGAGCTTGGTAGTCAGGACCTGGGTTCTCATCTCGGATCTGCCTTGTGCCTACTGAGGGATCTTGGGCAACTCACTTAATGTCTCTGTGCCTCAGTTTCCTCAACTGTAAAATGGCAATTAAGATTGTGAGCCTTAACTGAGACAGGGGCAGCATCAGACCTGATTAACGTCTTTCTTCCCCAGTGCGTGCATAGCAAGTGCTTAGCAAATTCCATAAGAAAAAAAAGAGAGGAGTAGGAGAATCCAAAATGCTTATCAGTCAGCTAGGGTGGTGACTTCAGGTGTCCTAGGGAAGACTTGGAAGCAGGACTAGGCCATGTTTCTCCCTGAGGAGCCTTGAATCCTCACAGCCCAGAGACCAGGACTTAATTTGGCACTGGGAATCAGGCACCTGCCAATTTGGAATCTTGACCAAAACAGAAATTTCTGCTGCAAACCCAAAGCCATTAACCTTTCCATTGACCTTATTTCCAGGCACCTGATGTGAAATGGCAGTTTGGTTTGAGAAAGGCCCCAAACCAATGACAACCATGAACATATTCAAATGTCTCCAAGATTTGCTTTTTGGGGGATATGCATTTGTCCCTGGCTGAAAATTGCGTCAAAAAATGTCATGGCTTATAGGAAAAAACACAGGCCTGGGACTATGATGATGTGGGTTCTAATCTCAGCTCTGCCACTTGCCTGCTGTATGACCTTGAGCAAGTCACTTATCTGTGAATCAGTTTACTCGACTGTAAAATGGGGATTCCATACCTGCTCTAACAGCGTGGCTCAGTGGAAGGAGCACGGGCTTGGGAGTCAGAAGTCATGCGTTCGAATCCCCGCTCTGCTTCTTGTCAGCTGTGTGACTGTGGGCAAGTCACTGAACTTCTCTGTGCCTCAGTTACCTCATCTGTAAAATGGGGATTAACTGTGAGCCTCCCGTGGGACAACCTGATTACCCTGTATCTACCCCAGAGCTTAGAACAGTGCTCGGTACATAGTAAGTGCTTAACAAATACCAACATTATTATTATTATTATTAATTAGACCTGGACTCCCATGTAGACAGAGACTGTGTCCAACTTGATTAACTTTTTACCCTAGTCCTTAGAATAGTACTTGACGCATGGTAGGTGTTTAAAAAAAGATACCATTAAAAAAGGTTCTGAGAATTTCATGATGATGATAATGGTATTTCTATCATGATTATTGGAGTTACCCTGTTCAATACATCCACAGTGGCCAATGGTGTAAAATGGAGATGTGTAGTTTATCATGACCTGTTCAGCTTATTCTCTGCAGCCAGTCTGGACTATGGATTAAGAGGCCTGGTTGCTGATGTTCGAATATGCTCCTGCACCTCTGGGAAACTTTTCTAACAGATGTCGAGCATCTTCCAAAGGCCTACAGAGTCATTCAAGAATTGTCATATGCAGATAATTACAGCCTAGAGGTCCACGCCCAACGAGACATGCAAATGACTGAAATTGCTTCACCAAATCAGCCAGTGTTAGAGGCTGTCGATAAGGCTAAATAAAACTGAAGTGAAGTATCAGCCTTCACCAGGGAAGCTACTGAGGCAAACAAAGAATTATACTGGCAGCACAGAAGTAAACGCTGTCAGGATTCTCTTACCTAGGCAGCAAACTGGCAAACAATGCAATGATAGACAAGAAAGTAACCGAACGAAGTAGGCCAGCACATTTTTTAGGAGACTGTAAAGAGAGGGTGGCAGAAGACTGATGTCCATCTCCAGACTAAAAGCTTTGACGTCTATAGAGGGGTAGTGTTGTACAACCCTCTCTACTGTTGTGAGATTTGGACACTTCGGGGACCATCTAGTAAGCTCTTAGCAAATACCATCAGTATCGCCACATATGGCCAATTGAACAGTTCTATCATTGCCATTTGGGGGCTAAATGCAACATCACCTGTCAAGGCAGGATCAGACAATCTAATTCTGGAAGAAGATCAATCTCTTAGGACTGAAGTTACGCTCACTTCAACCAGGTAGGCTGCTTGGGACACATGAGCACTGAAATTAGTGCTTAGGAGAGTACAGCGTAGCAGAGTTGGTAGACGTGTTCTCTGACCACGGTGAGCTTAGAGTCTAGATGAAATGAATGACAAAATATCCAAATAATTGTATTCCAGAGACCTGAGATTGATGAAGCAAAAGCAAGGAGGACAGGGGAAACATTTTAAGGATATGACAAAGCAAAGCCTCACACAATGCTGAATCCCAGCTGAAAATTAGAACTCAATTGTGAATCAAGATAGCACAATGTACTTTTAATAATAATAATAATAATGTTGGTGTATGTTAAGCGCTTACTATGGGCAGAGCACTGTTCTAAGCACTGGGGTAAATACAGGGTAATCAGGTTGTCCCACGTGAAGTTCACAGTAAATCCCCATTTTACAGATGAGGTAACTGAGGCACAGAGAAGTTAAGTGACTTGCCCACAGTCACACAGCTGACAAGTGGCAGAGCCAGGATTCGAACCCATGACCTCTGACTCCCAAGCCCGCGCTCTTTCCACTGAGCCTCGCTGCTTCTCTATTTATTACCCTATTTATTTTGTTAATGAATTGTACATTGCCTCGATTCTATTTAGTTGCCATTGTTTTTACAAGATGTTCTTCCCTTTGACTCTATTTATTGCCATTGTTCTTGTCTGTCCGTCTCCCCCGATTAGACCGTAAGCCCGTCAAACGGCAGGGACTGTCTATCTGTTGCCGACTTGTTCATTCCAAGCGCTTAGTACAGTGCTCTGCACATAGTAAGTGCTCAATAAGTACTATTGAATGAATGAATTCTCTAGCAGGAACATCTCTTTTTGAGAAAAAGCTTCATAAAGACACCAGGAGGCAAAAGAGAAAACAGTACCAGGCATTGCAAGCATCAAGTATGACAACCCAAGGGAAAACCTTTGTGTTCACACATTGCGTCTGGGGCTGTTGGTCCTACATTAGTTTTTTTTCAGCCACACATGCATTAATAAGTGAATTTCACTCTCAGTGAGTCGTCTTTGAATACACAGGATGAATATCTGCCTGTGTGCTGTTAAGCCCAGTATTAAAATTGCATTTATTCAGAAAGGAAAAACATTTATCAAAAAAGATTTCATAACAAAATCCCGTTACCCAAATGAGAAGGAATTCCAAGAACTCTAAGAGTTGTGAGTGTAATTACAGCTCAGGGGACAGAATTGAGCAATTATTCTCTGAATTCAACAAATGTGGACGATCAATCTCAAAAATTTAGGCCAATATCATAGGTCTATTTTTTGTCCCATCATTATCAGATCTTTGCCTGAATTATAAAGATAATTTCCTGTCTCACTTCATTTTGTATAGAGACAGCTATAGTGAAATCCCAACCCAAAATATTCCAGGAGGGCCTACTGCATGAAAGGGCACTAACGACACTCTGCACTTGGGAGAGTAAAATGAAAGTAGTAGACACAGTCCCTGACCTTGAAAAGCTGACAGTTTAGTGGGCTGCTACATACCTTTTCTGGTTCTCACAGTTCTACGTGCACACTCAAACGCTGTGCTTTTTCTAAGTGAAGTTTTCAGTAGAAAGCTCTGTTTTCACGCAATTATCCATGGATCCTAGTTATGAAGTTAAACACTTGAGCTTGTTGTGGGCAGGGAACATGTCTTCCAGCTCTGTTATATTGCACTTTCCCAGGGGGAGAGAGGCTTTAATATGAATAAATTATAGATCTGTATATAAAAGTGCTATGGGTCTGGGAGTCGGGGAACAAGTTAGGATGAAACTATTACTTAGTACAGTGCCTGGCACATAGTAAGCGCTTAAATGCCATAATTAAAAAAAGGGGGAGTGGGAGAAGAGGAAAGGAAGGTTTAGTTACTCCCATTAGGGAGATCTTGCCCTTTACCCCTGGTAGCCCCTTGAGGATCATATCTGCTAACTACTGTACTTTCCTAAATGCTTAATCTCTGTACTGAATAAGCACTCAACAAATTTTGATTGACTGACTGTTCAAGCAACATAGAGGTCATAGATGAAATGATAGCCTCCTCTCTAGGAAACACCAGAAAATCCTAACAGAAAAGCCTAGCTATGAAGACTCTTCTTCTTCTCTTTGCTTCACTTATGTGACTGGGACTCTCTTAAGCCCAAAGAAGAGAATCAGGGGCTCAAAGTATGCCACTGTGCATAGCCTATAGAAGGTTTTGAGCTTAACAGTAGTATTCATTTCATTTTTTATGTAACTGATCTTTTCCGCAAAGAACCAAGGATTTCAGTTGGTCCAAGTTGCATGTAAAAAGGACAAGATACAAGAGGGTGATAAAGGGATGGTGATTTTCTGGCAAGAGGCTAGTGACAATCCTTGTGATGAAGTCAGGTTTTAATGTCCTGGCAGTGAAGATAAGATAATGAAGCTGATGAAATCCCTGCCTTCACTCCCTCCCAACAGGAAGGAAGGAAGAGACTGAAGTGAATTAAATCATGGGTGAAATCCTGGACACCTGTCCGTTCTCTGTCTCTCTGCCAGGAGTAGAGAAGGAGCTGATTTGTAAATAGGATGAATGTCTAACTTGCGGGAATGGGAGGTTTTCCGTTTTAGAAAACCATGCTCGGTGTGCCCATCTCAGAAATGCCACATGCAACTAACTCTGTCCCTTGCAGCAGAGAAGAGACATAATTGGATTGGAGAACCAACAGAGACACAGAATGAGAACTGAAATTGTCAGGGAGTTGGGGGACTGATTGGTTTCCCTATTAGACTGAAAGAATCAGTGCTTTGCAATCTGGAAGGACCAAGGTTTTGAGAGAGAACACAAAGTTATAAAAGTTCCTTGTAGGCAGAGATTGTGCCTACCAACTCTATTATTTTCCCCAAGTGCTTAGTACAGTGCTCTGCTCATAGTAAGTGCGTGCATGGGAAGCAGCGTGGCTCAGTGGAAAGAGCCTGGGCTTCGGAGTCAGAGGTCATGGGTTCGACTCCCAGCTCTGCCACTTGTCAGCTGTGTGACTGTGGGCAAGTCACTTCACTTCTCTGTGCCTCAGTTATGTCATCTGTAAACTGGGGATTAACTGTGAGCCTCACGTGGGACAACCCAATTACCCTGTATCTCCCCCAGCGCTTAGAACAGTGCTCTGCACATAGTAAGCGCTTAACAAATACCAACATTATTATTATTATTAATAAGTGTTCAGTAGATATCATTGGTTGCTTGAGTGATTGAGGGTGTGGGCAAGGTCAACCTGGAATTGTTCTTCATCAAATCTCGTAGCAGGATGAGGTGGTATCCACTGTAGCTTGAAGGTGAGATTCTCAACAGCTAACACGGTAAGCAATGAAACTCCCCCCCAAGGAAGCTTGACAGGCCAAAAATATCAGCATCTTCAAGAGGACTTCAGATAATTTCATGGGTAAGAAGTCAGTAGTGGGTTACATGAGGAAAAGTTTGGGATATAGATGGAAATGTTAGATGGAATATCCTGAATCACATGGATGAATAGAAAGAATCACATACTTCCTCTAAGCACCCCATTCAAATATTGTACACAGAATACTGAATTAAATGGACTCTTGTACTGACCCAGTAATGGGATTTCCATTATTCTGAAAGGAAGGTCTGATTGTCCTGAGGTAGCATCTGGGGTCCTTTTTAATCAGCTTTGTCTTCCTCATCATCATCATCACTACCAGCATCATCAATATACCTAAGCTAAGCACTGTGGTTGATAAGTGGTTAGTGCACTGCTCTGCACACAGTAAGTGCTCAATAAATATGGTTGAATGAATATAAGATCAAATAATAATAATAATAATGGTATTTATTAAGCACTTACTATGGGCCAGGCACTGTTCTAAGCATTAGGGTAGATACAAGGTAATCAGATTGACCCATGTGGGGCTCACAGTCTTCACCCCCATTTTACAGATGAAGGAACTGAGGCACAGATAATTTAAGTGGCTTGCCCAAGGTCACACAGCTGAAAAGTGGCGGAGGTGGCATTAGAACCCATGTCCTCTGACTCCCAAGCTTGAGCACTTTCCACTGCTTCTCTAATTAGACACAACCTCTGGCTCTCATGGGGATCACGAAGTAGAAACAGTAGATGTCTCCGCTTTGCAGTGGTAAATGGAGGGTCAAAAGTTCCGTGACTTGCTCAATATCTCCTCCAAGAGGCCTTCCCTGACTAAGTCCACTTTTCCTCTTCTCCCACTCCCTTCTGCATTGTCCTGACTTGCTCCCTTTTTTCATTCCCCCTCCTAGCTCCACAGCACTTATGTCCATATCTGTAATTTATTTATTTATATTAATGTCTGCTTCCCCCTCTAGACTGTAAGCTTGTTGTGGGCAGGGAATGTGTCTGTTATATTGTATTCTCCCAAGCACTTAGTAAATGACTAAATGAATATCCAACTTGGGCAAGTCACAACTTCTCTGTGCCTCAGTTACTACATCTGTAAAATAGGGATTAAGATTGTGAGCCCCATGTGGGACAGGGACTCTGTCCAACCTTTTTAGCTTCTATCTACCCCAGCACTCGGTACCATGCTTGGCACACAGTATGTACCTAACAGATACCCACCAAAAAAAAAAAAAAAGAGCCAGTGGCACATTACTGGAACTGGAACTAGAACTCAGGCCTCAGGATTCACAGATCTTTGTTCTTTCCTTGGACCAGTCTTCCTCTCAAATCTCCTTCAGGTCCTAGTGCACAAATAAATTATACCACCTACTCATGTTAAGGCTAAAACAGATACAAAGGAAAGAGTTCCAATCTGCCTGGTAGGATTTGCCTAACTGCGATCTGGGATCGCCTCTCCCCCTTTCCTATAGTTTTTGGTAGACCAATTGACAGATTATTGGAATGGAGAAATACCCTCTAGGATAATAATGGGCTACAGAGCTCACATCTGAGGGAGACCAAGCAGGAATGCAAGATGTCCGAACAGAATTAGAAACAGTTCCGGAAATACAGGCTGGACAGGAGCTGAGGTCAAAGGGATGAACGTGTTTGAGTTTGTTCATTTCCTTTTGTATTTTTTAGCCTCCTTTTCATTTCTTGCCTTTCTTAGGGGTTGGCAGTAGGAATCTCCTCCTTCAGGAGCAATCCCAAGCTCATTATTTGGATTCCCCTATTGCAAGCCTGGAAAATCAATTGTCAAATCAAATCTGATGAAACAATGAGGTTAAAGGTGAGAGAAAGAACGAGGAACTTTGAGTGTTGCATACCTGATGAGTCTATAAGAGACGGTGGGAGTCTCCATCCTGACTCATTTTGCTTCTCCCTCATCAGCCAGTGCTTGGAACCCAGATCCCTACTTTGCTGCTCCCTACTTTGCATTGACTTGTATCCACCCCAGCCCTTAGTACAGAGCCTGACACATAGTTAGCACTTAATTGCTATTATATAATGATAATGTTGGTATTTAAGCGCTATGTGCAGAGCACTTTCTAAGCACTGGGGTAGATACAGGGTAATCAGGTTGTCCCACGTGAGGCTCACAGTTAATCCCCATTTTACAGATGAGGTAACTGAGGCACAGAGAAGTGAAGTGACTTGCCCACAGTCACACAGCTGACAAGCGGCAGAGCCAAGAGTCGAACCCATGACCTCTGACTTCAAAGCCCAGGCTCTTTCCACTGAGCCACGCTGCTTACCCCATTATATGAAAATAAGAAGCTCTATTCTTTCCCCCTTCCTTTCACACAGGCTGGATCACATTTCTTCATTATGTGGAAAGGTGTCGGAAGGGATCGACCTTTCCGGCTCCAGCTTAAACAGAGACGAATGATTGGAGCTGAGAGAAAGAGCTCAGCCATGCTTTCGGACCACAGAGTCTGGGAATCCCCAGAGTCATGTGCCGATAGTAGACTCTTGGAGGAAAGATTCTCATTCTTAAAAGAACACTAGGTAGGACAGTCCTTGTTCTCACCAGGTTTGGTATCACGGGGATGTAGGAGCTAGGCCTTCTGGGTAACTGCACCGAGAGGGAGAGAGAAAGAGACGGGGTTACCTTGAACTGAAAATCTTTCATCATAGGAAACGATTAGCTCTTGTTTAAACATGGGAAAGGTTTTCCTTTGCCCCATATCTTGCTTGTGAAGTCCCAATGATTCCTTTTGAATAGATATCCCACATTTGAAGTAGGGGAAATTTCAGAAGCATGGTGTCAGGAAAAGGAAGGATATTGAGAACCAAGTCTTGGAGGTGGATTGTGGGTACCCACAGCCCCTCGCCCCAGATACACAAAGACCCACGTAACTGATCTTAAAAGCCGTACAAAACAGGGGCAAACTGAATTCTTCGACGCTGAGAGTTAATCAACTGGAGGGCCAGGATTGCCCCAGGAGGGCACGTTCCGCAATTTAAACTCCTTCTGCTTCAGAGTTTTAAACCCCCAAATAAGAAATCCAGATGAGCGTGCTCTTATGCATATACTGTAGCATGGAGACTCGGGATTTCACCCCTTAAAGTTTCGTACACCCAGTTACTTCAAAAGAGGCACATTCTTTTGAAAAACAGAGTAGAAAGATGTCCACACAGTAGATAATTAATATGATATAAACCATGTACTGGCATGTATCTTTAATGAAGCACTATTATTCACACATTCACCATTAGTTTTGAGATTCTGGAGAGAGCAGATGGCCTCATGAAGCATCAGTTTGCATTTTTGCACCGCTCAGGGCTGTGTTCCTGAGTATTATTATATTTTTTAAGTGCTTACTATGTGTCAAGCACTGTTTTAAGCACTGGGGTGGGTATGTACAAGTTAATTCGGCTGGTCAGAGTCCCTGTCCCACACGGAGCTCACTGCCTAAATCAGAGGGAGAACAGGCAATGAGTCTCAGCTGGGCATCATGTCTGTCTGCACCTCTCATGTGCCCTCTCACCTGAGCCACCTGAGAGGAGCAGGAGCAGTAACAATTTACTAAGTGCTTAGGATGTGCAGAGCACTGTACCAAGCCCTGATAAAGGGTTCCTGTCCCTCAGGGACTCATATTTTAAGCTGATAGGAAGAGGGGAGGGGTGACAGATAAATATGCAGAGGTAAAACAAAAAAATATTGAAAGAACTTAAGACCAGGATAAATACAGGAAACAAAAAAGTAGGGCCCTGGGCTACGGAGTTTGGGGTTTCTTGCAACTCGGGGTCCAGCGAGCACAGTCTCAGTAGCCATCATGGCTTTCCCCATGGCCTACATTTTCTTGACACCTCCCCGCTCCTCAGAAACCTCCAATGGTTGCCCATCCACCTCCATATCAAACAGAAATGCCTCATCATGGGCTATAAAGCATTTAATCAATTCTCCCCCCTCCTACCTCATCTCACAGATTTCCTGCTACAATCCAGACCTGCACATTCCTCTCCAGCGTGACCTAATGCACCGGTCTAGGAATCAGAAGGATCTGGGTTCTAATCCCAGCTCTGCCACTTGTCTGCTGAGTGTCCTTGAGCCAGTCACTTCTCTGTGCCTCAATTACCTCATCTGTGAAATGGGGATTAAAACTGCGTGCTCCATGTGGGACCTGGACTGTATCCAACCTGATTAACTTGTATCTACCCCAGAACTTAGTACAGTACCTGACACATAGTAAGCACTTAAGAAAAAAATGAATCCCCATATTAAAGATGAAGAAACTGAGGCACAAAGAAGTTAAGGGGCTTTCCCAAGGTCACACAGCAGGAAACTGGCAGAGTTAATAACAGTAATAATAATCATAATAATAATGGCATCTGTTAGGCACTGTTCTAAGCACTGGAGTAGATACAGGGTAATCAGGTTAAGCACATAGTAAGCGCTTAACAAATACCAACATTATTATTGCCCAGATAGACTGTCCATTTTGGAAGAACATTCCCTAATTCCCTCAAGACACTATTTGAAAAGCACACTGAGAATGTCCTTAAGAAGAGTATCCTATTAGCTCAAAAGTTACTACATCTTCCTAAAGATCTCATTTGACCAATCAACGGTATTTCTTGAGCTCTTACTATGTTCAGAGCACTGTACTCACCATTTGTGAGAGTACGACGGAGTTGGTAGACACGTTTCCTGCCCACAAAGAGCCTGATAACCAATATGTGGGTTAGCCAGGTTAGCCTATTAATTGCAAACTACTTGGCAACCTCAGCAAAGAACTGTTAGCCTGAGGAAGTCTGAGGTTATGCCCCTGTGTGCGTCTGGCAAGTCTTAACCGTAGGCAAGACTCTCTATCACACAACACGCAGCTGAATCTTGCCATCAGTTTTGCGACTCAGGCAGTACAGTGCCCAATTATGCAAGGAGAGATTAAAAAAGAGACGCAACAGTAAGGCTACTATCTCCTCTGGAAGAGAGCGTGATGCCAACGTGGTATCAGATCTTCGACCGGAGTAGACGCGGATAGAGCTGTTGCAATGTCAATCCTCTTTATGGTGGTGAGACTTTGATCTACCACAGACTCCTGGAGCAGTTACACCAATACTACCCTCACGCCAAACTTAACCTGAAATCGCAAGGCCAGATCAAGGTCCCGGATCATCACCGGTCTGCTGGTGTCGGCGGTGCTCACGGCATCACACCTTCGTTGGCAATGTTAGGTGGGTAGATCGAATGCTATCGGACACCCAAATGGTCGCTCGTTTTCAGTGCGGGTCACAGTAGATAGAAATTTGGAGATTGCCTCGGAACTGATTTTGCGATAATGTAAGCTCTTCCCCTAGACTGTAAGCTCGAGGGCAGGGGATGTGTCCGTTTACTGTTATATTTTACTCTGCCAAGTGCTTACAGTGAATTGCACGCAGTGAGAGCTCAATAAATAGGAATGAATGAATCACTACCTGCAGTAATACTACTGGCAGGAGTGTTTGTAATTGTAATAACTGGTCGATACAAAGCATTATACTAAATTCTGGGAAAGAGGTAGAGTCTCATGCTCTCAATGGGCTCCCCATCTAAGAATATATCAGTGAGAAGCAGGATGGCCTGTTGGGAAGAAAAAGGGCCTGGGAGTCAGAGGACCTGGGTTCTATTTCTAACTCCTCTGTCTGCTTTGTGACCTTGGGTAAGCCCCTAACTTCTCTGTACCTCAGTCACCTCATCTGTAAAATGGTGATTATGTCTGTGAGGCCCACGTGGGACAAAGACTGTGTCCAACTTATACCTACCCCAGCATTTAGTAACTGATTGGCACAGTAATTGCTTAACCAATTCCATTTAAAAAAAAAAGAATACAAGAGAAGAGGGGGACAACAGACACTTATGGAAAGGTGAAACAAAACAAGAATAAATCCAAGCGGCAAACAGTGAAAAAGCGATAGGGTATTGTGGGCAGAGGAGCAGAGCTTTGGGTCAAAGATCAGCCGTAACACATAGAGCCAAAGTAACCGCCACAGCTACAGCCTTTCAACATCTGGGCATTTTCTAAGGCCTGGGATATCCTATGGCTGCTGCTGCCATGATCACCCCTGCCCTTCCTACTGCATGGATCCAAGGCGGGTGGGATTTGAGGCTCCAGGATAATTTAGTGGTGGTATTGGGAGTTGAGATGAGAGAGTGGCACGGGATACTGGTGAAGCAGCTCCATTGTCCAACCGAGTTGGGGAGCCTACGACACACACTGCAACTGCTTCACTAAGGAGAGAGAAGTCAAAATGGTGCTGGGCCTTATGAGTTGCAAATAGAGGCTTAAGGCAAAGCTGCACGTAATGAGGAAGGAATAGTGGGTCTCACATTAGTCTTAACAGGCCTCAGTTGTTAACAGACTGCTAACAGCACCACCAGAGGGATGTCTTCAAACCAAAGGACGGCTATATATAGCTTAGTCACGGAAAAAGCCCGCCTCAATCTATCTAATGTCTATTACACTTTTCCTCTAACCTGAACACATTCAATTTTAATGTGTTAAACCCAATGTATCGCACTCAAAATGCATTTAGAAAGACAATCTCAATGTGGGTGATGATTTCATGCACCTGATTTATACACTTAGATCCCTGCCAATGACATAATCTTCAACGAGGGTTCCGAACAACACTTTCAACAAGAAGACACCCTAAATCAAGTTTGGAAGTTTGCAAACTCTTAGAGGACCAGGACTGTGCCTTTGATTTCTAGTCAGGGCTGGGCTTTTGTGAATACTAATGAATGAACAAATGACTACAAGAGTTAAAACCTAAGATGCTTGGTAGACCTGAAGACCTACCGGAGCTGAGTTATAGTAATCCAACAGTACCTAAGATTATCTCTTCCTGAGACTGAATCCAAGTACTTCATGCAATTTTCTAAGTAATAATAAGTTTAGAAGTTACTATATGTCAAGCACTACTCTAAGCACTGGGGTATATTCAAGTTAATCAGGGCGGCCCCTATCCCTATCTCATCGGGATTCATAGTCTAAGTAGAAGGGAGATCAAGTATTGAATACTAATTTTAAATAGTAATAATTATGGTTTTTGTTAACTGCTTACTAGGTGCCAAGCACTGTTCTAAACCCTGGAGTAGATGCAAGGTAATCGGGTTGGATCCAGTCCCCATTCCAAATAGGGCTCACAGTCTTAATCTCTATTTTATAAGGAAACTGAGGAACAGAGAAGTTACCTGACCCAAGTCACATTGGAGGCAAGTGGCGGAGCTACGATTAGAACCCAGGTCCTCTGACTCCTAAGTCTGTGCTTTTTCCACTAGACCACACTGCCTCCATGGTCCTTTGGAGTGATCCTCCCTTGTGGTTTCTGATGTCCAACAAAATGCTTTAAGTGAATTTTTAATGACAGGTTCCTCTCTGAGCTTTTTGGGGAGAATGCCCTGGGTATCTGAGAATGGTTTAAGAGGAGGACATGAGTTCCCCTGGGGGCTGCTTTTATATTTTCCAGCAACCACTTGTGGAAACCCAGGTCTTGGTGGTGTTCACTGTCCAGTTTACAGGTTATTGAACCCACTCTTCCACCAAAGGCTGGTGCAGTGGGAGACAATTACCCTGATAATGGGAATCTCTTCAACAGGAGGGGTCAGAGGCTCCAAGCACTTTTCCTGTGTAAAATTAATTGAGCTCCAAGGGTCAGCAGGTTACGAGCAGGGCTCATTATAACAAATGATTTCTCTCTGAGTAAAAAGACCTTTGGGGTCAGTTCAGAATTCTGCCTAAATTTTGTAATTACATCCACCTCAGGCCTTAAGAAAACAAAGCAGTTCAGAGGTTTGGGGAGGCTGAGGCCAGGGGAAGAGGAGGGAAGCGAGATTTTCTGCTGGAGTGAGAGAGGTTTGTTCTCCAGTGAAAGAGCTTGGGGCCTGAGTGTGAGGGTGAGAAGTGGTATTCACCAAAAGCTTAGTACAGTGTTCTGCACATAATAAAGGCTCAATAGATATGATTGATTTTGGAGATTAGGGGTGATTTCTTTCTGAGAGATTCCATGGGAATCAGACATGAGTGGTCCGGTGAGTACCTCAGTCTGGATCTCAGGGCTTCGAGGGAAAATATCCCACTCGGTGTTAAATACCCCACCAGAGAGCCCAGCAGCCTTGTGACTGATTTTTAAAACTGATGGAATCCCTGAAGGGTTAGGCCGCCGGTTCTACCGAGGGTCTGCATCAAAAGGCTCGGTACTGAAATGCTCAGTTTTTAAAGTGGAGAGGGGAAACAGGGATATCAGTGGATCGCTAAGGGGAGCAGCATGGATTGGCAGCAACAGCCAGGGCCTGGGAGTCAGAGGCAGTCAATTTGTATTTGAGCACTTTTTGTGTGCAGAGCACTGTACTAAGCACTTGGGAGAGTACAATATAAGAGACACATTCCTTGCCTACAATGAACTTACAGGCTAGAAGGGGAGACAGACGTGAATATGAACTTTACATGCAAATACAGCTGGTCACTGGGAGCAATCAGCCTGATTACAACGGCCAACAGGAGGGTGGCTCTACGATATAGAATGTTCATGGCACCAAACGATTCTGAGACAGACAAGTAGGCGATACAATCCCCGCCTTGAAGAGGCTTTCAGTGTAACAGTCCCTGTAGGGTGGACTCTGATGCTGACATCCCATCCCACTCTTCTGTTGGTGCAGCAACTCCGCTAGGCCGAGTCTCGTGCTTTTTTGTTAATCTACGAGAGAGATGTGGAAGCCCTGCCCTGGAGGGGGCTCGCAAAGTCAGACAGGCCCACAGACATGGTGGTCTTGCCCTTAGAGGGCTCACAACACCACACAGGCCCACAGTCACGGAGCCCTACCCTCGCGGGAGCTCACAATGTCAGACTGGCCCAAGGCTGTGGTAGCCCTGCCTGCAGGGAGCTCACATTATCACACCGTTGACCTTCTCCGTAGTGGGCTCACTGTGTTGGACGGGTCCCGTGGACTGACCTAACCCTCTGTCAATTGCTGCGCAGAGCAGTGGAGGGAGCACAGTTTCACATTAACGGCATCTAATGACCTCAGCTGTCTTCTAAATTTTGGGGAGGATTCAGAGACAAGACACTGCTCTTCAGGAGTTCCCAACATGTCATAGGACAGTGCTCTGCACCCAGCAAGTGCTCAATCCATTCCATTACTTGATTTGGATGGAGATGAGAGTTATCGTTCCTTACAACTATCTGGGAGACTATGAAGCAGCCCGCTGAGGAAGAGACACAGTCTCTGCCCCCAGGCACTGCATTCTTACCTGCTGCCATGCAGGGGTAGGAAGGTGCAGTGGGCTGAGCACTGCAGCAGCGGGGGCGGCCCCTCCCCAACCATAACCAGTATACTGCGCTGAGCTCTGAGTTGGGGTGGGGGTGAGAAGGGGATGAGGGAACCTTGTCCTGGTCACTAAACTAGTTGAAACAAGGGGCCCACAGAGACTGGCAGGCCTGCAGAGACCGTACAGTCCCAGAGCATTGTCTACCTTATGCATGGCCCCCAAGTCCGATGCACTGTCAGGTTTCATCCATCCCGGCCCTCCAGGACCCTCAACTTCAAGTCCAGCAGCCACCCCCAAAACAAGGCTGGCCTTCCCTAAGGCCATCTGTCCCAAAGCCTTCCTCTAACCCCTCCCCACGAACCTCAACAAGGACAGCTCTCAGCCTCCAACCTTTCCTCCTTGAGACCCACTCCCCACCACAGCAGCTAAATCGGAAATGTAGTCAGCACCCCAACACAATCATCACCATCCCAACCCCTCCCCCCTTTCCCTAGTGCCACCCCACCCAGACATGCACAATAAAGACACATCGTTATCGGTGTCACAACACATCAGTATCAAGCACCCCAGCAGCTCTCCCTTGCCTTCCCAACCTTCGGGGCCACAACTGCCCCAACGCCCAAGGCTCCACAGCGTTTACATCTAAGTCTTTTCTGATACCCTGGAATCAACCCCTCCTCCAATCCCCTCTCCACCCAACCAGTACAACACTGATAACTTTGACTTCCCCACCTTCACAGCATCACCAATACAATAGGCTTTAGCAATCCTAGCAATTCCAGACCCACCCTAAAAAAAAAAAAAAAAAAAAAAAAAGCAGGGGATTAGCTGCAGCAGCCAGAGCCCCCTACTCACCAAAGCCCTGAATGGGCCATGCTCTGTCTCCTTCCCACCTGCAAACTAGGGCAGGCCTTTTTCAGGACCTTATATAGGGCAGGAAAGGGCCCAGCAAGCTCTGGGGCTTTAAAGGGGCCCAGCTTCCTGGCCCCACTTCGAGACAATATCTAGGTTCTTATCTCCACTTTGCTAACTGCTTGACATGTGACTTGGGGCAAGTCACTTAGCTTCTTTGTTCTTCAGTTTCCTCAGCTGTAAAATGGGGATTCAATCAGTCAGTCAGTCCTATTTACTGGGCACTTAGTGTGTGCAGAGCACTGCACTAAGTGCTTGGGAGAGTACAATGCAACAATAAACAGACACATTCCCTGCCCCCATTGTTCTTACAGCTTAGAGGGGGAGACATATTAATATAAATAAATAAATTAGAGATTTGTACATAAGTGCTGTTAGGGCTGGGAGGGGGATGCTTAAAAGGAGCAATCCTACTCCCTCCTACTTAAACTGTGAGCCCCATATGGGGCAAGGACTGTGTCCATTCTGATAAACTTGCATCTGCCCAAGCGATTAGAACGTTGCTTGACACATAATAAGTGCTTAACGAATACCATAAAAAAGCTTCTATTCATAGGCAATTTATGGTCAATTCTTCTTTCCGATTCTGATTCATGACATGTCTTTCGAGAGCCAGAATTTACAAAAGGGGTAATCCAAGTCCGAGGGTGAGATTCACTACGGAATTCCCGTTTCTAGTCTTTCTGGCCTACCTTCCACCAGCTGCCTGCCCTATCCGAAATTAGCCACGTGGAAAGAATGACCATGAGCCCCCCGGGGTCTCGTGGCCTCTAAGGGCAGGGAACCTGGCTTGGGAGCTCTTGGCTTCAACTTCCCAGTGCTCTCTGGACCTCCAAAAGTGACTCTAGATGCCCGGGCTCCATCTTCTATCACATATAGCCCAGTCCCCTTAGGCAAATGCCCCTTGATATATCCCAGGAAGGGACCATCTATTTTTGCCAAAAAGGAAGTTCAACTAAGGGCATCCAGTTCCCTGATTCTGCATTTCCTTCTCATTTTGAATGGTTGAAAGGGGGACCTGGGGTGTAAAGTTGTTGGTTGGGGGAATGCAGAATCCAGGTCTTACTTGAAGGACTTTTGGGAAGCAGCGTGGCCTAGTGGATAGATGATGATGATGATGAGCGGTATTTCGTTAAGCACTTACTATGTGCCAAGCACTTTACTAAGAACTGAGGTGGATACAAGCAGAGAAGCGGCGTGGTTCAGGGGAAAGAGCACAGGCTTGGGAGCCAGAGGTCATGGGTTCGAATCCCATCTCTGCCACTTGTCAGCTGTGTGACTGTGGGCAAGTCACTTAACTTCCCTGCGCCTCAGTTACCTCATCTGTAAAATGGGGATGAACACTGTGAGCCTCACGTAGGACCGGCTGATTACCCTGTATCTCCCCCAGTGCTTAGAACGGTGCTCTGCACATAGTAAGCACTTAACAAATACCAACTTTACAAGCAAATCAGGTGGGACACTGGCCCTGTCCCACATGAAGTTCACGGTCTCAATCCCCACTTTACAGATGACGTAACTGAGGCACGGAGAAGTGAAGTGACTTGCCCAAGGTGATACAGTAGACAGGTGGTGGAGCTGGGATCATCGGCCTTGGAATCAGAAGGACCTGGGTTCTAATCCCGGCCCCAGCTCCACCTCTTCTCTGCGGTGTGACCTTAGACAAGTCACTTCACTTCTCTGGCTTCGGTCACCTCATCTGTAAAATGGGGATTAAGACTGTGAACTTCATGTGGGACAGGGACTGTGCCCAACCTGATTAGCTTGTTTCTACCCCAACTCTTAGAACACTGCTTGTCATGCAGTAAGCGCCTAACAAATACCATCGTTATTATTGAAGAATGAGGCAGTCTGGAACTCTTGCACAGAGAAACTTACTTAATATGACATTCTGGTTTTGTGGGCACCCAACCTTATTCATTAGCAGTGAGTAAAGTCCTTAAATCCAGGGATCCAACTAGAATTTTTGCTGAGCCAATCCTGGAGCACAGTAAAAGACAGTTGACTGCTGTTTTAGGGGTACTTCCCTCTTGTCTCTGGGGCACTCAACACTTCTCAGTAGTATTAGTAGTAATAGTAATAGTATTTGTTAAATATTTATAATATAGGAAGCACTGTTCTAAGCACAGGGGTAGAATCAAGGTAATCAGGTTGGACACAATCCCTGTTCCACATGAGGCTCATAGTCTTAACCCTCATTTTACAATTACATTGATCCACCCCAAACAACAGTGACCTTGTTATGGGGCAGTTGTAAACCGCAAATGGAGATGGGGGAGAGAAAGATGTAAAATCAGAACTTACAGCTGAGAAAAATGGACTTTAGCACACAGGAGACAGTGATAAAGAGGAGCCGTAAGGATGAAACTATCAAATTCTGCTCGTATCTTCAGAATCCAGCACCAAATCCTGCTTTAAAACATATTCTTGGAGATAGAGGGATATCGTTTAAGAAAAGGAGACTTGATGATTACAGTAATTTAATTTAGTCCATGCTGCTTTCCGTTACTTCAACACGAAGACAAAATAGATGCTTAGGGATTGCTGACATGAGAGATTTTCTTTCCATGCGGAATATGTATTTATGCACTTGGTCATTTATATATTCTGAGGGTTACCTAATATGTGGCACAGTCTTACACCACGAAAAAACTGGGTTATGTTCATAAAAAATATGGTTTTAGTGTGATGGTTGCTTTGTGAGGTACTTTTTCCCAAACACTTCTACGTTACAAATCTTGATCCGTTTCAGAACTTTGAAAAAGTATCATGATATTCCCTAATGTGTTTATACTACAAAGATAAATGTTGTCCAACTATTGTTCTATCTTCATTAAAGTAATTAATAGCATAATATAATAATAATAATAATAAGGTTGGTATTTGTTAAGCACTTACTCTGTGCAGAGCACTGTTCTAAGCGCTGGGGTAGACCCAAGGGAATCAGGTTGTCCCACGTGGGGCTCACAGTCTTAATCCCCCTTTTACAGATGAGGTAACTGAGGCACAGAGAAGTGAAGTGACTTGCCCACAGTCACACAGCTGACAAGTGGCAGAGCTGGGATTCGACCCCATGACCTCTGACTCCAAAGCCCGTGCTCTTTCCACTGAGCCACGCTGTAATATTAACTGAGGAGTTGTAGGTTGTGAATATCTGCAGGAGGCTGCAGAAGTAGAAGATGGTTCTGCTGACTGTGAGAGTAATTTTTCCGCATTAGTAAAGAGTTTATAAAGAATTGCTGCCCAATTAGGTTGGACAGCAATTTATTTCTTTTCTTCACAAAGCCCCTTTGGTAGGCTGATCTTTCTTAACACCTCTACCCACTTTTGACCTCCTATCCATTAGAGCCTTCTTCAGTCATATTTATAGGTTCTTGAGCTTTCTTGAAAATTGTTGCAAACTTTTATTATTTTAAATGGTGTTGGAGAACCCAAGCTGGCCTTTTATCCAGTTTCACACTAGCAATGAGTCAACCAGTCAGGGCTCTTTATTGAGTGCTTATTCTAGGCTGAACACTGTTCAAAGCCCTTGGAAGAAGGCAATGAAGTTTGCAGACACAGTGTGTCTGTGTGGCTGCAGGAGCTTGTTATGGAATGCAGTGGCTCTGGAGCAAAGAACTGGGGGAATCGTGACATATTCTAGGTTCTATAGATAGACTCAAAGAAAGTTTTGTCAATCCTAATTTCATCATTATGTTGCGCAGTAGGAAAGAGCACAGGCTCAGGGAGTCAGAGGACACGGGTTCTAATCCCACTCTGCCATTTGTCTGCTGTGTGTCCTTGGACAAGCCACTTAACTTCTCTGTGCCTCAGTTACCTCAACGGCAAAATGGGGATTGTGACTGTGAGCCCCAGGTGGGACGGGGACTAAGTCCAACCCTATTAGCTTGTATCCAACCCAGTGTTTAGAACACGGCCGGGTGCATAGTAAGGGCTTAACAAATTCCATAATTATTATTATTATTAATGTACCTTACCAAGGGCTTAATGCAGTGCATTACACCAAGTCGGTGCCCAATAAACACCTTTATTCCTACTACTATCAGCCCTGTCATCATTTCCTGGAAAGCTCTGTCTGCATCTACCTAGATCTATGTAGATCTGTCGGAGAAGCAGCGTGGCTCAGTGGAAAGAGCACGGGCTTTGGAGTCAGAGGTCATGGGTTCGAATTCCGACTAGGCCACTTGTCAGCTGTGTGACTGTGGGCAAGTCACTTCACTTCTCGGTGCCTCAGTTACCTCATCTGTAAAATGGGGATTAAGACTGTGAGCCCCACGTGGGACAACCTGATTGCCCTGTGTCTACCCCAGCGCTTAGAACAGTGCTCTGCACATAGTAAGCACTTAAGAAATACCAACATTATTATTATTATTGTTAGATCTAGAGTAAGGAATCTTCCAAAAAGCAACCACATGTTCATGAGTGAACAAACAAGGATGGCTAAGGATCCTGGAACAATGACAGATGTTCTTTTTTTATGTATTTGTTAAGCGCTCACTATGTGCCAGGCACTTCTTCTCAGCACTGGAGTAGATACGAGCTAATCAGGTTGGACACATGGGGATCACCAGCTCGATCCCCAATTTACAGATGAAGTAAATGAGGCACAGAGAAGTGAAGTGACTTTCCCAAGGTAACACAGCAGACAAGTGGCACAGATCAGCTGTTTTAAAGTTCACATTTGCCCCGAGGGAGTCTGTGCATCTCCTGGTATCAGGGCTGCTCTGGTTCATTGTGATAGCAAAATTTATATGTAGCATTCTGTAGTAGGATAAGCAGGGATCATAGCTACTGATCTGTCGCACTTAGACTGGGAGCCAGATTATGTTCTGTCTCCCTCAGTGCTTAGCACAGTCCTTGACATTGACTTCACTTTAAAGTCCTCGACTTTAAAGCTCACCTCCTCCAGACTGAGCTCCCCTTTGCCCTCTGCTCCCTCTACCCCCCTCCCCCTTCACCTCTCCGCAGCTAAACCCTCTTCTCCCCCCTCTCCCTCTGCTCCTCCCCCTCTCCCGTCCCATCCCCTCAGCACTGTACCCCTCCGCTCAACTGTACATATCTTCATTACCCTATTTATTTTAATGAGATGTACATCACCTTGATCCTATTTATTTGCTATTGTTTTAATGAGAAGTTCTTCCCCTCGATCCTATTTATGGCCATTGTTCTTGTCTGTCCGTCTCCCCCGATTAGACTGGAAGCCTGTCAAAGGGCAGGGACTGTCTCTATCTGTTGCCGATTTGTACATTCCAAGCGCTTAGTACAGTGCTCTGCACATAGTAAGCGCTCAATAAATACTATTGAATGAACAGTAGGGATTAGAACCTCCACTGGGATATTCAAGATGAAGTTCAGATACTCTCTTAAGTGAGCCCCGTATGGTACAGTGATCGTCTGACCTCCTAATCTTGTATCTAACCCGGTGCTTAGTAGAGTTCTTGGCACATGGTAAGTGCCTAACAAATCCCAATAATAACCATTATTATAACATTATCTCTCTCAGCCTATGAGGATCCAGAGATATGCCTCGGGATCTAAATTATGCTCACCATTACTTGGTGGAAGTTAAAACAATGGCAGAAGACACAATTGGCGGGTACTAATTGGAGAAGAAACTCTATATGTGAAGCAAAACAAATGCCTCAATCTCTCCAGCCTCAGTCACACAGGGGCAGTAACTCTCTCAGCAGGTTAACTTTGAATACAAAGGACGACACTATAAACACACACACACACACACACACACACACACACACACACACACACACACACACACACACACCCCCTTCCCCCCCACCATCCCAGCATGATCAGACCATGTAGGAGACCTTAGCAGGGTAATTAACTCTGAGAAATGAAAATGATTAAAAATCAATTAAGATATCATTTCTGGGGAAATGGAGGAGAACAGGATTGGTGGTTTCCAGAGAGATTGTGTTTCATCATCAGTGTGTCTACACAGCTAGAAAACACAGGCCTTGCTATTTTCCAATCCAGAAGAGGTGATTTGGGGGAAGATGGAAGGGCCGTATGGGAAAATGGGGCTTTTTTTTTTGGTTAATGATGCTGTCATCATCTCTCATACCCTTAACCATAGGGGTTCCGCAAGGCTCTCTATTCTGGGTCCCCAAATCTTCTCCCTTTACACTCATTCACTTAGGGAGCTCATCCCCATGGCTTCCTCTGAGTTCCAAATCTACCTTCCTAGTCTCTGATCTGCTGTCCAATCTATTATTTCCTCTCGCCATCAGGACATCTTCACTTGGATGTCCTCAGAGCACTTCAAGATTTTCATTCCTTGCTTTTTTTTTTACAGTGGTTAAGTGCTTACTATTTGTCAAACACTGTTCTGAGCTCTGTAGTAATTAGAAGCTAATTAGGTTGGACACTATTCCCCTCCTACACAGTCTAAGGAGGATGGAGAACAGGGGAACTGAGACACAGAGAAGTTAACTGACTTGCATAAGGTCACACAGCAAGTAATTAATAGTTGAGATTAGAACCCTGGTCCTCTGACTCACAGGTCCATGCTCTTTCCAGTAGTCAACTTTATTTTCCCACCTAAACCCACTCCTTTTCATCACCATCCTCCTTATTTCACAAGCCCACATTCTTGGTGTGATTCTTTACTCTGAACCGTCTTACAGTTCCCCCATTCAATCAACTGCTAAATCCTCTTAATCCTTCCTCTATATTATCTGAGGAACAGCAGGGCCTGGTGGAAAGAGCACGGGCCTGGGAGTCAGAGGACCTGAATTCTAATTCCAGCTCTGCCAGTTCCTTGCTGAACTCAACTGAAGTCACTGAACTTCTCTGGGCCTCCATTTCCTCATCTGTAAAATGGGGATTCAATGCCTGTTCTCTCTCCTACTTAGACTGTGGGCCCCATGTGGGACAGGGACTGTCTCCAACCTGACTCACTTGTAATAATGTTGGTATTTGGTATTTGTTAAGCGCTTACTATGTGCAGAGCACTGTTCTAAGCACTGGGGTAGATACAGGGTGATCAGGTTGTCCCACGTGAGGCTCACGGTTAATCCCCATTTTACAGATGAGGGAACTGAGGCCCAGAGAAGTGAAGTGACTTGCCCACAGTCACACAGCTGGCAAGTGGCAGAGCCGGGAGTCGAACCCATGAGCTCTGACTCCGAAGCCCAGGCTCTTTCCACTGAGCCATGCTGCTCCCAGGTGCTTAGAAATGTGTTCGACACAAAGTGAGAATTCAACAAATAATAATGATCATCTCCTAGATCCACCGCTTCCTCTCTCCACCCAAACAGCCTTGTCTAAGCCACTCGTCTAAGAGCGGAGAGGAGTACTGTATCAGCTTTGATACCATTCTTTATACTTCTAGCTTCCCCCTATTTAACGTACATCTCTTTACTTCTTATATTCTTCTTGGGGAAGCAGCATGGCCTGCTGGAAAGAGATGGGGCCTGGCAGTTAGCAGGATGTGGTTTCTAATTCTGGCTCCACCACCTGTCTGCTGGGCAAATCACTTAACTTCTCTGGGCCTCAGTTATTTGTCCAATGGGGATTAAGACTGTATCTATCCCAGAGCTTAGAGCAGTGCTTAATGCACAGAAAGCATTCAACAAATATCATCATTATTATCTGTCAGCTGTGTGACTTTGGGCAAGTCACTTGACTTCTCTGTGCCTCAGTTCCCTCATCTGGAAAATGGGGATTAAGACTGTGAGCCTCAAGAGGGACAACCTGATTACCCTGTATCTACTCCAGTGCTTAGAAAAGTGCTCGACACATAGTAAGCGCTTAACAAATACCAACATCATGCAACGTGGCTCAGTGGAAAGAGCCCGGGCTTCGGAGTCAGAGCTCATGGGTTCGAATCCCTCCTCTGCCACTTGTCCGCTGTGTGATTGTGGGCAAGTCACTTAACTTCCCTGTGTCTCAGTTACCTCATCTGTAAAATGGGGATTAACTGTGAGCCTCATGTGGGACAACCTGATCACTCTGTATCTACCCCAGTGCTTAGAACAGTGCTCTGCACATAGTAAGCGTTTAACAAATACTAATATTATTATTATCATTACTATAAACCTCCAGTGGTCACTTCTTTTCCTCTGTGTCTACCAGAAACTCCTTACCAATAACTTGCCATCTCATAGAATGTCTTCACCCATCACTCTCCATTTCACACTCTGCTCTTCCATCCTTACCTGCTCATTCCACTACTGATCATAAATCCTTCTTCCTCTTTGTCCTACTATTTATAATTAATGACTGTCCTCCTCCTCTGTCAATTATGTTTCATGACCATGCCTTTGCTACTAGTGGTTTAGTAGTATTAATAGTAATAATAGCAGTAGTAGTAATAATAGTATTGACAGTAGTAATTTATTTATCTATTTATTTATTCATATCAATATCTGCCTGCCCTTCTAGACTGTGAGCTCGTCGTGGGCACGGAATATATTTTATGCTACATTGTATTCTCCCAAGTGCTTAGTATAGTGCTTTGAACACAGTAAGCGCTCAGTAAATTTGATTATTTATTATAATCATATTTATTAGGTGCTTACTTTGTGCAGAGCACTGCACTAAGAATATATAGGTGGGAATTAGTTACAATCCCTGTCACTCAGAGTTTATTAAGCACTCTCTGAAGAGCTCTAAACACAAGAGAGATTCTCAATAAATACTGATGATTGATTTACGTGTGTTGTCACTTGGCCTTAAACTCAGTCCACAAATTCGAACCCAGCTTTCCTGAGTCACATGGTTCAGTGGCATCAGAACACAAACTGGGCTGGGCCCAGAGGACTTAATTTATAGCCTAGTATAGCCTAGTGGCAAGGACACCGGCTTGGGTGTCAGAGGGCCTGTGTTCTAATACGGGCACCTTCACTTGTCTGCTGTGTGTCTTTAGGGAAGTCCTTTCAGTTCTCCGTGCCTCAGTTACTTCATCTGTAAAATGGGGATTAAGATGGTGAATCCTCTGTGGGACACGGACTGAGTCTAAACCAGTTATCTCATATCTACGCCAGTGTTTAGTACAGTGCCTGGCACAAATACCATTTAAAAAAAGGGCGATCCAGACGATCATAAGAGGCCTCTCTCAACCACGAGCCCATTGTAATGGGCAAACTAAACTTCAGAAGGTTTCCCTTGTTCTTCTTCTAGATCTCAGTTCATATGTGACACCGGTCACAACTCGGGCAGCCGTTGGACGGTACATCCCGCAGGGTAATAGTAATAATTATTATTATGTTATTGTTAAGCACTACGTGTGAAGCACTGTTCTAAGTGCTGGAGTGGATTCAAGGTAATCAGGTTGATTCCACGTGGTTCTCCCCGTCTTAATGCCCATTTTATAGATGAGGTAACTGAGGCACAGAGAAGTTAAGTGGCTTGCCCAAGGTCACACAGCAGACAGGTGGCGGAGTCAGGGTTAGAACCCAAATCCTCTGACTCCCAAGCCCGTGCTCTTTCCATTAAGCCAAGCTGCTTCTCAGGGGTGGAACTTCCTCTCCAACATAGCAGTGTTGTCAATAATGCATAAGTTCAGAGCATCAGACTAGTAAAGGTTCACAGCCCTGCTCCCGGGGTTGGCCCATCTTCGGAATCTGGAAATTAGTCCAGAATCTCAAAGAAAAATCAGGTTTGATTATAGGGTTCCCCCGTTTCCTAGTTTAGAAATACTGCAGAACAGCCTTGCTTTGGGGGACTTCTATTCCCTAGAGAAGCCAGGAAATCCAAAATGATCGAGAAGTGTAGAGATCAAGCAACAGGAATGTGAGTCAGAACCTTTGCATGCTTCAGGGAAGATGGAGCTTGAATAAGTAGGTGACATTTCTGGTAGCTGAGAAATTTCATCCTTCCTTTCATCCTGTTAAACCATTTGAATAGATTTTACCGAAGGCTGATTACCATGGAAATACGGGGCTGATAAGTGAAAGAGTAACTAGGCATTAGATGTGCCCTATAAATACTGCAGGGTGTTTTGGGTTTTTTTTTTGCCGTGAATAAAGATGATGTCAGTTGGTATTGGGTTTCATGGGGAATGTATTTAATAACATGTGAGGGATAATATTTATAGCACCTTCCTGTGAGAACTCATAGGTGAGAGATACCCTGAAGAGATGATTTCTTTTTCAGCTGTTTTGGAATTAGAGAATGGTAGAGAAGCAGCGTGGCCTAGTGGAAAGAGCACTGAACTGGGATACAGAAGACCTGAGTTCTAATCCTATACAGGTGTCATGTAAATTCTGATTACCTTGCACGTACTGTAGAGTGGGGGATAAAGTGAACTATATGAAGCAGCATGGCCTAGTGGAAGGAGCACAGGCCTGGAAGTCAGAGGACCTGGGTTCTAATCCGCCAAGATCCGCCCTTTCCTCTCCACCCAAACGGCTACCTTACTGCTACGGGCTCTCGTTATATCCCGGCTAGACTACCGGGTCAGCCTTCTCTCTGACCTCCCTTCCTCCTCTCTCGCCCCGCTCCGGTCTATTCTTCACTCCGCTGCCCGGCTCATCTTCCCGCAGAAACGATCTGGGCATGTCACTCCCCTTCTTAAACAATTCCAGTGGTTGCCTATCGACCTCCGCTCCAAACAAAAACTCCTCACTCTAGGCTTCGAGGCTCTCCATCACCTCGCCCCTTCCTACCTCTCCTCCCTTCTCTCTTTCTACCGCCCACCCCGCACGCTCCGCTCCTCCGCCGCCCACCTCCTCGCCGTCCCTCGGTCTCGCCCGTCCCGCCGTCGACCCCCGGGCCACGTCCTCCCGCGGTCCCGGGACGCCCTCCCTCCTCACCTCCGCCAAACTGATTCTCTTCCCCTCTTCAAAACCCTACTTAAAACTCACCTCCTCCGAGAGGCCTTCCCAGACTGAGCTCCCCTTCTCCCTCTACTCCCTCTACCGCCCCCCTTCACCTCTCCGCAGCTTAACCCTCTTTTCCCCCCATCTCCCTCTGCTCCTCCCCCTTTCCCTTCCCATCCCCTCAGCACCGTACTCGTCCGCTCGACTGTATATATTTTCATTACCCTATTTATTTTGTTAATGAGATGTACATCGCCTCGATTCTATTTAGTTGCCATCGGTTTTTACGAGATGTTCTTCCCCTCGACTCTATTTATCGCCATCGTTCTCGTCTGTCCGTCTCCCCCTATTAGACCGTAAGCCCGTCAAAGGGCAGGGACCGTCTCTATCTGTTGCCGACTTGTTCATTCCAAGCGCTTAGTACAGTGCTCTGCACATAGTAAGCGCTCAATAAATACTATTGAATGAATGAATGAATAATCCCGTCGATTCATTTGCCTGCTGGTTAACCTAGGGGGAAATGCTTAACTGCTCTATGCCTCATTTTCTTCATCCATAAAATGTGGATTCAATACCAGTTCTCCCTCCTACTTAAACCGTGAGCCCCACATGAGGCAGACACTCGAGCAGATGGGTTTGGACACAATCCCTGTTCCACATGGGGCTCACAGTCTTAATCCTCATTTGACAGATGAGGTAATTGAGGCACCAAGGTCCCTTAGCAGACAATTGGAGGAGCCGGGATTAGAACTCAGGCCCTTCTGACTCCAGCCCCGTGCTTTATCCAACAGGCCAGGTTTCTTCTCTTCTAGTTCTCTACTCTAATAACTCAGAAAATCCAGGGAAACGTCCAATTCTAGGTGTTTTATGAATAAGATTCAGAGGTACCTTCTAATAATAAGGAGAAGAGTGGCGTTTGTTAAGTACTTACTATGTGCCACGCACTGTACCAAGCACCAAGGAAGATACAATATAATCAGTTGAGTCACATTCCCTGTCCCGTATTAAGGTCACAGTCTAAGGGGGAGCGATAATGGGTATTAAGTCCCCAATTTACTGGTGAGGAAACTGAAGCACGGAAAAGCTAAGTGACTTACCCAAAGTCAAAGAGCAAAAAAGTGGCAGAGACAGAATTAGAACCCATATTCTCTGACTCTCAGGCCTGTGCTCTTTCTAGGAGGCCACATTGTTTCCCTCTGTAATTTTCTCAAACATTTTCTGCATTTTCCTCTTTCCTTCAGACAATTTGAAGATTTTCCATATTTATTTAGGAAAAATTGTTACTAGTAGGAACTCTATTTCTCATTTCTTTTTTTTTATGGTAGTTAAGCACTTACTATGTGCAGTCACTGTACTATGCACTGGAAAGAATTTTGTGAATCTTCTTTTCCTAAGGCATTTTTTCCCTTCCTTCCTGTCCTCACTCTCTTCTTACTCCATAAGGACCCAGGGTTCTTTGGGATTCTTTTTACAGTTTATCAGATAACAAATAACTTCAACAGTCCTAGTAATCAATCAGTGGTATTTACTGAGCTGTTACTATGTGAAGAGCATTCTACTAAGTGTTTGCACTGTGCTAACTTGTAACCCAGCTAGACCCACATAGGCCATATTTGGGTGTGCACTGACAGAGGAAAAGACAAGCTAGGTGATTATCTGGTAAATGCAATCTTTTTAGGTAGCCTATACAGGTAATTCAGGCCACAATATTCTCATTTTCTTTAACAGCAGGATTTGGGGGCTGAATGAATAAGATGATTTCTGATTTTTCTTCTTTTTCTTCAAATCTCCAGTTTTCTAGAATAGGCCTAACTCTAAAGCCACTAGGAAGGCTGTTTCTTGACAAGCACAGCTAACTTAGATTAGGTCACATTCCTGGACTTTAAGGAGTTTCTTCCATTTTCACCGCTGGGAACAGTCATGTGACCAAAATCCTTGGAATTTGGCATTCCCGCCTAAATTATAATCTCAAGTGGCACTGAGGGCACTGTAACTTTTCCCATGGAAATGCAGCCAAAGAAAACAACAATCAATTGGTATCCCCAAAGGAGTCAGCTTAGCTAGCCACTAGCCTTGGCCTCTCACTGTGGCAACACCTGGGATTTTTGAGGCCCAGAAAGCACTCATTTCAGATCATTCTTTCTTGATATTGTTTGGTTGGAAAATTCAGGCAAATTCTTCTCTGACATTTAAACCAAAGTTTGGTGTAAAAAGATTCGGGTGAATTTTATGTGGTTTCATGAGGAATAGTTACAAATAAAAGAAAGACTATATCCAGATATGATTTTGCTTAGATAGAGATGTCCAGAAATTAGGACGGTAATTCTGTAAAGCTTCCCTGGCAATACTAGTGCATTAGCATGGCCTAGTGGATAGAGGACAGGCTTGGGACTCAGAAGCATCTGCGTTCTGATTCTGGCTCCGCCACTTGTGTGCTGTGACCTTGAGAAAGTCATTTAACTTCTCTTTGCCTCAGTTACATCATCTGGAAAATGGGAATTAAGACTGTGAGTCCCATGTGGGACAGAGACCGTGTCCAACGTCATTAGCTTGCACCTACCACAGCACTTAGAACAGTGCTTGACACATAGTAAACACTTAATAAATACTATCATTATTATAATAGCACAGATCAGAAACAGAGCCATTATCCATCAAAGGAAAATCATTGCTCCAACTACCTTGGGTCCACAGGGTTGCAATTTGGCAGTGCTTAGAGCAGTTTTGAGGAAAAAAAATAAAACTGATTGGTTAATTTAAGAAGGATGGCTTTTTTATTTTATCTGTGATTTTGTATTTTCCTTCAGTAACCCCCTAAATCATGAGGTAATCCCTCTAACTGGACACAGAGGAAACAGAATTCACCACAAGTCTTCCCCAGCATTTTGGAAGACTCAGGACAGCCAGGAAACACTCCTTCAGGTACTCAAGACCTCAAATAAGTCAAATTAGCCCCAAAGAAATAGTGAAGAATAGTCCTTTCCAGGGCATTTCATTTCTGTGTGGTTAGGGGGAATTTTAACCTTGGAAGAATTTTTTTCTCTTTACCTGGAGGGGGGAATTTTCAAATGGAATCACTAGTGGTACTTAAGAATGCCTTCGATGGCATCTGCCCTAGGATAATCCACTCCAGTGTGTGTGTGTCTCAAGGAAGAGGAATCAGCGTGGCCTAGTGAATAGAGTATGGGCCTGGGAGACAGATGAGGCTGGGTTCTAATCCTGACTCTGCCACTCATCTGCTGTGTGACCTTGGAAAAGCCCTTTAACTTCTCTGGACCAGAGTTATCTCATCTGTAAAGTGGGGTTTAAGACTGTGAACCCATGTAGGACAGGGACCGGGTCCAACTTGATTAGCTGATATATTGGCCTAGTGGAAAGAGCACGGGCTTGGGAGTCAGAAGTCATGGGTTCTAATCCCGCCTCCGCCACTTGTCTGCCGTGTGACCTCGGGCAAATCACTAACTTCTCTGTGCCTCTGGGGGTGAAGAATGTGAGCCCGACATAGGACAATCAGATTACCTGATATCTCCCCTAGCACTTAGAACAGCTCTTGGCACGTAGTAAGAGCTTAATAAATACCACTGTTTTTATCATTATTACCTACCCCAGTGCTTGGTAGAGTACCTGGCGAGGAAGATAGTTTGTTTGATTTCATGCTTCAGCTAAGTGAGAATACCTTTACTGGAATGAGACTGTTTGCCATTAAAAATGGCTAGGTCTTTGTAGCTACTGTTTATTTCTCCGTTTTGGATCTACCCAACGGTTAGAGGGAGCTTGGTTACCCAGGACCAGAGGTCAAGCACTTCCCGGATAGAGTTCTCCTAACATAAACTTGGAAAACTCTGGACTATGGTGGGAGGATCAGAAGAAGAAGTGGGAATGGCTAAGCTCACCGTCTGTAGGGAATGCTTGCGTGGCTCAGTGGAAAGAGCCCGGGCTTGGGAGTCAGAGGTCATGGGTTCGAATCCCAGCTCTGCCACTTGTCAGCTGTGTGACTGTGGGCAAGTCACTTAACTTTTCTGTGCCTCCGTTGCCTCATCTGTAAAATGGGAACTAAGACCGTGAGCCTCACGAGGGACAACCTGAGTAGCCTGTATTTATCCCAGCGCTAAGAACGGTGCTCTGCACATAGTAAGCGCTTAACAAATGCCAACATTATTATTACTGTTTATTGTAATCTTCCAAGCGCTTAGTTCAATGTTCTGCATACAGTAAGCACTCAATAAATACGACTGACAGACTAGTAGGGAGAGAGAGGGAGGGGAAATATGAAAGAGGGCCAGTGGTCATGCTACAGTGGTCAGTCAGTGAATAAGTCAGTCATTTGTATTTATTGAGCACTTCCTGTGTGCAGATGACTGTACTAGATGCTTGGGAGAGTAGAGTATTACAAAATAACAGACATATTCCCCATCCACAGTGAGCTTACAGTCTAGAGGGAGAGACAGACATTAATATAAATAAATTACAGATATGTACGTAACAGTAGCAGCATGGCATAGTGGGAGCCCGGGCGTGGGAGTCAGAAGGTCTTGGGTTGTCATCTCAGCTCTGCCACTTGTCTGCTGTGTGAACTTGGGCAAGTCACTTCACTTCTCTGGGTCTCAGTTCCCTCATCTGGAAAATGGGGATTGAGACTGTGAGCCCCACATGGGACAGGGACTGCGTCCAACCTGATCTGCTTGTATCCACCCCAGCATTTAGTACAGTACCTGGCACATAGTAAGCGCTTAACAAATACCATAAAGGTAATAATAATAAACGCTCTCGGACTGGCAGGGAGGATGAATAAAGGGAGCAAGTCAGGGTGACAGAGAAGGGCGTGGAGGAAAAGGAAAAGAGGGCTAAGTCAGGGAAAACCTCTTGGAGGAGATGGAGAAATAGATGAGTGGAGGGAGCTGGGGGATCCAGTTTGACCCAATCGACCACCCCTCACTTCACATCTACCATGAAGCGTGAGTGGTACGATCAATCAATCAGTCATCTTCCCCTCAGCACAGGGTAACTGGACTGCTCAGTGGCCAAGCCTTCTTGGATTCTGGGCACCCAGAATGGTAGAGGGAAAGACGGTAGCTAGTCAATTCTCCATCTGGACACTTCCTGAAAGCCTGGCATTTTTTCATGCTTCACAGGAATTCCGCATCTTCCCCTCTACTTTTTATTCCAACTGACCCAGCTGGAAACCTTCTAGGCCTTTTAAAAACAGGATTAAAGAGGCCATTTTCTGCTTTAGCCCAGCTCAAAAGAATCACCTCAGCCCTTTTCTCTGCCAGCCGGCTTTTTAATCCCAAATCACATGTCACTTCAAATTATGAATATGATTTTCATGTTCCCCTCGGGCTGAAATTTCACCCAAGTAAATCCTCTCGTTCGGCAGCTGGAGAAATGTGTCAAAAGCAGTGATCTTCAAGCACCAAGAGGGCTTTGGAAGAGATCAAACTGGCCTAGCCTGAACCCTTGTTGTGCCAAGGATCTCTCTCCCATTTACTTATCCCTGCCGGCACGCCCCTCGGATGGAACGAAGAGGAGCAGTGAAGGAAAGGGAAGGATGGAGGTAGAGGCCCTTTCTAGTTCTGCGTGTGTGTGTGTGTGTGTGTGTCGTCAGAGAGAAAAAAATGCTGATGAATGATTTGGGTCAGTGAGAAATTCAGTAGTTTGACAACAGCATTCCTTTTCTCAACCACTGTTCACCTTACAGAAGGTGCAGGAAACCAGCTCATGGCTATTGGTCAAACACCTGTAACTGGTCCTCTGAGGGATCAGCTAACGAAATAACGATGAGTTCCATCACTCAATTGTATTTACTGAGCGCTTACTGTATGCAGAGCACTGTACTTAGCACTGGGGAGTGTATATGCCTGGCATATTATAAGATCTTACCAAATATCATTAATATTATTCGCAGTATTATAGAACAATAAACAGATACATTCCCTGCACAGAATGAGCTTACAACTGGAAGCAATGACCCTATTGTGGCTATCCCTGTGTCTAAGCAGCAGAGCACAGCTGCTTTGGCGAGCAGAAGATGGGAGTCAGTCTGTCTGGCTGCAGCAGGGAGACCTGTACCAGCCAAGACATCTTGTTCCATCCAATGATGAAACCACCAGGGTCGATGACTTGTAGTGGCTTCATGGAACCAAAGCAGCATCGGTACCAAAAAAGGGATTTCAAAATGTGTTCAAATGCTTAGTACAGTGCTCTGCACACTCTAAGTGCTCAATGTATATGATTGCTTGATTAACGTCGGGTGTTTGCCCCCGAATTATCTCTTGCTGGCTCTAAATTACATTACTCAAAGAAGACTAACACGGGTGGTGCAGTAACTCCACTGATGACTGATTTATGTGAGCATGAGTGTTTGTTATTCGATAGAGATCGAAAGGTAGAATAGAAATGATAGTGGGGTGGAATACGAGGGCAAGATGAAATACAGGGGCATTGTCCTGGGGACTCAAGGCGTGTCTGCTTTAGGAAAGTGGTATGTGATCCCCTTTCCGGCCCCCAAACTCATTTCTACTCTCTCTCCCTCTCCCTCTGCCCATCGTGCCATTTTCTGGGCTGCAGTCCCATGTCTCTTTGCCTTATGTTCCTCCCTTTGCCCCTGCAGGAGATGGGAACTTTCAGTCAAGGTTGGACATGTTTCGACTTAAGGATGAGACGCCCTGGCATAATCATTGGTTCCAGGATTCCCATCATAGAAGAGCGAACGACCTCCTTGGAATGCACTCAGCAACGATTTAAGAGACTGGCTCCTATCCTGAACATCGCCCAAATGTCTTGCCAGGATGAACCAGTTTGGCAGTTAAGACAGTACATCGTGGGCACACCCATGATCACAGCCATGCTGAGGGTGGGGTAACCATGGCATTTGTAATGATACGGTCATGATTTAGTTACTTCTCTCTCTATCTGACCCCATGGACCCCATTTTGCTGCCATTTGCTATCTGAGGAAGCAACACGGCCTAACGGCTAGAACACAGACCTGGGAGTCTACCTGGGTTCTAATCCTGGCTCGGCCACTTGTCTGCTGTATGACCTTGGGCAAGTCACTTAAATTTTCTGTGCCTCATCTGCAAACAGGGACTGTGTCCAACCTGATTACCTTGTATCTACCCCAGAGCTTAGAACAGTGCTTGACACATAACAAGTGCTTAACAAATACCATCGTCATGCTTCCCTGCCATTTGGCTTCCAGTTAATACAGAGCACTGGATCTCTAGGGAGGTAAGGTGTGACAATATCTTTCTGTCACCAGAAAAGGAATAATTTGACTCTGCCTCACCACCAGGTATATTCCACATGCTCCGTAATTTTCTTCCTTGCCTCTGTCTTATTGGACATGTTAGCAAGAGACACACCTGACAGTAAGGAGTGAGATACTCTTTTGAAGCAATAATAGATCCTGTCTGTTTCTGGCCGACACACTATCGTCGAGTAAATGAGAAGGGACCTGGAAATTTATATTTCCTGTCTCTGTTCATCCCTTTGGTGCTTGACAACAGGAAGTTAGCTTCATGGCAGTGACTGGAAGCATCATTTCCTGTTCAGCCAAGAAATCTGGGTAATGGAAAATTGATGTCTGAGGGTCTTGTTTGCCTTGATATCTCCCACTCCTTACTGTACAGCCTGGGCTCTTGCTGTCTCCTGAGACGCCATCTCTCACGTCTGTCTAGAACCAAGGCCTAGACCATAAAAGATCTACATTTTATTTTTCTGGGAATCCTGGCCCTCCCAATCAACTAAATGCTGGGGTCATAAATTAGTTGAATGGCATAAAAACCCTCTGCTCTCAGCAGGTCATCCTTTAAGGTGTTTCAGTTCTGGAAAAAAAACAAAACTAAACTAAAATCTAAACAGAAATATGTAGATACATAGTGGTCCTTCATAGTCAAAGAAGCCTCCACTGATGCGAAATTCTTCTGTGGAAAAGGTGTGAGGCTGCAAAACCTAATGCAACAACCATAGTCTCAGCTACAATGGGAACATATTGTGTTTTTTTTTCCTCCTTATTGCTTCATGGCATTTTTTTTTCTCCTTATTCTCTCACTCTTTATGAAGTTTCTGCTTAAATAGAGGCGGGCCTGTATTGATAGCAATCCATAATGTTGGTCTCCCACTTTTCAGCTGGGAGGAACTATTATCTGAGGCTTTGTTTTATTGTGTCCTTAAAACACTTCCTCTGCCCTTCTAGCTTTTGGTTTATCGATTTCAGCTCCCCATACAACAGTTGTTTGGGTAGTGGATGTCATTCATTTTCCTCAGATGACCCATCCAGTTTAGCCGTGTAGAAGGGAGTATAACTCCGATGCCACGAGATCTAAGAATGTTAAACACTAACCACCGGGTCATGGAACGTCAGGATGATGAAAACAATAATTGGCCAAGGAAGAACTCGATTAATACAGTGAATATGACTGTCTCCTTCAACAAAGATATTCTCACACCATTCCATCTAGCTTACCTCCCTGAAGATCCATTCTTCAGTATTCATTCATTCAATCATATTTATTGAGCGCTTACTGTATGTAGAGCACTGTACTAAGCATTAACATAATGAGGGGATAAGGGACAGGCTAGGATACAGTATTCTGTGATCACAGACTTCTCCCACACCCTAACCTCCATCTTCTATGATGAGCTGTTGGCTTCCAGTAGCCTGGGTGAGAAAGTGTGGGCCCATCTCCACTAAGGAAAATTCAATTCAAGTGAATGTCCTACTGATGGGAGGGTGCCTCATGCCTGCTCTTTACAAAGTCTTGTGTACGTAGAAGGTCGAGAATATTGATCACTTGTGCTAAAGAGGCAGAAGTGCTGCTGGGCAGCATCCTTAATATCTAAGCAGCCTCTTCAGGAGTCCTCTGTTCCCACTGAATGGAGAAGGACACTACAAAAATTTCCCCTAAAACATGCCTGTCTCACCAAGACTCAACACACCAGTAACCCTGACTGGTGAGCTGTATTACTGAGGCGCCCAAAACAAGAAAAGAAAGATTTATGGGAGGGAGAAAAGGAAGGAACTTAGCTCCAATCCTACCTCCAAACCTCCAGACCCCTGATGTTACCCACACTCCAGCTGAATTGGCGGACGGTATTTTAGCTTTCCCCATGGAGATGGAGAAAGGGACTCTGAGGCTTAACTCCTCTGGGCTATAAGCTCCTGGTGGGCAGGGAACATATCTACCAACTCTGCTTTATTACACTCTCCCAGGTGCTTGGTAAAGTGCTCTGCACACAGTAAGTACTCAAGAAATACCATTGATTGATTGATTCTGCTAGCTGGATCTGAAGGGACTGAATGCAAGTAATAATAATGATCTTGGTATTTGTTAAGCGCTTACTCTGTGCAGAGCACTGTTCTAAGCGCTGGGGTATACGGGGTTATCAGGTTGTCCCACATGAGGCTCACAGTCTTAACCCCCATTTTACAGATGAGGTAACTGAGGCACAGAGAAGTGAAGTGACTTGCCCACAGTCACACAGCTGACAAGTGGCAGATCCGGGATTCGAACCCATGACCTCTGACTCCCAAGCCCGGGCTCTTTCCACTGAGCCACGCTGCTTCTCTCACTACCACATGGGGAGGGGAAATTTTGAAACACACTAAGCTGTCCAACTGGATTTTATAACCAGTGACCTTGGAGAGTCCAAAACTAAACCACTCAGGGAGAGGGAGAAGATTAGTGCAAGCCTACTCTTGTTAAATCCTGACCATTAGCAGCAGGAGGAGGAAGAGCAGAGCAGAGAGGGAAGCCCAGGATTGACTTTGAACAGGTGAAAGCACTCTGCTTACTTCTGACCTATTTCTATGGTACTTGATAAGCACTTACTATTTGCCAGACACTGTACTAAGCGCTGGAGTAGATACAAGCTAAAGAGATTGGCCACTGTCCCTGTCCCACATGGAGCCCATTTTAGAGATGAGATAACTTAGGCACAGAAAAGTAATAATAATAATAATAATGTTGGTATTTGTTAAGCGCTTACTATGTGCCGAGTACTGTTCTAAGCGCTGGGGTAGACACAGGGGAATCAGGTTGTCCCACGTGGGGCTCACAGTCTTAATCCCTATGTTACAGATGAGGTAACTGAGGCACCGAGAAGTGAAGTGACTTGCCCGAAGTCACACAGCTGACAAGTGGCCGAGCCGGGATTCGAACCCATGACCTCTGACTCCCAAGCCCGCCCTCTTTCCACTGAGCCACGCTGCTTCTCGTGACTTGCCCAAGGTCACTCAGCAAACAAGTAGTGGACCTGAGATTAGAACCCAGGTCCTTCTGACTCCCCAGGCTGGTGCTCTATCCACTAGGCCAAGCTGCATCTTTAACTCCAGTCCCCCCGTCTCCAGCTTCTTGGTTCTAGAGACCAAGATGTCTCGGGGGGCAGCCGGCAACTCTGGAGATTTCCCATCAGTGAGAGGTGATCATGACAGTGTGGCTTAGTGGAAAGAACACGGGCTTGGAGTCAGAGGTCTTGGCTTCTAATCCCGGCTCTGCCACTTGACAGCTGTGTGACTTTGGGCAAGTCACTTAACTTCTCGGTTTCTCAGTTACCTCGTCTGTAAAATGGGGATTAAGACCGGGAGCCCGACGTGGGACAATCTGATAACCCTGTACCTAGCAGGGCTTAGAACAGTGCTTGGCACATAGTAAGTGCTTAACAAATACCATCATTATCATTATTCTTCTTCTTATCGCTATGACAACCCATCCCCCAGGAAATGGACTCCTCCTTCCTGGTGAGTGTAAGGATTCTGGAGTTCTGGCCTTGACATTTGGCTTGGATCCTCTGGTAAGCTGTTGGTCCCACAGAATCTTCGATCGAAAGAAAACAGACAGTTAACACATCTCCTAGTTACTGCAAGTCTGTGGTTTGAAGGAGGAATGTCTGGGTCCTCAAGTCAGTTCCTTAAAACTCTTCAGAGGAATTTTAAAGGAAGAGGGGGGTCAGCTCTTCAGTGATCTGACTAAGATGTTAGACTTCAACTGAGAAGCTTGTGCTTCTCCGTTATCTTCTCGAAACGTTCCTTTCTCGAAAGATGGAATTGGTCATCTGGGTTGAGGCAGAGGGTCCGACTTATGTGGATGATTCCCAGATTGACCTCTCTAGCCCTGACCTCTCTTCTTTGCTCCAGACTCATAGGTTGTCCTGCCTACTTGTAAGTCCCACAGCTACCTCAAACTTAAGATGTCCAAATCAGAACTCCATCTTCTCGCCCAAAGCATGTCCTCCCCAAGACTTCCCCATTACCATAAATAACTCCATCATCCTCCCTGTCACAGAAGCGAATCTGCCACTTTGTCTATCCAAATCGCTACTATACTGATCCAAGTACTTAACATTTCCCACCTTGACTACTGCATCAGCCCCTTCTCTGACCTTCCTGCCTCCTGTCTCTCCCCACTCCAATCCTTACTTCGCTTGGTGACCTGGATCATTTTCCTAAAAAAAGTTCAGTCCATAGCTTCCCACTTCTCGGAAACCTCCAATAGTTTCCCGTCCAGTCCTACATCAAACAGAGACTCCTTATCATAAACTTTAAAACAATCTTCTCCCTCTCCCTGTCTTATTTTATTGATCTCCTAATACACTTCAACTGCACACTTGACTTGCCAACCTACTCACTGTACCTCAATTTGTTTTTTCTCCCCACCAACCCCTTGCCCACATTCTCCCTCTGACCTGGAACTCTCTCCCCTTTCATAGCTGACAGACCACCACCCTTCCCATCTCCAAAGACCTCTTAAAATCCATCTCCTTAAAGAGGCTTTCCTTGACTCAGCCTTCACTTCTCCTATTTGTCATTCCATCTGTGTTGCCTTTTCACTTGGGTCTATATTCTTTAAGTATTTTGATTTTAAGTCCATACTGAATAAACCTTATTATACACATATCAATCTAATTTATTTTCATGTCTTCCTTCCCCTAATCGTCTGTAAGCCTCTTATAGTCAGGGATCATCCATACCTACTCTTTTTAATTGTACTCTCCCAAATGCTTAGTACAGTGCTCTGCACACAGTATGTACTTAATGAATACAATGGATAGTTTGACCTATAGACCACCCCGGCACCACCTCATCCAGATTTTAGAGAATTGGCAAGGGGAGTGGTCTACCCTTGTGGCAAGGGCTAGAGAGGAAAACAGGGAGCCTGGTTTCTAGGGATGGGCATTCACTTTGACTTGAGCCATCCAATCCTTCTTCTGGGAACCGATTCGAGTCAGCCTCATTGCACCTCAATCAACGTGTTCAATTTTTTTTAGCAGTTGTTGTTAAGCACTTACTATTTGCCAGACACTGTACTAAGCGCTGAGATAGATACCAGCTAATCAGGTTGGACACAGTCCCTGTCCCACATGGTTCTCACAGTTTTAATCACCATTTTACAGATGAGGTCACTGAGCCACAGGGAAGTTAAGTGATTTAGCCAAGATCACACAGCAGACAAGTGGCAGAACGGACATTAGAACCCAGGTCCTTCTGATTCGTTCAATAGTATTTATTGAGCGATTACTCTGTACAGAGCACTGTACTAAGCACTTGGAATGAACAAGTCGGCAACAGATAGAGACGGTCCCTGCCGTTTGACGGGCTTACGGTCTAATCGGGGGAGATGGACAGACGAGAACGATGGCGATAAATAGAGTCGAGGGGAAGAACATCTCGTAAAAACCGATGGCAACTAAATAGAATCGAGGCGATGTACATTTCATTAACAAAATAAATAGGGTAATGTAAATATATACAGTTGAGCAGACGGGTACGGGGCTGAGGGGACGGGAAGGGAGAGGGGGAGGAGCAGAGGGAAATGGGGGAAAAGAGGGTTAAGCTGCGGAGAGGTGAAGGGGGGGCGGTAGAGGGAGTAGAGGGAGAAGAGGAGCTCAGTCTGGGAAGGCCTCTCGGAGGAGGTGAGTTTTAAGTAGGGTTTTGAAGAGGGGAAGAGAATCAGTTTGGCGGAGGTGAGGAGGGAGGGCGTCCCGGGACCGCGGGAGGACGTGGCCCGGGGGTCGAGGGCGGGACGGGCGAGACCGAGGGACGGCGAGGAGGTGGGCGGCGGAGGAGCGGAGCGTGCGGGGTGGGCGGTAGAAAGAGAGAAGCGAGGAGAGGTAGGAAGGGGCAAGGGGATGGAGAGCCTTGAAGCCTAGAGTGAGGAGTTTTTGCTTGGAGCGGAGGTCGATAGGCAACCACTGGAGGTGCTTAAGAAGGGGAGTGACATGCCCAGATCGTTTCTGCGGGAAGATGAGCCGGGCAGCGGAGTGAAGAATAGACCGGAGCGGGGCGAGAGAGGAGGAAGGGAGGTCAGAGAGAAGGCCGACACAGTAGTCTAGCCGGGATATAACGAGAGCCCGTAGCAGTAAGGTAGTCGTTTGGGTGGAGAGGAGAGGGAGGATCTTGGCGATATTGTAAAGGTGAAACCGGCAGGTCTTGGTAACGGATAGGATGTGTGGGGTGAACGAGAGCGGGATTCTGATTCACAGGCCATGCTCAACCCATTAGGCTGTGTTGACCCACTTTGATGTGCTTTTCCATTTAGCAGGAACTGCCTCACAGCTGTTGCTCCCCAATGTCGGAAGCACATTCCCTCTCCTCCCATCCCTGACCAGTGCCTGGGCAATCAACGATACTTGGCATCCTTCCAGGAGATTCCTTTCCTCCTCCTTCACTCCCTCCTTCTACAGTTGGATAAGTAGACTCAGTGATGATAATAATAATTATAACTGTGGTATTTGTTAAGCATTTACTATGTGCCAAGCACTGGGGTAGATACAAGCTAATCAAGTTGAACATAGTCCCTGTCCCACATGGGCTCAAAGTCTTAATCTCTATTTTCCAGATGAGGTAACTCAGGCACAGGGAAGTTAAGTGACTTGCCTAAGGTCCCATAACAGATATGTGGCGGAGTCGGGATTAGAACCCACATCTTCTGACTCCCTGTGTCGAACTCTTTCCGCTAGGCAAAACTGCTTCTCTGTACTTGCTTATTGGAAAGAGCCCAGGCCTGGGAGTCAGAGGTCATGGGTTCTAATCACGGCTCCGCCATTTGTCAGCTGTGTGACTTTGGGCAAGTCGCTTTGCTTCACTGTGCCTCAGTTACCTCATCTGTAAAATGGGAATTAAGACTGTGAGCCCCAAGTGGGACAACCTGATTTTCTTGTATCTACCCCAACGTTTAGAACAGTGCTTGGCACATAGTAAGCACTTAACAATAACCATCATCATCATCATCACTCCTGACCAACCGCAACTCTAACCAATGGTGGTGGGCAAGTATCATCTCTATTATAGAAGGGGAAAAGGAAACAAAGTGTTAGGGCTTTAACCCAAAGGCCCTGAATCCAAGACCAGGCTTCAAGCCAGCTGAGGATTCTACAACTACTCCCCACACTGCAGAACTGAGGACTCTACTTCTGCCGCACTCCAATACAGCCCTGTTATGCGACCACACAAGCGAAATATTACAAAATCATTCTCCATAAAAATATGTGGCAGGGATATTTTGATCCTGTTGTTAAGTGTGTGCAGAGCAAACGCAGATGTGGAAATGGGGAATGGGGGATTTTTACCCCTCTCCTCTCTTCCCGCTGCTTGAAAACCACAGGAATTTTCATACAGTAGACTCCAAAATTTTCACAACATTCCCTAGACTGGAAAACAGAAGCCCCCATCTGCACTAAGGAGATGTAGATACTTGTACATCCTGGACGTAGAAGCTTCTACAGCCATGTTCTAGAAGACGTTGTGATCTGGGGGAACCAACGGAGGTGGCCGTTGGTACAAGCTGCTGCCCGAGACTAGAAAACATTGTTTTTTGGAAGAAGGACCATGCAGGGGAGAGTCTGTAATTCTGTTAAAGTACTTGGAAGTTGGCAAAAGGGGCCCATGTAAATTAATAACTGCATCGTCAAACTGTCGACAGTGGCGATTTTGCTCCATTTTATCCACAATCATAAATCAACCAAACACCTGCAGAAAACGAAAGGGCCCAACGCTAGAATTGTTTTTGGCTCTCAATTCGGTGAACCTGGCATTCGGCCCAAAGTCACTCCTGTGATGTCTGAGGAGAAGGTTTTCCAACACGTATAGCCGAAAGGCTGGTTGAAACAGTGGCCTCTGCAAGGTAGAGAAGCAGCGTGGCCTACTGGGTAGAGCACGGGCCTGGGAGTCAGACAACTTGGATTCTAATCCCAGCTCTGCGGCTTGCCTCAGTTTTCTTTTCGGTAAAACTAAGATTCAGTGCCTGTTCTTTCTCCTACTTGGACTGTGTGTTCCACTTGGGACGGTTTCTGTGTCCAACCTGATTATCTTGTCCAGAGCTTAGTCCAGTGCGTACTCAGTGCTTCACAAATGCCACAGTTATTATTATTATTTTTATTTCAACTAGCCCCCCACACCAACGGAATTTCCCTAGAATCTGATTCTAACGCTGAGCAAAGCGTTACTGTGGTGGCTCCCAATTAAAGGATATTTTGCGTGCTGCTCTAATGGATAACTTTTGGTTACCTTTTTGTCTTTCTCTCCCACCTATATTTTTCAAAGACTTCCCCTTCACCCCCAAAAGGAAAGAACTCCTTTCCTAGAAACAATTTCCTCATTCAGTGCAATGGTGAGCTTTCAGTAGAACGAGGACTTGCCTAACCCAATCCCCAAACAGGTTTGAAATGCTTTTTTATTTCCAGGCCCAGATGCAAGTCCTAGCAACACTTCATTTGGAGAGCGAGCAGACTGTGATGCTTGGACATGGAGTCGATCGTCTAGGTTGCTGTGGCTTTTAAGACTGAGCCCTGATGAGCTGATCCCCTTCCGCCAAGGACATGCTTAGTTACCCCCAAGCCTTGAGTTCCAGGGACTGGCTAGAGATCAGACAGAAAAGGAAAGCCTAACATGCATTTCCAAATATGTTTCGGGCTTTATTTAGCGCCTGGTCTCCGTTCCATCCTTCTGGGCCAGAATAGTCTCCAGGTGTTTTAGGAAGAAGCAAGGATTCATTAATGGCTTCCATTGGGCTCTTTGGCCTTGTCACCCATCCTGCCTCTCTCAGTGGTATTTGACATACAGCTGCGTGAGTCTTTCTAAACCCCCGATCAGAGTACTTCACTCCCTTCCTCGAAAACCTCCCAGCGCTCAATCAATTGCGTTGATTGAGTGCTTACTGTGTGCAGAGAACTGTATTAAGCGCTTCGGGGAGTACAATATAACAGAGTCGGTAGATACGTTCCCTGCCCACACTGAGCTTAGAGTCTAGAGGGGGACACAGACATTGATATAAAGACATATGGATATGTACATAAGTGCTGTGGGGTTGAAGGAGGGGTGAAAAAAGGGAACAAATCCAAGTGCATTGATCCAGTGATTCCCTGTTACCCTACTGCCTCTCTCATGAACAAGATAACCTCCTTATTATTGGGTCCAAGCCTCTCCACCAGCTGGCTCCTTCACCCTTAACTACCCTTTTCTCTAGTTCCTCTTCACTTCTCCTCTCCAGCAAATCTCCCTACTCTCCTGCCTCTGATCGATGGCTCACCAATCTATGGTCGTGAGTGCTTACTGCGTGCACAGCACTGTACTAAGCCCTTGGGATAGTACGACAGAGTCGGTAAACATGTTCCCTATTCTCAGAGAGCTTCCCCATCAGCTTCACCAAATCACCCTCTCCTGTGCCTTCTAAGGATGCTTCTTCCAGGAGTCTCTGCCCTTATTAATCTTTCTCTCAAATTCAGGCCTTCTCCTACTTCTACTGACTATTCTCCAAACATAGTGTTCTCCCTCCAATAGAGCTACTACCCATTGTGGTGGTTGATGTTCTAGATGAAGATGCTGGGTGAGGGTATTCAGGTGGGCCATCCAAGAGCAAATCTAAACCTCAGTCAGACCCTGCAGCTTCAATTCCCCCCCGATTATTTCCGGTCAGGGGCTCCCCGGTCTTTATCATCGTACTACCTTGAAGTTGTGTCCTTTGGGTCTTCGATCGGGTTCGGGGTAAACGATTCAGCTTGGTTCTTCCCTACTGTGTCCGAGGTTGTTTGCAAATTGGCCTGAAAGGAAAACAATATCTGAACTGAGGAAGTGAGGGCTTGGTTTGAAAAATTGCAAAACTAAACAAAGAATAGATAAAAAAGAGTGATTTCGGAGAAATGTGATTTCCATAGATTCACAGTCGAATGAAAAGACACTACATCCAGAGATGGAGCGGAAGGTTTGCATCTGTACCACATCAGCTCCAAGAAAGTCACGTGATGCATTGCACAGAAATCTAAAAATAGGCAGAGTTCATGGAAGATGCATCTGCCTGAATCTCTCAGCTTTCAGAGCTCTGGGTCAGTTTCTGGTCTCCTACAATCCTCTTAGCCCTCAGAGGGTCCCTCTGGCCTAAAGTGCTTTCTATATTGAATGAGGTACTGGAGGAGCCGAAGGGGAGAAGAGACAGTACCCCAATCCAGGTCCCTAAGTACAGGTGAGGGGTGATCTTCTCCCGGGACTCTGCAATGTCTATACCCAGATTTCCTTGTGCAACTGCTGGCAACGGCAAAGTGCCGCAATGGGACGGTTGTCTCTTGGAACTCTGACGTTACTCGTGAACTGTTCGTCCCCCGGGAGACCACGAGGTCCGAGAGCAAGGATGCACTGCATTCTTCCACCCTCCCTTGGGCTCTCGGTTCGCGTCCACCACCGGGCTTTTCCTAACCACCAACTGGTCTCAGGGGTTTACCAGTGCTCTGAATTCCATCCTGTTTTGATCTCTGTTCATTCTTTTGTATTCTCTTAATGGGCTCGCCCAGACCATCTGTTTAGGCCAAGGGAAGTAGACATTGGAGGGAATTTTTCTCTACTTTGGGGACAAAAAACTAATAGCTAATTGGGTAAAAAGTTATTTTGTTTTAAATGATTTGTTTTGATCTTCCATTCTGATGACATTTCCTGGATGACTGATCAAACCTGCACTTCACTAGGCCTGTGTAGACACAAACCTGACAAAATACTTCCAAAATGAATAATAACTGCTCTCCAGAGTGGGTGGTCACTAAGGAATGTTTTACAATCTCAACCCATTTTCACTTGAGTCTTCAAAGGCAGAAAGATTTTGCTGGAAAGCGTGTTATTATTATTATTACAATAATAGTAAAAATAATGGTATTTGTTAAGTGCTTTCTATGTGCCAGGCACTGTACTAAGTGCTGGGATAGATGCAAGCTAATCAGGTTGGACACAGTCCCTGTCCCACGTGGTGCTCACAGTCTTAATCCCCATTTTACCGATGAGGTAAATGAGGCCCAGAAAAGTGAAGTGACTTGTTTAAGGTCACACAGCAGACAAGTGACGTAGCTGGGATTAGAACCCATGACCTTCTGACTCCCAGGCCCGGGCTCTATCTACTACAGCATGGGGGCAACTATATATTATGACTGACTCTCATCTCATCTCTTGGACTCATCCCTGGGTTCGAAAGAGCACAGCCCAGCCTGCTGGACAACGTCTCTTCCATCCACCTCGTTCTCAGACATCCTCTAAATTGTAAACTTGTCTCTAGACTAAGCTCGTTGTGGATCAGAAATGCATCTACCAGCTCTGTTGTCTTATAATCTCCCAAGAGTTTACTTAGTGCAGTGCTGTGCATGTAGTAAGTGCTCATTAAATATCACTGATAGATCTTTCTATACTCTAATTACCCCCCTGAGCATAAGAGTCACATTTCCTGTTAGGGCTGTTCTCGGGGTGGGAGGTTTGTCCCAAACTCAGAAGGAAAAATCCTCTGCTCCCTGACCCACAATAATCTCAGTCTTTTTGGTTACTTCTCAGTGTCGGAGCAGAAGGAGCCTGACTGCAAGCTCCTTGTGGGCAGGAAATGTGTGTAACAACTTCTTTATATTGTATGCTCCATCAGTCAGTCTATCGTGTTTATTGAGCGCTTATTCTGTGCAGAGCCCTGTACTTTGTGCTTGGAACAGCACGATATAACAGAAGCAGCATGGCCTAGTGGATAGAGCACGGGCCTGGGAGTCAGAAGGACCTGCTTTCTAATCCCGGCTCTGCCACTTGTCTGCTGTTCGACCCTGGGTAAGTCACTTCACTTCTCTGGGCCTCGGTTCCCTCATATGTAAAATGGGGATTAAGCGTGTGAGCCCCAGATGGGACCTGGGCTGCATCCAACTCAATTAACCTGTATCTACTCCAGTGCTTAGAACTGTGCTTGGCACATAGTGAGTGCTTAACGAGTACCATAATTACCGTTACTATTATTATCATTACTATCATTATTAACAGACACATTCCTTGACATACAGTGCTCTGCACACAGTAAGGTGTCAGAAAAACCCCAGTTGTTTGATCCATCCGATGACTGAAGTTGATTTAGATGGTGCATTTATGTTCGTGTCCCTCTTTCTCTTGCCGTTCACCCGACGACAGAGAAACAGGGTCTCTGCCTGCCGTCCTCCACCCTTCCCTCGCCTATGCTGCCAATCAATCCCCCTTCTCTGTGAAGTGTCTGTACACGGCATCCAGCAGGTTACAACAGGCTCGCTTTGGATCCCCCACCCACTCCAGTCCTGCCGGGAAACCACACAGAGGTGTGGTGTTACAAACGGTTATCAGCAGAGAATGCAATCAACCCATTTTCTGGGCTAAATATCCTGGGAAGAAATACCTCATTATTGGAAACTGTATTCCCCGTGAAAGGAGGATGGGAAGAGAAGCAGTATAGTGTAGTGGAAAGAGCACGGGCCTGGGAGTCAGACGGATCTGGGTTCTAATCCCAGCTTCACTACCTGTCTGCTGTGCGACTTTGGCCAGGTCACTTAACTTTTCTGCAGCTCAGTTACCTCATCTGTAAAATGGGAATGGAGATTGAGCCCCATGTGGGACATGAACTGTGTCCAACCTGTTTATCTTGTAAACTCCAGCATTTAGTGCAGTGCCTGAAACATAGCAGGAGCTTAACAAATACCATAAAAAAGCACAAAGGTTTGGGTAGTTAAAGACCTTTTTTAACTCTCTCCTACTCCACTTAAAACTTCTGCTCATGCAGATACACTCTCTTCTGTAGAGAACAAAAACTACGTACAAACATCACAGCACACATGTGGCTTCCATCAGTGGTTTTGTGAATATCATGTCACTGACTCTTAGCTCTGAGAGCTACGAACAGAGATTTGGGCGAGTTAGGAGACCCACCCACCCAGTCTCTCATTTTACACTCTTTCTCTTTCCCGCTTTAAGCTTGGAAATCACTATCGGGCCGGAAAAGTGGCTCGCCCCTGGAAAGACACTGGGGAAATAAGCCATAGTGCCGTTTTATGGGGTGTTCCTTCCTCCTCAGAGAGCTCATCTGGGGACTGGGGATTCCCTTAGCACACAAAACTTCCCTGGACTCTGAACGGGCCCGGAGGGGGGATAAGAGGAAATTCCTCTGAAGGAATGAGAGATTGGGCAGTTGTTCCTAGAACAGTGTGGCCTAGTGGAAACAGCACAGGCCTGGAAATTAGAGAACTTCAATCAATCAACCCCTCAGTCGATATTTACTGAGCCGTTACTGTGTGCAGTGCACTGTACTAAATGCTAGGGAGAGTACTATATTCCAGTTTGTAGACACGTTCCCTGGCCCCAAAGAGTTTACAGTCTTAGGACTTGGGTTCTAATCCTGCCTTCTCCACTTGTTTGCTGTGTGAACCTGGAAGGGTCACTATACTTGTGTTTACTTCATTTTATAATCCATAAAATGGGGCTTAATACTTGTTTTCCCTACGTCTTAGACTGTGAGCCTAATGTGGGACAGGGACTACGTCCAATCTGATTACAGTGTACTACCCCAGTACTTAGTACAGTGATTGCTTAGTATATAATGAGTATTTAATAGATACCATTATTATGATTCTATTTTGATTGATTACTTTGCTTCAGTAGCATCTAATGAGCCCCTACTTCATGTAGAGTCCTCTATTAATACATGGGAAAGTTCTATACAGTAGAGCTAAAAGACACAGACCCTGTCATCAAAGAATTTACAATCTAATGGCAGTCCTGAAAATTGGGGCTGGATAGCTTAATCTACTGACACCCCCTGGCTTCCACTGTCAATCATTTTCCTCCTGGGCCAGTCAGGAGACAGACAGTCCTGCTGCATTTTTGGCAGAATTCTAACTGAGCTACCTGAAGGCAAATTTTTCCCGTTCTCTCCTCCCATTTTTCAAAGGATTTAAAATGAGAATGGTATATGTTGGCCACCAATTACTCATTCAATTTGTGGTATTAGTAATGGCATTTATTAAGCACTTACTATGTGCAAAGCACTGTTCTAAGTGCTGGAGAGGATATAAGGTGATCAGGTTGGCTCACAATCTTAATCCCCATTTTACAGGTGAGGTAACTGAGGCACAGAGAAGTTAAGTGACTTGCCCAAAGTCACCCAGCTGACAAGCGGCTGAGCCTGGTTTGAAATCATACTGTGTGCAGAGAACTGCACTGAACACTAGGAAAAGTACAAGACAGCATAATTAATAGACATATTCCTAACCCACAAGGAGCATTCAGTCAAGGCAGCAGGTTATGTCCACTTCATTTTTGTTTCAAATTGCCAGGGACGATATTCATTTCCCTCACATCTACCCAACTGCTTAAACTTCTCTCTTCTCCCTTCACTTTCTAGAGATGAGTTTGACTAAAAGAACAATTTTCAGACTCCCTCTTAAATTCTGGGCCAGTTTCACAGGGTTAAATAGACATTTCCAATACTGATTGTTTCAACTCATAAATAGTAATTGTCTTCACAGTCACTCTCAATTTTAGGTTTTTTTCTGAAGTGAAGAGTCAAGACATGTTTGCAGAAGGAAACTATATCATGCTAATTGCTCTCAAAACAATTTTGTGTTCCACTGGAACTGAGTACACGACAGACAATGATATAAGCAGATAGATTTAATCAGGGAACACTTCCTGGAGGAGGAGGTGCTCTTTTAGGAGAGTTTTAAATGTCTGGTGGATTTGAATGAGAAGGGATAAGGCTAGGGAAAGGGAACCAGGAGAGGGTGAGTCATTTATGAGTATTTTAGCTCCTGGGAGACAGAATCATATTCCATATCCATAATTTATTTTAATATCCATCTCCCACTTTAGCTTGCAAATTCCTTGTGGGCAGGGAATGTGTCTACCGACTCTGCTATATTGTACTTTCCCAAGTGTTCTATATACAGTAAGTGCTCAATAAATATCACTGATTGATTGGAGATGGAAGTGAGCAAGTAAATAGTGGTATCAGGGTCCAATGAAGTCAGAATTTCACTGAATTGGCCCTGACTTCCCCAGCCGGCAGACACCTTCAAGTGAGTAGATAATAATAATGTTGGAATTTGTTAAGCACTTACTATGTGCAGAGCACTGTTCTAAGCACTGGGGTAGATAGAGGGTAATCGGGTTGTCCCACATGAGGCTCACAGTCTTAATCCCCATTTGACAGATGAGGTAACTTAGGAACAGAGAAGTTAAGTGACTCGCCCACAGTCACACAGCTGACAAATGGCAGAGCAGGGATTCAAACCCATGACCTCTGACTCCCAAGCCCTTGATCTTTCCACTGAGCCATGCTGTAACATGAAAGTCCTGGAGGGGTAGTAATGGGGAAGTTCAGTGGGGAGATGAGAGACTAATCTGGGAAGGTCTCCTGGAGGAAATGTGCATTTAGAAGGGCTTTGGACTATGAGGAGAGCAGCAGTTCGCTAGGTGTTGAGGGAGAGCTTTTCAGGTAATCAACCATCCAGATAATTAATGAATATTAAACATACACGGAAGGACGTCACTACTGGACTGAGTTGCCACGGCAAAGAGGAGCTCAGGCCTAACCCCGGAGAAAGCGGACGCGTATAATGTGACGCTTAGCCGAATATCAGCCCAGGGATTGGGAGAGTAGCCATCATCTTTAGGGAGTTGGTGAGCAAAGGGTCTCAGGGAGAGAGACAAGAGTGAGCCAAGACAGTAAACTAGCTTGAAACGTGTGAGCTGGGATATAATGGGAAAGGAGGGAGGATAGGTAGGAGAAAGTAAACCGATCGAGTGCCTTAAAGTCAATGGTCAGGAGTTTAGGCTTGATGCGAAAAGGAATTGACAATCACCAGAAGAGCTCTAGAAGATGCGCTCAAAACAATGCTTTAGGTTCTCACAAGTCCTCATGGCATCTTGACCCTCCCTCCTCCCCTCCAATTCTCCCATTTCCAGGTTGAAAGCAGCTCATGAAAAAGAAGCAGGTATCATTTTTCCATAGCGGATAGCTGGCTTTGGCCGGCTTGAATTATAGCAGTAGGATTTAGGTCAGACTGAAAAGAGATGAACTGAAAATGTTTTGACGTGTATCTTTTCACTTCGGACTGAATAAGATGAATCGAAAGTGAACAGCTGACTAGAAAAGGTACCTTTCGAGATGGAGCCCTGGAAAGCCAAAGGCCAAAAAACTTAAAGAGGGTTGTGTTTAAATCAGCAGGGCCACCCTACTATCATCCTAGAGAAATTGGCTGCTGTTTTGGAGAGCCACCAGAAGATGTTTTTGAGTAGTAGCAATAGTAGTAATATAGTATTTGTCTGGGCCTACTTGGTAGCAATAATAATAATAGTTACGGTATTTGTTAAGTGTTCACGGTGAGCCAATCCCTGTGCTAAGCCATGGGATAGATGTGCAGGTTGGATACATTCACTTGTTCCAGACAAGGCTCACACAGGGCACTGTACTAAGTTCTGGGAAATCATACATGGGTGAAAATTAGAAGTAGACCTGAGAAGTTCCTGAGGATTGGAAAGAGACAATATTGTGACCACCTTTCAGAAGGGCAAAAACAAAGACCCTTGTCATTAAACACCAATCATCTCTAGCCGGTTGCAAGAGAAGACAGTAGAACAAATGCTTTAAGCAATCAATTTGAAATCACCTGAGGAACAGCATGGCCTAGTGAGAAGCAGCATGGCCTAGTGGATAGAGCAGGGTCTGGGAGACAGAAGGACCTGGGTTCTAATCCCGGATCTGCCACTTGTCTGCTATGTGATGTTGGGCAAGCCACTTAATTTCTCTGTGCCTCAACTGCCTCATCTTTAGAATGGGGATTAAGACTGATAGGCTGTCCAAGCTTCCTTCCTCCAAAGCAATCAATCAATGATATTCACTGAGCTCTTACTGTATGCAGAGCACTCTACTAAACATTTGGGAGAGTACAATATGATAAAGTTGGTAGACACGTTCGCTTCTCACAAGAAGCTTATGGTCTAGAGGGGAGCTAGTAGTCTATCCCCCTTCTTTTGTTTGCTCTGTATGTTTTTCAAATGTCACTTTCTTTCACGCAACTTCTTATACATAATGCAACCCAGACCTCAACTCATCCTAGCTTTCAGGTTTTCTGCCAACACACCATTTCCCCCGAGCCTCCTCCATCCCACTGTAACTCTGCCTCCTCTCGAGAATTCCTTCTTGGAGGCTGTTGATTCCAACCGGATTTATTGCTTTAAGTTGGATCCATTTACAGCTGATGAACTATTAAATCACAGAATATGTTTGATGGTATTAAATATAGGGACCAGATTCTTGCGTCCATCCAACCCACTCTGGTCCCCTCAACTCAGCCTAATGTGAGAGGCAGGATGGTTTTGGGGAGGGAATTGGGGGCTAATCATGGACTCACAGCTCTCCTTCTCCACTTCATATCCTCTTTTCTAAGGAACGCAGTGACCCTGAGCTGTGTCCAGAGAAGAAAGGATCTTCTCTACACAGTCCTGTAATGGGATTTGTCCAGCTTGGCCCCAGTGATCTGGCCCACCTGAGGTCACGAGGCACACACTTGATCAGGGTCAGCTGGCCCCCTTACTCCCCTCCTAGCCCCACTCCGGCAGCCCTGCCTCTAGCTCCCAGCCATCAGTAAGAGTCCCTTTGGACTGGGCTCAAGGGAAAATTTCCCATTTGCAAATAGATTCTAGGTACCCAGGCCCGAAACTTGGCCCTTTAAAACTTGCAGTCCGGGCTGAGAATGTCAGCATCCAACAGGATGCAAAAAGACAAAGAACTGGATGAGCAGTGACAATAAAAATCTCCTGATAATGGAGTATCTGTGATGGGACAGTTTTGCGACTGCGAATCAAAGAATTAAGACTGTCAGCCCCATGCGGGACGATGCCTGTGTCCAACCTGATTTGCTTGTATTCACCCAGTGCTTAGTACAGTGTCTGGTCCATAGTAACTACTTAACAAATGACATAATTATTACTAATAAGTCACTGGTCTCCTTGGCAGTGTGGTCTGGTAGGAAGAGGAGGGGTTCTGGGAACTGGGAAACTTGTGTTACAATTCTGGAGGCTAGGCAAGTCATTCATCTGTTTGCGTCCCAGTTTCCTCATCTGTAAAATGGGGATACTAAGCAAACCTGCATCGTCCAGCCTCATCGGGCTGTCGTGAATATAAAATGAGAAACAGATATGAAAAGGCCCTTGGAAATCAAAAAGGCTATATTCATTCAAGATATAGTTTTTGTTATTATTATGTCTTTCATCTCCCAGGGAACAACTGCTTCGGGAAGTCTCAGGGATGTTGCATAGCTGGGTGGACCCCACCTGCCATCTGGCTAGTCCAATCGCCCTCCTCGAAACCAGGTTGGGCCATTTCCATGGAAATGAAACTGTCCAACCACCAATCAGACCTCCAGAGTTCTCTTGTGTTCTCTTCCCTTTTCTCCCCTTTATCAAACAGAAACTCAAAGACATTTCACAACGGGGAGATGTGTCATTCAACCTTCCCTGTGAAGAAATGTCCCTTTTATTCAGGGAAATGATGTCGGCGATATCCACAGGGCGATTGCCTCGATCCTTGGAGGGCCTGGGCAGGCTGTTCAGCTTAAGCCTAAAGATGAGCGAGCTGATCTTTAGCCTGGAGGAGGCCATTTCCAGAAAAGCCAGGAAGGTCAGAGAGCAACAGATATCCCCAGCTCCTGGTGATGAGCCTGGCCCACAGTGGGTTGAGAGTAATAATAATGTTGGTATTTGTTAAGTGCTTACTATGTGCAGAGCACTGTTCTAAGCGCTGGGGGAGATACAGGATCATCAGGTTGTCCCACGTGAGGCTCACAGTTAATCCCCATTTGACAGATGAGGTAACTGAGGCCCAGAGAAGTGAAGTGACTCGCCCACAGTCACACAGCTGACAAGTGGCAGAGCCGGGAGTCGAACCCATGACCTCTGACTCCGAAGCCCAAGCTCTTTCCACCGAGCCACACTGCTTAGAGGGGCACATCCGAGACTAAGAGCTTGTATCTCCAACTCACTGCTTGGAAAGGACTAGAAGATTCTGATGAGGAATAATAATAATGATAATAATAATAATGGTATTTGTTAAGCACTTACTATGTGCTAAGCACTGTTCTAAGCACTGGGATAAATGCAAGGTCATCATATTGTCCCAAGTGGGACTCACAGCTTCAATCCCCATTTTACAGGTGATGAAACTGAGGCACAGAAAAGTTAAGTGACTTTCCCGAGGTCACATAGTAGACGAGTGGAGGAGCTGGGATTAGAACCTACTACCTCTGATTCCCAAGCCTGTGCTCTTGCCACTAGGCCAAATTGGGCTGCAGATGATGCATTATCAACCAGTAGTCAGTCAGTAAGTCATTTGTATTTATTGAGCACTTACTGTGAGAGTACAAGAAACAGACACACTCCCTGCCCACAATGATCTTACAGTCTAGAGGAGAAGACAGACATTAATATGAATACATTACAGTATATCAGTGCTGCGGGGCTGGGAGGGGAAAATGAATAAAGGGAGAAAGTCAGGGTGGTACAGAAGGGAGTGGGAGAAGAGGAAAAGAAGGCTTATTTGGGGAAGGCCTTTGGGAGATGTGCTTTTACTAAGGCTTTGAAGAGGGAAGAGTAATTGTCTTTCGGATATAAGGAGAGAGGGTGTTCCAGGCCAGAGGGAGGATATTGCTGAGAGGTGGGCAGCGAGAAAGACGAGCTCAAGTTACAGTGAGGAGGTTAGCATTAGAGGACCCAAGTGTGAGGGCTAGGTTGACTCAACGCTAAGGCCAAGAGACTTCAGTTCTTTCAATGATACATCATCAGTTTATCAATAATGAAGTAAATGCTCACCATCATTGAGGAGCCATGGGTTTTAGATTAAGACTAAATCTATTCTGGAAGAATATTAGGTTATTTTCCTTTCTTGAAACTAAAAGCATAATAGAAAAAATAATGTCACGGGTAATGGATAGAAACAAAAGCTAATCAGGTTCTTTGGTCCGGGTCAAATTCTAAATTAATTTCTCGAAATATGCCCCCACAAAGTAACCAATAGATCCATGGTGATCTCTCAAGGGACAATGTTTCATTGGAGGGGGGTGGAATGTGGGAAAGCTGGCTATTGCCCTATGGAGATGGGTGGCCCGGGAATACAGATATTGGCAGGTCAGATGTGAGGGCGGTAGCCTGCTAACTTTTCACTTGTGGTAACTACTGTCTGACTTCCTTCCATCCACTTCCTTCCATCCTACCATCCTCTGGAAAGATTGGCCTTCTAATATAATACTAATTGTGTTTGTTAAGTGTTTACTATAAGGCAAACACTGGGAAATATATGGGAAGCAGCATGGTGTAGTGGACAGAGCATAGGCCTGGGAGTCAGAAGGTCGTGGGTTCTAATTCTGGCTCTGTCACTTGTTTGCTGTGTGACCTTGTGCAAGTCACTTCATTTCTCTGTGCCTCATGTGTAAAATGGGGATTGAGACTGTGAGCCCCACATGGGACAGGGACTGTATCCAACTTGGTTTGCTTGGATCCACCCCAGTGTTTAGTACAGTGTCTGGCACAGAATAAGCATTTAACAAATACTATCATCATCATTATATAGGATTATCAATTAGACACAGTCCCTGTCAGACATGGGGCTCACAGTCTAAGGGGGTGGGAGAACAGGTATTCGATGTCCACTTTACAGATGAGAAAACTGAGACAAAGAGAAGTTAAATGACTTGCTCCAGTTGCACAGTCACGATTAGAACCCGGGTCTCCTGACTCCCAGTTTTGTGCCCTTTCCACTCCCTCCTTCTCATATATATCATCAGTAATCTCTTGCTCTGATTGGTATAAAGTTTATCAGGGCCGGGTAAAATTAACTTATGGACTTGCCACCCTGTAGGAACAGATGGATAGCTGTCAGCACAGGGAGTCTCACATATTGGTAGATGAAAACAAAAAATTAGGGCATTTATGAAGTATTCAGAATGGGCCAAAGAACTGTTTTAAGTGCTAGATCAGATCAGACACACTACCTGCCCCACATAACGGTTCCCAATCTCAGAGGGAGAGCAGTATCTTATCCTTAGGAGAAAACTGCAGTATAGAGAGGTTAAGTGACAAGCCCAAGGTCACACAGCATGCTAGTGGCAGAGTTGGGATTAAAATTCGGGTCTCCTGGCTGTCAGTCATGTGCCCACCCCACTAAATCATGCTGACATCTCTTTATAGATGTAAATCTGAATAGATGATAAATGATAAATGGGTATCATGGAACAGCAAAACCCCAGTAACCAGACCACAGAGAAATGAAGCCAGCTCAGATATTTGAGATAAAGGAGTCCGATAAAACCCCACTGAATTCATTGAATCACTTGTAAATAAGACAATGACATCAAAATTAAGGGTCTGGAAATTCCTATGGATGGTATTCAGTTCTTTCTACTCTTAATTCATTTAACCTTGAAGAACTCTGTGTACTGAAATACCCATTTTATAACGTTACTGAGCGGTGATGGAACAGAACAGAGTTCCTCTCTGAATTGCATGGGTTCTTTACACTATCTGGCATCATTCATCCATCACAGTATCTAGGATTTCCAAGACTTTAATCAAGGAATTTGTCTATAACCAGAACTACAATATATAAAAGTCCAGCCCTACCACATAGGCACGTATGCCCAAAAACTTCCTGAAGATTGAGTGACCTAGAGACACAGTCTCTTTTTCACAATCTAACTCAATCTGTTGCTGTCTTTGCCTCTCTTCTCCTTTCTCTTTCAGCGTCTCGGTTATCCTCTCTCTCTGTATCACTATCTGTCGCTCTCTCTCTTTCTCTCTAATGGTTTGCCTTACTATTGGGATTCAGTGGTCAGGCCCTGTGGTTTTTTTTTTTTTTAACGCGACTTATTAATTGCTTACTATGTGCCCGGCATTTCCTAAGATCTGGGGCAGATACAAGATAATCAGGCTGGATACAGTCCATTTTCTACATGGGGCTCAGTTTCAATTCCCACTTTACAGATGAGGTCACTGAGGCACAGCGAAGTTAAGTGACTTCCCCAGGGACACTCAGCAGCAGACAAGTTGGGGGAATCAGGAATACAACCCAGGTCTTCTGACTCTCAGGCCCGAGGTCTTTCCTCTAAGCCATGCCTTCCTAGGACACACGGGATTTCTGTGACCTGAATATTGATGAGCAAAATATGCCTCACGACTCCAAAAACCCACTTTAGAGGAGAGTGCTGGGAAGGTCAGAGCAAAGTTGGGCGTCAGAAGATCACGGGTTCTAATTCCGGCTCTGCCACTTATCGGCTGTGTGCCCTTGGGCAACTCACTTCACTTTTTTGTGCCTCAGCTACCTCATCTGTAAAATGGGGATTGAGACTGTGAGCCCCATATGGGATGGGGACTGGGTCTAACCCGATTTGCTTGTATCCACCCCAGGGTTTTGTACAATGCCTGGCACGTAATAGGCACTTTACAAATACCACAGTTATTATTATTCTTATTAAAATTGCTGGATCACTAGGCCCACCTCAGGACTCATCTCTGTAACACGGCACCCCCAGCCCACCTCCCTGTCTGGCAGTTACAGTGGGGGCTTGACCCTTCCTCAACCTGTTTCTCTGCCCTGCCCTGGAGTCTCCTGGCTATGCTCCAGTACTAGATAGGCTAATGGAGGCAGGACTGGAGTCTGGGTTAAGCCCAGCATTCAGGGGAACTCCTGTCAATCAATTAGACTCCAAGACAATCGGGAGGCAGCACAGGGGACACCATCTCATAGGCCAGCCCAGTCTTAAAACACTGACCTTAGGCAGGATCCAAGCCGATTCTCAAATATTTCGACCAACTTTACTGTTTTGCTATCCTGCTTTGGTTACGGTGAAGAGAAAACAGGATGCTTCTGTGCCAATAAAACACTTTGGAGGATAAATGAATTTTGGTTTTGACCCATGCAGGGGAAGCCATTGTGCCTGATGGTTACAAACAGCTAGAATAAAAATCAAATGAGTTCTCCTGCCAGCCCTCCAATCTGCTGAGGGATTCATCTTGTGAGGATCTGATGGTTAGGCTTTGGTCAGAATAGCACTATGTGATCTTTAATGAATCCAGGTTATTAGAAAGAACCAACTGGGGGGTCTGATCTCCAAAGAGTCTTATTAAGAAAGCAGAAATAGGAGATTTGCAACAATGTAGCCTTTTCCTGAATCCTCTTCCCATTAATGATGCCTATTATGGCTTCTCATTGCATCCCTTCTCCTTAAGAAAGTCTCACATTGTCAGCCAGCCCTGCTAAACGTTCTGTGGGTGCCCATTATCAAAATATCATTTTCAGCTTCACTGAACACATGTAGGAAATGTTATAGTGTAAAAAACGCCACGATAATCAGCACAGATTGTATTGGTGTAATTATCCTCCCTCAAACAGCCTTTTGTAAAAGGATATTTCTAATTTTTGTAAAGTCATAAATCTAAAAGCCTAAGTTGTCACTGATTAGATTAGTAACTAAACAACTGAAACCTGGCACAGACTGATTTTCTTCCTCCTTTTAATAAAGATGAATTTCACATGGATTTATGAAGGATGGTGATGGAAGGGTCATATCCTGTTACATTTTTGAGAGAATATATAATAATTCTATAAATCTAAATAGAAAAAAAACAGCCTGGCCCTTCCATTAACCAGGTGTTGAAAACAAAGTGGCTGTACTATATTGTTCAAAAGCCACACGTGCTTCCTGCAGCAGTGAAATCTCTACACAGTGTGGACTTTCCCAGCAGTTCTTTCAGCAGAGAGCAGTATTGGTGTTTACCTGCACTCTAAGACACATAGATATCCACCCCTCACCTCGGTGTCAGTGATTTTCTATCGCCTCACATCTGCTCAGTGTTTCCTGGCTCACAGATTACATTCAAGATGATATATCATAGTACAACTTGTAAGCATGAAGAAATCCTCCAGTTCCTCAGACTTGAAGTAGTTTTTTATGGTGTCTATCAAGCACTTACTATGTGCCAGGCACTGTACTAAATGTCAGGGTAGACAGAAAGTAACCAGATTGGACTCAGTCCATGCTTCACATGGGCCTCACAGTATCAATCCCCATTTTACAGATGAGATAACTGAGGCACAGAGAATAATAACAATAATTGTGGTATTTTTTATGTGCTTACTAGGTGCCAGGCACTGGTCTAAGCTCTGAGGTAAATACACGATAATCGGGTTGGACACAGTTGCTGTCCCTCGTGGTGCTCACAGTCTTAATCCCCATTTTACAGACGAGGTAACTGAGGCACAGAGAAGTGAAATGACTTGCCCCAGGTCACACAGCAGACAAGTGGCAGACCAGGATTTTAGGACTTGACCGGTGCTCCATCCACTAGGCCTTGCTGCTTCTCTAGATTGTGACACATTACGTTCTTTAACCATTTCCGCCTGTAAAATTAGTCTGTCATTTGCCTTTCACTATTTCTCAATCCCTCTCTAGCGATAAAGCAGAACCTTTGGGGAGGCACATAATCAAGCAGTCAGTGGTATTTACTAAGCACTTACCGTTTGTAAGGATTGGTACTTAGCTCTTAGGTGAGTGCAACACAACAGAATTAGTAGATACACACCCTGCTTTACAAGGAGCTTACAGTCTAGTGGGGAAAGAGACGGTTGACTCTTTCAGGCCAGTAGGCGAAACTTGAAGGAGACTACTGCTGGGCATTGAAATTTATTTGGGCTAAAAAAATCCACTTGGGTGGGTTAGCATTAATGCAGAGTGGAGGTGCAGTCCTAAGGGGAAGCCAGAGTTGGATGAGCCACCAGGCTAGTGGCCCAAGTCAATTCTTGGACACTTGGATTCTACAGTCTCTTGACTTCCCAGTTCCTCCTTTTTGGCTCTCCCGGTGAAGCTGACACCCTCGAAGTTGAAAAGACTAAATTATTTTCGGGACCAGGCCGTAGCGAGCTTTCAATGTTCTGTATCTAAGCGGCTTGAGGTCGGGGATGGGGAGAGAAGAGTGTCACATCTGTTTCTTAAAACTCCAAGTGAAAGTTGGCTCATTTAGGGAGAGGGCACTCTTCGTGGGCAGATTTATTTTTTTCTCAGATGTGGAAAATTCTCTATACAAAAGGCAAAAGCATTCTTCCAGATTTTAATTTCTGATCCAATCTGTGGTTTTGCTTGGCCAGATGAATGCTCTCCCGGGCATCCTATGGCTCTTTGGGTCCTTTCAGCACTGTTCGGTGGTCCAGGATAAACTACCCTTTTAGCCCTGTGGCTCTATTGGCTCCCAACACTGACAGCAGCACAGATTAAGGGCAAGGGGACCAGTTTGTGGGAAACGAGAGCCTGGTAGAAACCCCAGATAAAAAGGTAAATCTAGAAGACATAAACCGAGTTGAGGGCAGAGTGTTTTGAGAGGAAGATAGGATCAAGGGGTATTTGTTTCTTAGGTGTCGATCCAGGAGACTACATTGGCATAATGCCAACAATCGAGCATGCCTTTTCTGCTGGGGGAGCTTTCTTGGAAAAACCGAGACACCCTTTTCTTTTTTCTTCAGATCACTCAGCTCTACTTAGAATCCTTCCAAGTTCCCTGATTCTGGCTCTAACAGTTGAAATTCTCCCCAGTTCAGTCGCAAATATCGCAGGCTCCTTGTCAGTGTCCAAGTTGCTCAGCACTGCAATTTATTTAAAGCTCGCCTGAAGTGAGACTGTTAGTAAGAACTGGTTTCCTATCACACCTTATTCAGCCTTCATCCTCTGAAGCCCACTTAACACAGATCCCAGAGTCCTCAGGGATTTAAGCAGATTAAGGCCGTTCCTGAAATGACTCAGTGGCTCTTCTTGGACTGTTACCTTTTCCGTATATCAAATAAACTTGAACGGCTAGAATGAAAACAGGGGGCAAGTGAAGAGTGGGGGGAGAGAGAGAGAGAGGTTGGAAGATTTGTCCTACGCTCTGTGCATTTTCTGGTCAGGGTCTTATTGTGAATTTCAAGGGAGGGACAGGAGGAAAATTTCTGAGAAAAGGGTGGATTCTAGGAATGTTGGGAAGGTTGAACTGACAGGATTTGGGGACAGACTGAATAAGTGGCTTGAATGAGAGAGATGAGTCAAGGGTAATGTCAAGCCTTTGAGAGACAGGGAAGATGGTGGTGCTGTCTACAGGGTTGGAAAAGTCATGGGGAGGCCAGAGTTTGAGAAGTTATATGAGGAGTTTAAAGGGTTGGTGGGACATCCAGGTAGAGATACCCTGAAGGCAGGTGGAAATAAAATACTGCAGAGAAGGAGAAAGATCAGGATTGGAGGGGAAGGGTTGGGAATCATCCACACAGAGATGGTAGTTAAAATCAGGGGAGCAAATGTGTTCTCCCATAGAGTAGGGGTAAATGTAGAATAGAAGGGGACCCAGAACTGAGCCTTGAGGGACTCACCCAAATAGCAGGGTGGGAGGCAGAGGAGCAGCCTGCAGAAGAGACTGAGAATGAGAGGCCAGAGAGATAGGAGGAGAGCCAGGAGAGGACAGTGTCAGTGGATGCTGAGATTGGATAATGTTTCCAGAAGGTGGTGGTCATTCATTCAATAGTATTTATTGAGCGCTTACTATGTGCAGAGCACTGTACTAAGCGCTTGGGATGAACAAGTCGGCAACAGATAGAGACAGTCCCTGCCGTTTGACGGGCTCACGGTCTAATCGGGGGAGATGGACAGACAAGAACGATGGCAATAAATAGAGTCAAGGGGAAGAACATCTCGTAAAAACAATGGCAACTAAATAGAATCAAGGCGATGTACAATTCATTAACAAAATAAATAGGGCAATGGAAATATATACAGTTGAGCGGACGAGTACAGTGCTGTGGGGAAGGGAAGGGAGAGGTGGAGGAGCAGAGGGAAAAGGGGAAAAAGAGGGTTTAGCTGCGGAGAGGTAAAGCGGGGGTGGCAGAGGGAGTAGAGGGAGAAGAGGAGCTCAGTCTGGGAAGGCCTCTTGGAGGAGGTGAGTTTTAAGTAGGGTTTTGAAGAGGGGAAGAGAATCAGTTTGGCGGAGGTGAGGAGGGAGGGCGTTCCAGGACCGCGGGAGACATGGCCCAGGGGTCGACGGCGGGTCAAAGGCACATGAGAGGTTGAGGAGGATTAGGATGGAGTAAAGGCTGTTGGATTTGGCAAGAAGGGGATTGTTGGTGACCTCTGAGAGGGTGGTTTCAATGGCTTCATTCCCTAGGATTTCTCAAGACAGCAGAGGGCAGGCAAAAGTTTCAACTTTTCTATGTTCTCACTGACCTCAGAGGACCTGTAGAAATTAAAGTCCCTGAATAGAAGGTTGAGTATTAAGAACATCTACAAGAAATGGCATTGCAAGTTAAGAACAAACCATTATTCTGTCTCTGGGAGTTGTACCAGAAGGCTTGGGTGAGTAGTGTCACAGTGGTCTTCTTTAACACCTATTCCGATGGTTAGTATCTAACATCCCTAATTCTGCCACCTTAACTTTCCCAAGAAGGGCCTCATTACTGGACTCCTATCCACGAATTTCCTCAAACCCTTCTTCAACCTACTAATATTTTCAGCCTGCTCAACGTGTAGGGAGAAATGCTAACCGTCCTCTGGTTGAAGAGAAGTTTCATCTGTTTTGAACACAGACTGTAATGATGAAGGCAAAATATTTAATTCTATGAATCATTTCAATAGTGAGACTTGCAGTTTGGAACAATTTTTGTATAGAAATCTATAACGGTTCATTTCATGTCCATTTTACAAATGAGGAAACTGAGGCCCAGAGAACTTTCTTTTTTCAAGTGCTTACTTAGTTAAGTAAGCTTAACTTAGTTAAGTAACTTTAATGGCGAGATGTCAGTTGAAGATTTGGTCTTCTAAAGAAACCTGGGCATCAGAAAACTTTCTATCCTCTCTGAAGGTAAGCATGTGTGGGACTGCAAAGGAGGAAATAGACTTGGGAAGAGACAATGAAGTGAATAATATATTTGATAATAGTTTGTTAAGCCCTTACTAAGCTGAGTATTTAAGTGCATACTGTGTGCCAGGCACTGTACTAAGCACTGAGCACTGTACTAAACAGTTGTGAGTTGCCCAAGGTCACACAACAGCTAAGTGACAGAGCCACGAATGGAATCCATGCCCTCTGATTTCTGGGTCATGCAGTTTTCCTCTAGGCCTCACTGTTCCTCTCAGCACAGTCCTTGTAACTCAATGAAGGATTTTCAAAACCCTTTGAAAGCCCCAACTGTGGCTTTTTCAAAGGTAAAAATTCATTTGTGATTTTCTTCCAATTTCACTAAATCACGATTTTGCAACCCCATGGAACTCAACCTTACAGCTGATCTGCAAACATCTAGGTTTCTTTTTTCCTTTAGGACAAAACAAACTGGTCAAGTTCCACAGCTTTTCTCCCACTTAGCCTCAGTTCCTCGGTCCTGGGTTTTATATATTCATTAAAAATTCCAGTCCCTTCTGCCCTGGAGGATTCTACACTTGTGATTGTGTGAAAGTCAATTTGGCTTCAGATCTACTGTGTGCTGATTTTTTGTTTTCAATTGGACAGAAATTTTATTTACAGAGTTCCCTATGGTGAAGAAGATACTAACATTTTCAGCCTATATCTGTAAAAAAAAAAAATTAAGCTTCCCAAATAGCTACCCCCTGCTAGTTCTGCAATCAGCATGAACTAGACTCTTAGTTGTGATGGGAAGGATTCCAGCGAGAAGAAATTTCAGGCAATGTGAAAAAAGCTTCAACTCTCCACCTGAGAACTGAACAAATGAATTTGGAGTGTTGTACCAAAATGAAGTACTTTTCCTTCCAGCCACTCCATACGAGATCTGCTTGACTATTTAAAGTAGAAATCTGGAGGAAGTGATTTAAAAACTTTGTCCCTATGATTTCTGGTGAATGACGAGGTGTCAGGTGAAGACTCGGTCTTCTAAAAGAACTTGGGCATCAGAAAGCCTTGGTAGCCTCTCTGAAGTTAAGTCTGTTTGGGAGTGACAAAGGAGGAAATAGACTTGGGCAGAGACAATGAAGTGAATGAATAATATATTTGATAATGTGAAGCACTTATTATGTACCAAGGGCTGTGTTAGATACAAGGTAATCAGTTCTGACATGATTCTTGTCCCACATGGGACTCACAGTTTCAGAAAGAGGGAGAACAGATACTTCATCCCCATTTTACAGATGAGGAAACTGAGGCACAGAGGAGTTAAGTGACTTACCCAAGATCGCACAGCAGGCAAGTGGTAAAGCAAGTATTACAACCCAGGTCTTCTGACTCTTTCTGGACTCTTTCCACTAAGCCATGCTCCTTCTCATTATCCCATCCCTCCCTGGTAATCCATTCATTAATCACCCCGGAAAGTGATACTGAGTGAGCACTGACTTCCTCATCTTATTTGGGAAAACTGGGACTAGGACTGGGGTATTTGGTTATGATATTTATTATTCAGTTTTTAGGTGCCATAGCACTGGACTAGACACAAAAGAGATGTCAAATATGTTCCCTGTCCAAAAGGAGCTAACAATCTAGTTGAGGGACGACAGAGCAAAAGACAAGAGGACTGAATTACAGATGATGGGAGCTTTTGAAAATTCAAGAATCGAAAACTAAGGGCGTAGCCAAGAAAGAGGGACAGGATTTGGAGGGGTAATTCCTGATGTTCCCCTTCAATCAATCAACTGGGGAGAGAAAAAATGAGGAGAGAACAATACAAAAGAGTTGACGGAAAGGTTTCCTACTCCAGGCCAAAGTATTTAGCGCCAAAAGGCTACAGCCTCTCCAGCATCCTAAAAGTCCTAAAGGCTTATGAAAACTCCTGCCCCCAGAGGGGAGGGGAAGGGGTTGTAGTCTAATCCTGTAGTATTGGCAGGGAGCGGGAAGGTTGGTCTTGGGAAATGAATCCCCCCTCTACACTTTAAGATCACTGGGGGTGGGGAACGTATCTGCCAGTGCTATCGTGTTGCACTTTCCCATGTGCTCCGAAGAGTGCTCTGCACACAGTGAGTGCTCAATAAATACCTCTGATTGATTGAGAGATGTGAAGCTTGCAGTGATTTGCTGGACCAGGCCTGATTACTGATTTTTCCCTCTCAGGCAGTGGCAGTTTGGGAAGAAAGGGGGAAGTCTGCTTTAGTAACTGTCACACGTCTTTCTCTTTTGCACTTTTTCACTGTCTCTTCCCCTTGTCTAACGTAACTATTCTAATATAACATAATTAACAGGCCTTCTCAGATTGAGCCCCCCCTTTTCCTCTACTCCCTCTCTCTGCTCTACCCCCGTCCCTGCCACTTGTGTATATGTGTGCATGTGTATTATTCTATTTATTTTATTAATGTGTATATATCTAAAATTCTATTTATTTATACTGATGCTCTTGATGCCTATCTACTTGTTTTGTTTTCTTTTGCCGACTGTCTCCCCACTTCTAGACTGTGAGCCCGTTGTTGGGTAGGGATTGTCTCTATTTGTTGCCGAATTGTACTTTCCAAGTTCTTAGTATAGTGCTCCGCACACAGTAAGAGTTCAATAAATTCAATTGAATGAATGAATGAATTAATAATCCTAGCCTCTTCTCCCTCCAACCTTTTCTATTTCGTAATGGGAGTATAGCGAAATTGCCCAAATTTGATAGACTACTTGCCTGACTTTTCTTCAACTCCTGTTTCTCCTCTATAACCACCTCTTCTCTTATCTCAGCTCCCTTTATCTGTTTTAACAGTTTTTTGTAATCAGCAGCATTTCTGAGTAGCTGCTGTGGTGCAGAATACTGTTTTTAATCATTACTGTGCGTCCCCACAGCACTTACATACCTTGTTCTAAATTATTTATATTAATGTCTATAATGTCTGTAATACTGTATGTTTGTTGTGGGTAGAGAATGTGTATACCAACTCTTTTGTATTGTACTATACAGAATGCTTAGTATAGTGTTCTGCACACAGTAAGCCCTCAGTACATACCATTGATCGATTGTTGCAAAAGACATGAAAAAAAGTGATGCCCGCATTTTAGAATCTTTCAATCTAATTGGGGGGTGGGGATGGTCAGGAGGCTTAAATTGATAAATGAACACATACAAAAGAATGAGAGGCTAATTATGAATGTGGACTCAAGTTAATAACTAAATACATAGAATGGGAAAGTGGGGAAATCAGGGATTGTCCATTTACTGATACGACCTAATTGATGTGGTTTGTAAAGCTGAAAGGCCAGGGTGTTCCAGATAAGGAGGAGGGTCTGAACAGTGGAGAGAGGTGATAGTAGGAGACAGGTTGCAATAACAGTTGTACTTAGGGTATTTGTTAAATGCTTACTATATGCCCAGTACTGTGGTAGAGTCAATACAATTAGCTCTAACAGTTCCTTTCCCTGTGGGGCTCACAGTCTAATGGCGAGGGAGAACAGGTATTTCAACTCCATTTTACGGATGAAGGAATGGAGTCCCAGAGAAGCCAAGTGACTTGTCCAAGGTCACACAGCAGGCAAGGGGCCAAAATGAACTTAGATCCCAGGTCCTCCGACTTCTAGGCCACGCTGCTTAAAGTAGGCCTTCGCTATAGCAGTCCTTAGTCTCTCTCAGGCTAGCCGGTTAACCAGGTCTGTGTGATAACTTTATGCTTCTTAGATGTCTACAAAACATCTAACTGGTGACAGTGACCTCCATCTGTCCTAACACAAAGGAAGTAAAGTTCTTAGCAAGCTACAGTGCTGAAACACAGAGGAAATGCCAACTGCTCTCTTTAATGTGTGCATACAGCAAGCCTGCTGCTCTTAGTACCAAGTGCCAAGTACTAGTCATAGGGGAAAGTTGGCTTTAACCTGTCTCTCTATCAGGTGTCATCGCACTATAAAACAGAAGCAGCATGAAGCAGAGCAGAGGTAAAAAATAGAGGGAAACTGACTCACCAGGTACTAGAAATTGCTGGAGAAGAAGCTATTAGATATATGAGTAAATTCTTAGGAGATTTTGCTGAAAAGTGCTTACAGTTTTGGGGTTGGTTTTTTTTCCAACTGAGTGCTCATATAAACCTTATGGGCAATAGAAGAAAAAGGATACAGTGTCTATAAGTGAGTCAGGCTGTTTCTCCCTCTGGGAGATTTCAAGTGATTGGATTCAGCTCTCTAACATTGTTCAAGGTAGAGACTTCATCTCCCCCAGCACTAATCAAAGCTGCTAATAGGTACTTCAGAACTCATAAAGAGATGACCAAATCTTGGGCATTGGGGACTCCGACTCATTTATCTTCCACCCGCAGAATCAGATCTGATTTTTTACACTGCCTGCTAAGAAGCTAATATAGTGGATGTGCTCTCTGCCACTTTACAGCCGTGTCCCTTGCAATAACTGTCTGCGGGGAGTGCCAAGCACACAACCCCACCACTTGGCTAATCTTCATCCAGCTCTAACTTTACAGATATTTGTCCCCTGTATTTATCATTCTGGAAAAGAGAAGAGATTCATTTTATATTTTCAGAGCACCTATACTCTACAATGATATCATTTATAATATAGATGGTCTATTCTATACCAGTTTACCAGTTTATATGTGTGCATATGTCTGTGCATACGAGGTAAATGGAATATATATATACTCACTGTGTCATCTTTGTATATACCAACTCTGAGAAAACACCTACATTAAACATTCTTCTGGATCCCTGACTGAAATAGGCAACCTTACAGAAATATAAATTTTTTAAGCTAAGTTTTTAGTCTTATTTTTTTACTGGAAATCATGGAGCTTGGTAATATGCAAATTTGGTGAAAGAAGAGAATTAGCTGAAATCTGGATGCAGTTTTCATCGTATATACTGCATTTGTATGTTCCCTGAAACACTTATAAAGTACAGTTCATTTTAAAACATATCAAAGATATGTTGTAGGAAAAAATGAGGGATGGGGCAAGAAACAGTGAGGGAGAGTAACAAAAAGAGACAAAGAGGAGAAAGAGGACAGAGAAAGAGAAAGAGAGAGAGCAAGAGAGAGAAAGCATGTGTGAGATCTGAAAAAAATAGAATTCAAGTTTGACCTTTCTATAAATGAAGAACAATAGCTTTAAAACTTGAAATTTTGCCAGAAATCAACAGTTTATATTTGTGTTTTTTCTCAATGTTCACTATATAGATGGATGGATGATAGATGGATGGTAGATATTTTGACTGATATTTATCCATATAAATGATAACTCTGCTTTATAATTTGTTACCTTATGTAAAAACCTTTTAGTACCTCTGGTTGCAATTTCAAATGGGCCAAATAATTCATAAAGTCAAATACCCTTCATAAGTTCAGGATATTCCATTAGAAACCCCAAGAAAATAAACATTTAACACTCAAAAAGACTTAGATTAAGCTCAGAGATTGTAAATACATTATACCTTGTCCATAAAATTGAAGGGTCCCCAGTTATTATACCTTATGCAATTCTAATTATGGGTGAGAGGGCAGAGATTAGCAGCTTTAGTGGTTGTAAAATGCGCAAGGGAGCACCTACAGATGCATGAAATTTGCTTTTGTTCATCTGTGGTTCTTAATCCATAGTTTTTAACAAAACGCATTTACCGGCCAAGAGAGCTTTATCAGATGGGGATGCCGTCTTAAAATACAGCCCAGACTAATGGAGCCTGTGTTTTAAAAATCGAGAGTACAAACAAACAAAGTTCAGGGAGTGATGGAGTCGACTGGTTACCACACCTCTGGTGACCTGGCACCAAATCCAACCAGACCCAGATATTCCAATAACTAGCTTCAGTTGCCAAGAAAGGTGACCTGGGTGACCTTTCTCTGGACTTGGATAGTCTTCCTTTTCACAACTCTCAGGAGATGCCCAAGACAGGAAAAGCAGGCGGGATCAGAGGTCAAGATTGGGACATGTTAGCATAGCTGTTTGTGTGAGGGGGGTGAAACTTGGATGATGTTTGACTCTAGCCAGTTAAATTAGTCATTCACTTTCACGAGCAGTGACTTCTCTTTGTATTGTTTTTGTAATGCACTAAATTAAACCTTTTGCTTGCAGGGACTATGATCTCTTCTTCTAACCATTATCCTTGGATGCCCCAAGGGGTAACTTGGCTGAAATCTTGGCTTCTCTGCCAGCTACATGAGATACCAGTGCTGGGCTTGTAGGTAGAGACACACCTTAGAAGGCTTTTTTAGAGGCCACAGAAGATCGGGGCTGGAAGATTTAATAGGGGATAGAGCACGGGCCTGGGAGCCGGAAGGACCTGAGTTCTAATCCTGAATCCACCACTTGTCTGGTGTGTGAACTTGGGCAAATCTCTTCACTTCTCTGGGCCTCAGTTACTTTATTTGTAAAACGGGGATTAAGACTGTGAGCCCCATGTGGCAACTTGATTAGTTTGTATCTACCCCAGTGCTTATCACAGTGCCTGGCACAAGTAAGCACTTAAAAAAGAAAAGAGATTTAAATTTCTTGCAGAAGACATTATAGGTCATTTTTTCCAGGCCTCTGCCTCTACAAAGGGCTGCACCTGATCCATCCCAGAAAAAGGGGGTGGATCTGATTTTTTAAATTGCACAGTTTTACTTGGAAGATTTTCCTCCAAAACATACATTTCCCTAGATTTGCTTTCTTCACCTCCCTTGGGTGCATGTGTACATATGTGCACGTGGGCTTAGAATCAAGTTGGGTAACACCTACCTCATGTCTGACCTCTCTGGTGCACCACTTAATATAGTTACCCTTCAAATTAGCTATTGGAAAAGCAGCACGTCCTAGGAGAGAGCCCAGGCCTGGGAGTCAGATGGACACGGATTCTAATCCTGACTCTGCCACTTTCCTGCTGCATGGCCATGGGCAAGTCACTTCATTTCTCTATGCCTCATGGAAAATGGGGATTAAGACTGTGAGCCTGTTGGAGACAGGGACTGTGTCCTACCCAGTTACCTTGCATCTACCCCATTACTTAGCTTGGCACTGTAAGCGATTAATATATACCATGATTATTATCATTAATTTACAAAAACCAAGAGTGTCAAATTGGCTGCTGGACACTCACCTAACTGTAGCATGATAGAGACACTTCATTCATTCATTCAGTCATATTTATTGAGCGCTTACTGTGTGCAAGGCACCTTACTAAACTCTCGGGAGAGTGCAAGATAACAACAAACAGAGACATTCCTGCCTAGATTTTGGTTGAGAAAGTCACATGGATGAGAATAGAAGTCTTATCAAAGTTTGGAAAGAGCCTATCTGTTGTTTCCCTCAAGGCTATTTGTTTCTCACTCTGTTGTCATGGAAGGAAATTACATGGGCTGGGAAGAATTACTCTTCACAAAGTCAAGTTTGTGAATTGTTTGACAATCCTTTCTAGTAATGCCCTCAGTACTAAAATTTAGCTGACTGGCCAGAAATGACCGTAGTCAACCTTTCTAAAGATGGATGTAACATTAGGAACCAAAGAGCCCTGGAAAGATGAAAGAATTAGAAAAATTAGAAGGAATTCTTCCTCTAGGCTGCAAGCTCATTTTGGTTAGGGAAAATTTCTTCCATCTCTGTTGTAGTGTACTTTCCCAAGTGCTTAGTGTAGTGCTCTGCCCACAGTAAGTGCTCAATAAATGCAACTGATTGATTGAAGACCCTCTCTCTTTCAACTCTGCCCACAGGAAGTAAATCCTCAATGAAAACCATTGATTGATCCATTGATTGAGGTAGCTTGGTCAGATGGAGAGAGCAATAGATTTGGAAGTCACGAATGTTTGGTTCTAATCCTGGGTTTGCCATGTGCCCTTTTAGGAGCAGCAGCATGTCCTCCTAGATAGAACATGGGCCTGGGAGTCAAAAAGACCTGGGTTCTAATCCTGGCTCCACCACCCGTCTCCTTCGTGACTTTGGGAAAGTCACTTCACTTCTCTGGGCCGTGGTTACTTCATCTGTAAAATGGGGATTAAGACTGTGAGCCCCATGTGGGGCATGGACTGTGTCCAACCTGATTAGCTGTGATCTACCCAAATGCTTAGCACAGTACTTGGTGCATACTAGTCATTTAGGAAATTCCAGCAATTGCTGTAAAAAAACATAAAAAAAAAATAGCGCTCCTGATCTCAGTGAGCCCTGTGTGGGGAAGGGAGTTTGTCTCATTTGAATATCTTGTATCCACTGCTTTCACACATAGCTACTTCTTAATAAACCTCAGGATTATTAAGACCAGGTCAAAATATCCCCAAATCTCAGATCATGTTCCCCTTTGGGTCAGTACAGAAAGGTGGCATTGGCGAATGAACCCTCAGCTAAATAAGGGCAAGGCCTTGAACCCTTCCTGACACGGGAAGCCTGTACAGAAGCCTTTGGTGAGAAGGAGGTGAAGGGGATGCATATAGGGGATGTCTCTGACTTCACAAGTTCAGAACATAATGTTTCAGAGGTTGTGGTGAAGATTTGAAAACAGAGAGACAAAGAATAGAAGAAAGAGAAGGAAGCTAGAAGGTTATAGGGAGTGGCTGGATTAGGAAAACAAAATCAGGATACCAATGCAATTGACAAGCCATAATCAAGGTATAGGACAACTTTGAAATGGGTTGGAGCCAAAAGGAACATCATAAACGAGTTGAATAAACCATCCTTAAAATAGAAGGGCCCCAGCGGATGCCAGGGTAAATGAACAAGCAGAGGGAGTAGTGGAATAGAGATTGGTTGGCTGAATAACAAAGAACATAACTTAGAAAGGCATACGGACAGCCTTGCAATTGCCTCGCGCTCACAGGTATGGAGAGTAACAATTGGTGACTAGTGTGGCGTGAAGACGGTTGTCTTTTGAATGGCTTTCAGATGGAATCTAGTCCTTTGGGGTTATGAAATCACAGGCGACAGAGGAAGTGTTTAAGGAAGCACTGAGACAATGGTGCCGTGCACCTGAAAACTGCCAAACGATAGCTCCAGGTAGATAAAAACGGTGCGTCCAAAGAGGAGCAACCCTTAGAGAGCAGAAGCTTTGTAAGGATCATGTGCTATCAAGGCAAAAGTAAAACTGCACCAACAACAAACACAATAACACAACAAAGGATAATCTTAGTGTATGCCCCATGGGCATCTGGCATTGGTCTTTCTATACACAGTCATCCCCATAGATGAATTTCACCCTCAGTGGTGACTTCTTGGAGCACGAAAGACAGCTCTCTCCAAATATACTAATATCTTTGGTGGCAAGGGGAGAAGCAGATTGGGGAATGGTCAGTTTATAAGTGGATCTGTCTCAGCAACGTCACCCCCCGTTGACCGCAGACACGATCGGGGGAAGTAGACGTCCCAACTTCTTGTTAACCTCCATGAAATCTAGCCACACCCAAATCCCAATGGGAGAGGTAGTCCTACCAGGTGCCAATCCCCAATCTAGGTCCAATGAAACAAAAAAAAATGTGTTCGGGGACATGAAATTGGATTAGTCCCGTTCCTCTTTCTTGCCTTCCCTCAGGCTCCCAAATTTTGGTGGAGAGAGTTGATCTAAATCAACGGAAAGTTTTCTTTGTTGCCAGGAGCTTCTCAAGTCATGGCGGGAGCGGAGGAGGAAATTCAACCCCCTCCAGCTTTAAGGAGCTTTGAATTTGCTTCCTATTGGCAAGAGACGTTTCATTTTTCAAAGGAGAAAGGATTTTTCAGAGTCCCATTAAGAACAAAAAACCAATCAGCAACCTTTCTGGAAGTCACATAGATATTACACAATCGTATTTTGATGACTTATGTGTAAATGAACTGAAAGCATATGGACCTAATTTCCCTTAAAATTTAAGTGGTTTTAAAAACAAGGGGAGAGGGCGATGACTGCTGCAAAATTTCTTTCTGTTTTATCAAACCCCAAGTATCTAAAAAATAATCTGAGGTATTGGAATAATCAAACAGTATCTGAATTCTGCTCAATTCCTTTGGTTTAACCCTTTTCTTGCACCACTGGAGACTGGTACTTTGCAGTCGGAAGTAGTGCGTGATCACTCATTTCTCTTCTCCCTTTTTTGTGAGGGAGGGCCTTATCCAGGAAGTATTCTCCGGTTATTCTTTCTTCAAGCCAGGACAACAGAGGAGGAGAATCCTGGGCCTGTTCTTGCACATGTTACTGCTACAGGGATAAAGACCGGAGTAGCTATGTTACTCTTCATTCAATCAATCCACCAATCGGTGGCATTTATTGAGTGCTTACTGTGAGCAGAGCACTGTTCTAAGAGTGAAAGGTAATAGAGTTGGTAGACGTGATCAATGTATTGAGTGTTCACTGAAAGCAGAGCACTGTACTAAGTGCTTGGGATAATACCAAAGAAGTTACAGGGTCTACTGGAGAGAGCATGGGCCTGGGAGTCAGGGGACCTGGGTTCCAATCCTGGCTCTGCCCATTACTTGCTGTATGACCTTGGGCAAGTCATGTAACTTCCGTGTGCTTCACTTTCCTCATCTTTGAAGTGGGAACAAAATACCTCTTCTTCCTCCTACTTAGACTGTGAGTCCCGTGTGAGACAGGGAATGGATTCTCTTGTAACCGCCTCAGTGCTTAATACAGTACTTTGATAATAATAATAATGTTGGTATTTGTTAAGTGCTTACTATGTGCAGAGCGCTGTTCTAACCGCTGGGGTAGATGCAGGGTAATCAGATTGTTCCATGTGGGGCTCACAGTTAATCCCCACTTTAGACATAGGAAGTGCTTAATGAATCTAAGAATAATACTAATAATAATTGCTATGATTATTGGTATTATCATCATTATTAAGAGACAAACCCCTTGCTCTCAACTAGTTTACAGTATAATGGAGGAAGTCTGACAAAAATTACTTACATATAGTGGGAACAGGAGAAAAAGCAAGGTTATGTCAGCTAGTACTGCAAATACATCAGGATGAAGTAGCAGAAAAAAGAACTGAATATACAAATTATTACATATGCATCCAGAAGTGCTGAAGTGAGGATTAAAATACATATGTCTTAAAGGTGACTGTTGGCTTGATAATTATTATGGTAATAATTGTGGCATTTGTTAAGCACTTACTCTGTGCCAAGCACTGTACTAAGCCCTGGGGTAGATAAAAAGCAAATCGGGGTGGACGCAATCCCTGTCCCATGCGGGGCTCAATCTCTTGATCTCTATTTTACAGATGAGGCAACTGAGGCCCAGAGAAGTGAAGTGACTTGCCCAAGGTCACACAGCAGACAAGTGATGGAGCAGGGATTAGAATCCAAGACCTTCTGACTCCCAAGCCCACGCTCCATCCACTACACCATGCTGCTTGATGTGACTAGGCTGTCGTATATTAATGAGGGAAAGCTTTCTGGAGGCAGTTTTTGTCATCACTCATAAAGAACATGTTTAGCTCTTTGACAGCTACATAGCTTGGATCGCTTGACTGATTGAAGGCTCATCTCCTCCAAGAAGCCTTCCCTGACTAAGCCCTCCTCTCCTCTTCCCCCACTTCCTTCTGCGCTACTCTTACTTGCTCCTTCATTCATCGTCTTTCCCATCCCCACAGTACATTATGTATGTGTATCTGTATACACCTGTAATTAATTTATTTTTATATCTATTTATTTTTTATATATTAATGTCAGTCTTCCCCTCTAGACTGCGAGCTCATCTTGGGCAGGAATGTGTCTGTCTGCTGCTATATTGCACTCTCCCAAACACTTAGTACAGTGCTTTGCACACAGTAAGTGCTCAATAAGTGCGATCGAATGAATGACTGAACGAACGAATGGATACTCGTGCCGATAGTTGCCACCATATAGTGTCTTTGTGTCTAATCAACATGGAGCTGTGATTGTCAGTCTCCACCCGCTTATAGCATGGCTGGTGAGCCAGTCAAACAAACCACATTTTGCATCCACTCCCTGGCAGAGAACTGGATCAGGCACACTTCCTCGTCTCAGTGGAAACTATTCCCCAGCAGGTATTCATGACCTCAGCTTCTCCACTGCAAAAGCCCCAAACTCTGCTTTCCTGCAGAATCACGCTTCAGGGACTAGAACTTCATCTCTGCAACGTTTCTTTGTTTATATAGTCCATTTTGAGGGTAACACCTTCAGACTTAAAATCAAAAATGAAGAAATTGGCAAGAGCAACCTTTACCTCTTTTCATTCTATGAAGCTGACCGTGATGTCTGAATAGTGAGAATTCTGAATTTCATCCCTAGTTGTAGTGACGGGACGTAAAGGTAGAAACGTTTGGGTGTGTGGAAAGAAGAAGGGTAGGGGTTCTTGTTTCCCTAAAAGCAGAAGTCTCTTCACCTATGTCCCCGATAATTACCCTTTGTCTGTTTCAGACCTTCTTCTGCTTTAAAGTTATTTTTTTCCATCGTCTCAGCAGTTGTCTCCTGCTTTTTTCCCCCCGCTATTGTTATTATTTAAAGGCAGCCGGGGACCTAGCGCTTGATGTGCACATTTTTGCTTCCTGTGGTAAAAAGCCCCCTTGAACTTGCATTTCAGGGACACAAGAAAGCCTCGTTTTCTCTGTGTAACTTGACACATCCCAGGGGCGGTGCAGTTCGCAATTACTTGATGAGGTGTCTCTGAGGATCACACACACGCCAGGGCCCGGAGAAAAAGAGGTCTCCGGCAGAATGTCTTTGATGGGGAAGGCAAGAGATTATTATTGTGAATGTTTTGCACAGGCACAGGTCAAATTCCTATGATTGGAGCTGTTCTTTCCCCTTTATCTTTTTACTTGCCTTTTTACATGGACGTGGCCTGAGTGTCCTTTCCAGAGACTGATGAGAAGCCTAAGGATGAAGACGTATTTCAGGGATGAGGGATTCAGCAGAGCAGCTTCATGCCAGTTAACGAGAGCAACACTCTTTAAAGGATGTGCTTTGGCTACTGTCCTAGTGTGTTTTGGGGATCTTGGGTGGTACTGTTTTAAGTTTTTAAGGAGAAAATACATTCCTAAGGACGCTAATGCGTTCACAGTGCAAACTGAGGAGACCAGTGGAGTAGTGTGCGAGGAGGCCTCTTTTCCCTCTCCCTAGAAGTGTGGGAAGGGTCTGGGAGGAATTGATGTCACAGACTGTTCCTCCTGATTTAAGCTGTGTCTCGGGCCCAAAGAGGAAGCAATGAGCTGCAGCAAATGTGATCAGATGAATCCACTGGCTTATTTGGTCCTTTTCCTTCTTAGAGGACTTCTAAGGTGACTTTGGTCACAATAGCAGCATTTGTAGTAGTAATAGTATTTATTAAGCACGTACTGTGTGCAGGGCCCTGCATTAAGCACTGAGAAAGGGTACATAAAGTGTGAATTGGAATAGAGCCAGCGTTTCCTCTGGGTGATCCAATCACTCTTAAGAACTGGGCCTCACAGTGGTAAAGAAGCTGTGGGTCACCACTGTCCTCTAAACAAATGCGAGTAATGGTAGTAATAGCAGAAGTTGAAGTAGTAGTAGAAATCAGGAAAATTTTTTGGAGGAGGTGAGAATTTCAGAGGGATTTGCATGTGGGGAGAGCTGTGATCTGATGTGGGAAAGGAGGGAGGTCTAAGACTGTAGAACAACAGTGTGGCTCCGTGGAAAGATCACGGGCTTAGGAGTCAGAGGCCATGGGTTCTAGTCCCAGCTCTGCCACTGGTCAGCTGTGTGACTTTGGGCAAGACACTGAACGTCTCGGTGCCTCAGTTACCTCATCTGGAAAATGGGGATTAAGACTGTGAGCCTCACGTGGGACAACCTATTACCCTGTATCTACCCAGCGCTTAGAACAGTGCTCGGCACGTAGTAAGCGCTTAACAAATACCAACATTATTATTATTGATAGCTTGAGGGAGGGGCTCAAAGCAGGATTAGAGGGAGGTACAACTAGAAGGTTGGCTTGGGAAGAGCAAAGACAGTGAGAGGGGGAATAGCAGCTGAATCGGGGTATTTGTTAAGCACTCACTATGTGTATCCCTGGGGTGGATACAAGCAAATCAAATTGGACACAGTCCCTGTTCCAGGTGGGGCTCACAGTCTCAATCCCCATTTTACAGTTGAGATAACTGAGGCACAGAGAAGTGAAGTGACTTGCCCAGGGTCACTAAGCAGACAAGTGGCAGAGCCAGAATTAGACCCAGGTCCTTCTGACTCCCAGGCCCGTGCTCTATTCACTAGGCCATGCTGCTTCTCATTAGAGAACAGATAGGTAAGCTTTCCTGAGAGTAGCACATTCCTTGTTACTCTTCTTTTTTATCTCATTCCTTGTTTCCCCATTTGTATCCTGTTGTGGGGTATTGCTGAAGAAAGCATGAGGCTTCACTTTGGGACTGTGGTTGCCTTGCCCTGGATCACTGCTGCTGATCATTTCTGGGACTATCTAGTCCCAGAAATTCAGTCTGCTTCTCAGAGATACTAGGACTACATTTCCCAGAAACACCTAAGTCTAGATGCCCTCTCCCATCTCCCATCCATGCCAGGTCCTATATCTCTCTGGGAAAATCCTGGGGCAGCATTAATTCTTTGAAAACCTTTGGGAAGCAACCTAGTCTAGCGGAAAATCTGGGGCCTGGGAATCAGAGGTACTGGATTCAAATTCCAGCTCAACATCTCGCCTGCCTCTTAGGCTTGGGCAAGTCACTTAGGGAAGCAACGTAGCCTAGTGGGTAGAGTACGGGCCTAGGAGTCAGAAGGACTTGGGTCTAATTCCGGCTCTGCCACTTGTCAACTGGGTGACCTTAGGCAAGTCACTTAACTTCTTACCTCACCTGAAAAATGGGGAGTTAGACTCTGAGCCCCATGTAATACAGGGACCGTATCCAAACTGATTAGCTTGTACCTACCCCAGAGCTCAGAACAGTGTCTAACACATAGTAAGCGCTTAACAAATACCATCATCATTGTTATTATTATTACTACTTAAGTTCTCTGTGCCTCTGTTTCCTCAGGTAAAATGGGGATTCAATACCTGTTCTCCTTCCTACTTAGACATGAGCCCCACGGGGGGCATGGACTGAATCTGACCTGATTAAATTGTATCTATCCCAGCACTAAGAACAGTGCTTGACCCATAGTAAGGGCTTAGTGAAAGCCATAATTATTGTTTTTATTATTTAGCTTGGTGTGAATCTTCAATATTAATTGGGTCTAGGCAACATTCTTGAAATGCCTCCTAATTCCTGATCTATTGATATGTGAATTGTCCTTTCCAAGCACTTAGTACAGTGCTCTGCACACAGAAAGCGCTCCATCAATACCACTGAATGAATGGTTCAACCAGTGGGACAGAGAGCACCAATCCCTAGCAGACTTTATGGAAGGGTGAACATGTATTTTTAAACATTAACATCACTTCAAAAAAGTCTCTTTCAAATGCATTCTGGATAGAGGAAGCTTCCAGTCTGTCTGCACGTTGAGAGTCTAGAGTTAGCCTTACGAGGAAAGGGGACTCTTTCAATTCACAGTAGAGGACTTAGCCACAAACAAGAACCACTTATTTGGTGAGAGTTTGAGTTCCAAACTCGACAGGTTAAATAAACTGAAATTGGACCTTGAAGGAAACTGGTGGTTTGGGCCTATTATATGGAACTTCAATTGTGATGAATTTAGTTACCCTCAGGATCTTAGGGAATCTTTCAGGTTTTGCCTTTCCCCAAGGCATTCTAGACAAAATAGTTATTTTTTAACCTTCTCTACTGAGTAATTTAAACAGGTGTGTCATTATTAACACATATGCCACTCATGCCCATAACAGTTTACTTGGAAAGACTAAAAAGAAACCTATTTTTGTAGCCATTTTTATAGGCATATAATCACACAAATCATTTCAGGCATAAAGTTCTCTCAAATAGCTCTTCTGGGTTAGGGTAGAAGGAAAAGATGCTCCTGCTTGAAAATTCATTTGCACTTGTTTTCAAGTCACCCTACCGTTCAGTCCACAGAACACCCAGTATATAATGGAGAGCTCAATCAATCGTATTTATTGAACGCTTACTGTGTTCAGAGTACCCTATTAAGTGCTCGGGAGAGTACAATATAACAATAAAACAGAGTTGGCAGACTCATTTCCTGCCCATGATGAGCTTACATTTTAGCAGTAGTGGTTTCTTTGGGATTATGGTGACAGGGTGAATTTTACAGTCCCCTTTGTACTGTAAATTCATGTGGGCAGGGATTCCATCTGTTTACTGTTGCACTGTACTCTCCCAAGTGCTTAATACAGTATTCTGCACACAGTAAGCGCTCAATAAATATGATTTAATGAACCAATGAATCTATCTACATGTGAGCAGACACATTTTCTGGATGGAAAAGCCCCTGTGATATTGGTCAAATACTTCATATCTGATGAAGAATTTTCTCAGGGCATGTCATTTCACACCTATCTAGGTAAGTTCATTCCTTCCCTAAAGGAACGATTGCTACTGAGGCCCCTGGGGAACTTTTTGTAAACTCTCTCAGTGCAGTTTATGTTCACTCCAGTATCCCCAGGCCTGGATAGGTCCCTAGGGTAGAGCAGAAGGGAGGATGATTGTGGGTATTCATTTCTCACAGAATCTGTTTCTGGATTTGCCTTTGTCACTGTGATCCACCAGTGAATTATTTAACCTCCATGGCTCATTTAACCCTTATAAACCAACCACGTTGTATAACCCTAATTACCTTTCTCAGGAACAGAGGAGGGGGAGTGGGTGAGAGTCAATTAATGTTTGCAAAGGGCTTTGAGATCCTTCGATGAAAGGCCCACTGTTATTACTTCTGACAGGGTACCATTGAGTGTTTGGCAAAGTTAGATTTCTCAGAGCCAGTATGTCTGTTATTAGTAATGTGGGGGCTTGGCAAGGAAGCCTGGGAATTTTTTTAGTGGCTTGTTTTCAACCCCAGAAATAGATTCTGGGCATTTGAAAAACAAAACAAAAAAAATGTTTGTTTTCTATTTTGTTATCTATTTCTGCTCCAGTGGCAATTCTGGGAGGGCCTTCAGGTCCTCTCTGTAAGGTTGGGAAGGGTGGATGATTCAGGCCCTCTGCCCTCCCGTCACTACCATGTGATGGGTACATGACCCAAGAGGTGTTGCTCTTGAGGCAGAGACCAAATCTAACCTGGCAGGTGCAAACGGCTAGAGCATTGGTTGGCCAATGGACCTCCTGGAAAATACTAAGTCATTCAGAGGGGTCAATGAAACTCAGGGCAGGAGGTGGTTTAGATGCCTCTCCAGGGAAATATTTTCAAAATACCTACGATATGGTACAAGTTAGTTCCAAAGCCAAAACAGAATTGCTTTTCAGGTTTATCTTCAGGAGCCAAGCGTGAAGCAGATCTTGCCAGGGAGGTCTGGGTGGTATCCAGGGAGAGGGGAGACAAGAATATGTAAAATCAAGGGTTATTCTGGTCAGGCATTTCACTGTGACAGTTAGCCAGTCAGCTTCCTCTGAAATGTGGTTTGGAAATCATTTTTCTGAAGTCACCCTTGTTCCCGCTCTGCCTTATCTCCACCCTTCCTTTCTGCTCCATCTGAATAGCTCTGATGGAAATTACCAAAGAAGCAACTGTAGAGACTCAGGTAGAACAGGCATAGAGTAGGATGGATAGCAAAACAAGCCCAAAACTCCTCACTATTGGCTTCAGAGCTCTCCATCATCTTGCCCCCTGCTACCTCATTTCCCTTCTCTCCTTCTACAGCCCAGCCCGCACACTCTGCTCCTCTGGTGCTAACCTTCTCACTGGGCCTCATTTTTGGCCTGCTCGCTCCCTTTGCTCTACTCCCCTCCCCACCCACAGCACTTGTGTATATATGTACATATTTATAACTCTATTCATATTAATGCTTGTTTGCTTTGATGTATATATATATATATATATAATTCTATGTATTTATATCGCTGCTATTGATGCCTGTTTACTTGTTTTGTTGTCTGTCTCCCCCCTTCTAGACTGTAAGCACGTTGTGAGCAGGGATTGTCTTTTTTTATTTCTGAATTGTACTTTCCAAGCGCTTAGTACAGTGTTCTACACACAGTAAGAGCACAGTAAATATGATTGAATAAATGAATGAATGAATAGCAAAGGTTGGATAACATCCAGCAGACCTTCAGTTTGGTCTGCTGGCACTGTCTGTCTAAGATTTTCTCATGTCACATTTCTGACTAGTTTACTATTTAGAAGCAGTGTGGCAAAATGGATAGAGCACAGGCCTGAGAATCAGAAGGACCTGAGTTCTCATCTAGGCTCTGCCACTAGCCTGCAATATGTCCTTGAGCAAGTTATTATTATTATTAATACTATTGCATTTGTTAAGAACTTACTACATGCCAAGCACTATACTAAGCTCTGGGAGAGACAATAGATTATCAGGTAGGACCCAAAGCCTGTCCTGAATGGGCCTCACAGTCTAGGGAGGAGGGAATAGGATTTAAGCCCCATTTTACAGATGAGGAAATTAAGGCACAGAGAAGTTAAGTGACTTTTCCAAGGTCACACAGCAGACATGCAGCAGAGCTAGAATTTGAACATAGGTCCTGACCCCCAGGTCCGTGCCACACTGCTTCTCATCTCCCATGTCACTTAACTTCTCTGTGCCTCAGTTAACTCATCTGTAAAATAAGGATCAGGACTGTGAGCCCAATGTGGGTCAGTGACTATGTCCCACCTGATTAGCTTGTATCTACCCCAGTGCTTAATACAGTGCCTGGCACATAGTAAATGCTTAACTGTAAAAAATAGCATTATATGATAATGTCTAGCTCTGGTTTGCCAAGGAAGTTCTGTGTAATGTGTAGAGTTTTGCTCATGCCGGCTAACATAATACTTCCGTTTTCTTCAGTCTTATTGTCAGTTCCTAGCATTTGAATGACTGGGCAAAGCCATTTATGACTATTTGCATATCTTAGTCATGGTTTTATTGAATACTTACTCTGGGCAAAGCATTGTGCTAAATATTACAATAGATACAAGAGAAACCATTGAAACAGTTCCTGTTCCACAAGAGGAAGGACAGACATTCAAAGGATGACAAAATAACAGGCAACAAAAGACTGACAATAGGAACATTAAAAAATACAAGATTCAAATATTTAGGGCAAGTGTCATGTCCCGTGTTAGTATATTACTTTCTCTTCAGAGGAGGTTTTCTTTCCTTAACAATCCAGAGAATTGCCTTGACTCACCTTTTCCCTCTGCCTGCATTGTATTATATGAGTATGGATATATGTAAACTGGCTGGTGTTTGTGTGTGTGTGTGTGTGTTTGTGTGTACAAATTACATATTTATTGAGTGTTTGTGCAGAGCACTACACTAAGAACTTGAGAGAGTTTAATATAACAGAGATGGTAGATATGCTCCCCGCTCCCAAAGAGTTTATAATCTAGACAGGGAAACAGATACTGAAATAAATTACAGATAGGCACATAGATAATGTGGAGCTGAGAGTGGGGTGGTTAAAGGATACAAGTCCCAGTGCCAGGGCGATGCAGAAGGGAGAGAAGGTAGGGGACATGAGGGCTTAGTCAGGGAAGCCTTCTTGGAGGAGATGGAATTTTAATAAGGCTTTGAAGGTGAGGAGAGTGATGGTCTGCCAGATATGAAGGGAATGGCAGTTCCCTTTCTGTTTCTCTTGTTTCTTATCTTTAGCTGTCTCTCTCTCCCATGTCATCCTCCTTGCACTTGAGACTGTGAGTAAGCCTCTTGCATTTTTCCTAAGAAACTGCGTGAGTCTGTCGTGTCACTTCAAGCAGTTCTATCTCCCCTAAAACTGCCCTGATAGAAAACTGTGAGCCCCACGTGGAACAGCGACTGTGCCCAATCTAATTACCTGTATCTACCCCAGTGCTTACGACACTGCTATGCACATAGTAAGTGCTTAATAAATATCGTAATTATCATTATAGAATATCAGATAATTACTCTCTCTAGGCCTAGACCCCATTTACCAAAGATCATACACGTCGCTCTCCTACATCAGATTTAGAGTTAGTCAACAATGCATCACTGTAGCCATGGCTGCAGATGTGGGAAATATTGAGCTAAAAAAATGTGTCCCATCAGAACAAAACCTAACATTTTAAAGAGAGAGCCCTGTCGGATTTGTAATGCAAAATAGCTCCCAGTTTCATGACATTGGCCTGGCCTTCCTTTAGTGCTATAAACAATTTATACCTGTTGTAATATATTTATGCAAGATGCTTTTTTAAAAATCCTTCATTTTTACAAGCAGAGGGGACAAGTATGGGCTATATGATTTTAAGTGTACTCTTCTGAAGAAAATGTTATGCCAATAAAGTAAAAATCCCTGGGCTGGGAATATGCAATTTTTGCTTTTGTTGTGTTGTACTTGCCCAGGTGCTTAGTACAGTGCTCTGCATGTAGTACCTTCCCAATCATATAGTTCAGGGCACTGCAGTAAGTAGGTGCTCAATAAATACCATTATTATGACCATAAGATAGCAACAAATTCCACAGAAGAATAGTAGAAGGTTGTGGACAACATTTGAGTATTTGGCTTTTATTTAAAAATTAATTAGAGTTGCTGATTATATATTCGAGTATAAAATTTACATTTCATTTTCAAATTATTTCATCTAATCCTAAAATACACATGCATGCACATGAAGTAAATGTACTTAGTAACTATTTTGCATATGATAATCGATGAAGGAATATTTCCGGGGGACAGAACTGAGGGAGAACCCCCAAAGATAATCTGCAGGGCATCTTTTATATTTGTAGAAATATATTTTTCACATTAATCAATAACTTTCTGAAAAGAAAAAAGTGAGTTCGTGATGAATTTTACTGATATTCCTGAAGTGCAGAAAGCTTCAGGACCTGATGATCAGAATCTCCTAAAGTGAACCTCTAGATTTGTCTGGCCGATTTTATGCAGTGTCAATAACTTTCATATTCATCTGACTGTAATTGCAGAACTGCCCTTAAAAATGGGGAATCTGTATTTCCATGTTTGTTGGGGAAGCTTGAGGAAACGGAAGATGGTTGATTTGGCCAAGAGCCAGTGATAATAATAATAATGATGATGGCATTTGTTAAATGCTATATGCCAAGCACTGTTCTAAGCGCTGGGGGAGATACAAGCTAATCAGGTTGTCCCACATGGTGCTCACAGTCTTAATCTCCATTTTACAGGTGAGGTAACTGAGGCACAGAGAAGTTAAGTAACTTGCCCAAAGTCACACAGGTGACAAGTGGTGGAACCGGAATTAGAACCCACAACCTCTGACTCCCAATGAGGGAGGTAAACTTCACGGAGCCTAATTCCAAGGTGCCTATAGAAAACATTCAGTGGACTTCCCAACAACAACAAAAACACCCCACCAGTGTGTTAACACTATCCAAACCATACTGCCTGAAAAACTGCTATGGAGGAAATTATCTTCATTATCCAGGTTGGCTATCCAGATTGATCAGATTATCTAAGCATTCCCTTCACTAATGGAAGTACTTTTCCAAGGTTCTTGGGATCATCCATCAGTGGTGTTTACTGAGCACTTACAGTGTGCAGAGCAGTATAATGAGTGCTCCCTGAATCCCTAGGTGTTCTGACTGGCCAACCACTTAACTATGGTTCTTGGTTTAGTTATATGCCTGTTTATTTTGTGTCAGTAATAACAATAATAATAATAAACTGTGGCATTTGTTAAGTGCTTACTATGTGCCAGGGACTGTTTTAAGCATTGAGGTAGATAAAAGCAAATCGGGTTGGTCACAGTCCCCATCCCACATAGGGGTCACAGTATTAATCCCCGTTCAGATGAGGGAACTGAGGCACAGAGAAGTGAAGTGACTTGCCCAAGGTCACACAGCAGACAAGAGGAGGAGACAGGATTAGAACCCAGATTCTTCTGATTTCCAGCCCCAGTCTCTGTCCACTCGGCAACATTACTTCTCTGTATGTATCTATTTGTATAAGTAGCACATATTTATTTATAAATAGTGCATATTTATATATTCAGAGAGAGAGAGAAAGAGCTAAAGATAGAGAGACTGGATTTCCAGACCTCAAACAAGTCTCAAATGTACAAAAATTAGGTCTTAAAAACTTCAATCTTAACTATTTTCCTAGAGAACACTCCGGCAAGTCATATGCAAATTTCAAGACAAATATTTTGGTCTTTTCAGATACTGAACGATATATCTGTATTTCTGTGGAATTATCGGAGGAAAAAATAAATAAACCTCTCCTCTTAAGGTATTTATTGCTATTGGTTGGCTTTATACCAGTGGTTTCCAGCAGTGATCGTCAAAAAATGGTTTACCTTAACCTCCTGCACCAGGTGGAAAGCAGTTTTAATATTTTCCAAATGGGTTAAATCATTAGACTTACACTTGTTGAAATACAGAAGAAAAGTGCAAGGGTTTAAGACTTTTTTCTCTTTCTTCGAATAGTCTATCTGTAAATATCTCTGTTTTCTACCTCTGGTTAGATCCTTCACCCAATCCCCAAATGCCACCACCTCTGGCTATTCTCCCAAAGTTGGTTCCCCTGAGACCTTGGAAATATACATTTTTATTTTTATCCATGTGGATGCCCCTGGAACTCCTACCATGCCCTAACCTCTACCAATCCTCTCCTTTCCCTCCCTTTCACTCTATTCCCATCCCATCCCCTGGTGTTCTGTGTTTTTCCAAGCCCCCCTAGGGACCCCAATTCAATGGGCCTGCCCCCCGGATCACACATAGTTCAGCCCCTCCCCCTGATCTTCCTCCTTCTGTCCCCTTCTCCCCATCTTCCCCCTGATGGCTTTTCCCTGGCTTCAGAACAGACATGCTCATTTATTGTTGTTTGTCTCTTCCCTCCATCTCTCATCCAAAGGTGAGTATTGAATCTCTGTTGGATGATTGGCTTTTAGGTCAGAAGTTCTCAACTGGGAGTACTCTTCTCCGGAGAGTAGTTCAAAATCCTGCAGGGTAAAGATTTACTACTCAATTTACTCTGGCTCATGGAGTGGAGCCAGGGCCTCAATCTGTTGGTAGAAATGGCCGCCCAATGCCCCTGCCACAGCTTCTGTCTGGCCATGAGCTCGCTCATCACAGTTATCCCCACGCGCCCCTATTCTCACTGTACTCAGGTTTTGACTTGCTGGACTGCTGGGGTGCTAACTGCATCCTCTGCTGGCACGGAACCAAGAGGAAGTGGATGAAGGTGGAAGTGCAGCTGTTTCCTCGGTTTGAGGCCCGCCCCCTCTCTCCACAACCCTCATCCTGATGACCCAGAGTGAGCTTGGGGACCGTCTTCTCTGCCGCAAATGCAGTTGATTAAATCATGAAGCCAATAGCTATGGAAATGCCAAGATGGCTGATGGGTTGGCACAACCAGGAAAGTGCATTTAATCAGGAAAGGGCTTTGAGCAAGAAGGTGCCCTGCAATCAATCGATTAATTGATGATATTTGCTGAACACTTATTGTGTGCAGAACACTGTACTAGGGACTTAGGAAGTAATGATAATAATAATATACGGTAATTGTTAAGCTCTTACTACGTGCCAGCCTACTGAACTAAGAATTGGGGTAGATACAAGATAATTGGGTTGGATACAGTCCTTGTTCCACAAGGGGCTCACAGTCTTAATCCCCATTTTATAGTTGAGGAAACTGAGGCACAGGGAAGTTAAGAGACTTGCCAAAGTCAAACAGCAGACAAGTGGGGGAGCTGGAATTAGAACGCATGGTCTTCTGACTCCCAGGCCCATACTCTTTCCACTAGGCCTTGCTGCTTCTCTAATAACATGAGTGACTTGTACGGGGAATGAACCCATGACATTGATGTTATTAATACTATGCTCTAACCGACTGGGCTAAATAGAGTTGGTAGATGTGATTCCACCGTAAGTTTACAATCTGAGTCCTATTTCTTTTTTCCCTTTAGCCATTATGTTGGGACAGACTTAACATGATCCAGAGGGTCAGTGAAGTTGCTGGGAGTTGGAGACATTGCTAATTGAAAGAAAAAACAGTCTGCATGAAAAATGCATAGCTATTTAGGGCCTAGCCTTTATTGGAACAGATTTAGTTCTAGGCACAGGGTATGGTTTCTTCCTAGAAGTGGTCAGGAAGGATTTGTACCCTGTAAAGGGCCTATCAACAGGTTTTTTTTTTTTTTAAAATGGTACTTGTTAACCACTTATTAAGTGCCAGAAACTGCACTTATAATGGTGGGACAAATACAAGCTAATCAGTTTGGACGCTGTCCATGACCCATATGGGGCTCACAGTTTTAATCCTCATTTTGCAGATGAGGTAACTGAGGTGTAGAGAAGTGAAGTGACTTGCCCAAGGTCACCCAGCAGCCAAGTGGCCGAGCCAGAATAAGAACCCAGATCCTTCTGACTCCCAGACCCGGGTTCTATCTACTAAGGCATGCTGCTTCTCGCTTCTAGCCATTCTCCTCTTCTGCTGAACCTAGAGCCCAGAACAGCGTCATCTCAGGCCACTCTTATTGCCAGACAGAAGCTGAGTTTGCTTTGACTCACAGAGCAGAGTTGTCTGCTGGACTCTACTGCCAGGACAGTCCCCTGAGATTCAGTTCTCTCCCCGGCTTCAACCAACCGGGGCTCTTTGCTGCCACTTTGAAAATCCAAAGTATGTATGGAGCATAAATATGGTGAATTTAATTACTTCTGGGAGATTGGTATCTCTCGAAGCTGAGCCGCAAGATTATTACTAATGTCAGCCGCTCCTGAACTGTACAGGTTCAGACAGGAGTCCAACGCAGACAATTCTACCGAAGGGTCACTGAGGGCAAAGGCAGCTTGGAGAATAGTAGAGGTTTCTGTGCTCTGGTCAGAGCTCTTGGGGAAAACCCATTTCCAACTTTTGGTTTGATCCCTGAAAGTGAAGAGGGGGTTGGGGAGAGCGCTATTTGTTTTGACATGTATTTGAGAGAATGCCAAATGGTGGCTTTTATTTGTTAAACAGAGAAATTTTAACAGAGATCAAACATTCTAGAGAGGAAGAAGACATGGCCTTCAGTCTTGACATTATTTATTAAAAGCCTACTGTGTGCAGAGTACTGTGCTAAGTGCTTGGACCAACGTATTTCAGAGTGTCCGTTGGTGTAGGGAGCATTGATTAACTACAGTGTTTGGAAGACATGGAGACATCAGGGTGGCCTAATGGATGAACTTTCTAATTTTCCCCCTCTAGACTGTAAGCTCCTTGTGGGCAGGGAATGTGTCTACCAACACTGTTATAGTAAACTCTCCCAAGTACTTGGTAGAGTGCTCTGCACACAGTAAGCATTCAATAAATATGATTGATTGATTGAAGTCTTCTGCCTTGCAAGGTAAACTCAGGTTGACTCACTTTGGTCCAGGCATCTGGACCAATAGTAATAATAATGTAAATTTATCATGGTAATATTCTGTTATAGATGTTACTGCATTAGTATAGTATTGCCCATCTACCCCGACAACATTAAATTCTCCTGAGCCTGGGTCTTTTTTTCTTGAACCCATGTTAAGGAAAGCTTCCCTTACATCTCCTGCACCTTGACCGATATTGTCAGGTCGTGCATAAAGGCTCCTTCCGATATCACATTGCGTTGTATTCATATAGATACGTATTACTCAACAAACGTTTTCCTAATTCCTTAACACAGAACAAATGAAAATGCATATTGAAAAGATATACTATGGAAGAACTGGAAAGATATACTATGGAAGAACAGAGTGTATACCTAGCTCCCTAGTTATTCATCTTTATAGCTCTCTCTCTAATACAGATATGAATACATTTCTACACACATATTATATGCATACACATATATATCCTCTCTTATTCATTCATTCAATAGTATTTATTGAGCACTTACTATGTGCAGAGCACTGTACTAAGCGCTTGGAATGTATAAATCTGTAACAGATAGAGACAGTCCCTGCCCTTTGACGGGCTTACAGTCTAATCGGGGGAGACGGACAGACAAAAACAATAGCAATAAATAGAATGAAGGGGATGAACATCTCATTAAAACAGTAGCAAATAAATAGAATCAAGAATGAATAGAATCAAGATAAATAGAATCAAGATAAATAGAATCAAGGTTTGCACCTGGAGAGTTTCCAGTACTCTACCAGTCTCGACTATGGGAGAGAGAGTCAAGCAGATGCCTACCCACTCCTAGCTTTGGCAGTGGCTAGCGAGTGGAAGGCAATCTGCTACAAGTCAAAATCCACCTGTGCTGGGCAGCAGAGACAAGGGAGAGACTCAAGGGTGGATACTCAAGTTTACGGCACGGAAGGAGGCAGTGGTAAACCACTTCTGTATTTTTACCAGGAAAACTCTATGGATACACTACTGGAATGATTGCAGATGGAGTTGGGGCGTACTGAGAGAGGTGTGTGCACAGCGTTGCTGTGGGGCAGAGACAACTCGACAGCAAAAGACAAGACACATATGTATTACCCCCCAACCCCCCCCCCCACACACACGTGTGTATATATAAACACTTTCATTGTACACTGCAAGCTCTTTATCACATCTATCAACTCTATTATATAGTATTTTCCCAATTGCTTAGTACAGTGTTCTGCACACTGTAAGCACTTAATTAATCCTACTGATTGATTGATAGATACACCTGTCCTTCATTGTCAAATATGACGCTATTTATGGAAAGTGCCAATTTTTGCATACAAGCGTGGGTGTGAGAAGACTGGTAGCATGTTGGACAACCCCACCTTGATTGTTCTCATACAAAGTTATTGGATTCACTTTATTGGATTTTTTCCCCTGTATAGAGTTTCTAACTCCCTATTTGAGCCTTGTTCTTGGCTTCCCAATCTTCTCAAAGGCATTTCTTGAGAAGAACGAGCCCTTTCCCAATTGCTTCACCAGAAAGAAGTAGGAAATGGTATCATGAAAGTCGATACGTCCTTAGGAGGATGGACAGAATTATGCGACGAGGTAGTGTATCCAACTGAACAATTATATAGCTTGGGATCGTGTCCAACTTAGCAATATAGCCTCACTTGGGAATCATACTCAGTTTTCAATAATGGCATTTATTAAACACTTACAATGTGTGAAGCACTGTACTTAGTGCTGGGGAGAATGCACAGACATTGATTTAGACACGGCCCCTGACTCCCGTGGCGATCGTAATCTACCTGACATTCCACCACTCTCTCCACCTTCAAAACCCTCCTAAAAGTCACGTCTCCTCCAAGGGGCCTTCCCTGATCTTCATTTCCCAATCCTATTCACCCTCCTCTCTTTGTTGCCTCTGCATTTGGATGCGTACCCCTTAAGTACTTTGATACTCACCTCGGCCCCACAGCACTTACGTACATATCCTTCTACTCTGCCCCCACCCCCCACCCCTGCAGTCTCTGTGTGTGTATGTGTGTATTATTTGGGTCAGGGATCATGCTTTCCAACTCTATCTTAGTGTATTCTCCCAAACACTTAATATAGTGCACCGCACCCTGTAGGCACTCATTAAATACCACTGATTGATCGACTGAAGTGCAGAGAAAGATGGACAAGCACCGAAGGTCCCTGAGGAATGGGGAGATTTGTGTGGCTTGAAGTGGTGAATGGGTCAACAGAGAAGGAACATCCATCCAAGCTCACGTTGAGGGACAGGGTGACGCGAGTGCCTCTAATTTTTCAGCCACACCCGCACACACGACTAGATGCTCCTCATCAGCTGCGCATCTCCAAACAAACATGGCTCTGTACTGTAGCAGGGTGGTGATCGTGCTATATGATGATCCCAAGTTCCTCTCTGGTGAATTCTCCCGGCCTTCTGCTGACATCTACCTAGCTCTCTCCCGAAGCCTGCACATTCCAAACCACCCAGGGCTCCAGAGACTAACCAGAGCTGTTACGGAAGGCAGACTTATAGATTTGTTTATGTCTGCCTTTGCCAGCTGCTTTATAGGGAGTATTATATTTTTAATTGCATCGATTTCCATTCAGGAGGCTGAAGTGTTTTCCATTTATAAATGGTAGCTAATCTGGGGAGAGGTGTTCTGCTCTCAGCCCTTTCAGTACCCAAGTCTTCGAGGTCCTGGAAGGGTTAAAGCCAACCTCCTTGCAGGTTGGTTAATATTCAATTCAGTCAGTTGATTATTATTGAGGCGGGCGGCATGAGGCTGGCATGAGGCAAATGTCAGACAGACAGACCGTGTGATAGAAGTATTTTTGTTCTCCAACTAGATCTAATTGAGGTCTAAATTGTAGCAGATAATCTGCTTAAGTAAACTGCCAGAAAAGGAAACAGCTGTCAGAATATTATACTTCTGCGGATCCAGCTCCAGTTACAGAAGGGAATATGACAAAAAGAAGATCTAAAACAACAAACTCAGTGTGTGGCAGCAGCAGGTAAAACAAAAGAGCCTTTTGTTTCTCTGAGACCTCACTCCGAGTCAGTCTTCAATTTTACCACGCGGCTGCCTCCTATCCATCAATCAATCATCGGTATTCATTAAGTGGTTACTGTGTGCAGAGCACTGTAATAATAATAATAAGGATTATGGTATTTGTTAAGGGCTGACTATGTGCCAAGCACTGTTCCAAGCGCTGGGGTAAATAGATTGTAATCAGGTTGTCCCATGTGGGACTCACAGTCTTAACCCACCTTTTACAGATGAGGTAACTGACGCACAGAGCAGTGAAGTGCTTGCCAAGGTCACACAGCAGACAAGCGGCCGAGACGCAATTAGAACCCACATGCTCTGACTCCTAAACCCGTGTTCTTTCCACTAAGCTAGGATGCTTCTCATATTAAGGAGGGATGAAAAGGAATAATAACGATTGTGGTATTTGCTTAGCACTTACCATGTGCCAGGCACTATACTAAGCACTGGGGTGGATACAAACAAATTGGGTTGGACACAGTCCCTGTCCCACATGGAGCTCACAGTCTCAATCCCCATTTTACAAGTACAGTTACAACAGTTAATGGAAGCAGCATGGCGCAGAGGATAGAGCACAGGCCTGGGAGTCAGAAGGTCATGGATTCATTCATTCATTCAATAGTATTTATTGAGCACTTACTATGTGCAGAGCACTGTACTAAGCGCTTGGAATGAACAAGTCGGCAACAGATAGAGACTGTCCCTGCCCTTTGATGGGCTTACAGTCTAATCGGGGGAGACTCCTGGCTCTGCTAAGTGATCCTAAGCAGGTCACTTCACTTCTCTGGGCCTCAGTTCCCTTATGTATAAAATGGGGATTAAAAGTGAGAGCTTCATGTGGGACAGGGACTGTGTCCAACCTGGTTAACTTATCTACCCCAGCACTTAGAGTGGTGCTTGGCACGTAGTAAGTGTTTCACAAGTACCACAATAATAATGATCACACCTGGGTGCAGGCTGAGCCCAAGTCTAAAAGCACAGGTTGAGAAGCAGCATGACATAGTAGATAGGGCAAGGGCCTGGGAGTCAGAAGGTCGTGGGTTCTAATCCCAGCTCCGCCACTCGTCTGCTCTGTGAACTTGGGCAAATAACCTCACTTCTCTGGACCTCAGTACCCTCATCTGTAGAATTAGGATTAAGACTGTGAGCCCCATGTGGGACAACCTGATTACCTTGTATCTACCTCAGTCTTAAAATAGTGCTTGACACATAGTAAGCACCCAATAAATACCATTATTTTTATTTAAAACCTCAATGTCTTTATCCCCAGCTGTGGTGTTAGACACCGGTTTACCTTTACTAATCTAACTTTTAGTAAATTGTTATACCATATGGATTTCCCTTTCCCCTCTGAATCCTCCTTCAGGAAGTAGTTCAGTGCATCTGGACCCATTTTGCAGATTGATTGTTTACAAACACTGAGGGCCAGACTGACATGTGATGGATGGGTGGTCCAGCTGAATTGGGACACTCAATCATCTACTGCTCCCAGAGCCGAGGTGACTTTATATTTGTAAAATGGGAAGGTATAAGGTTATTTTTGAATGCCCTTCAAATGGGGACACTGTATGACAAAAGCAGAGCTGGGAAGGAGCACCAGGTCAGTAGTTCAAAAAGACCTAAAGCCAAATCCGTAATAATAGTAAAAATAGTGGTATTTGTTAAGCTCTTACTATGTCCAAGCACAGTACTAACCCCTGGGTTCGTTATAAGATAATCAGGTCATACACAGTCTCTGTCCCACAGGGGCTCACAATCTAAGTAGGAGGGAGAACAGGTATTGAATCCCCATTTTACAGCTGAGGAAACTGGCACAGAGAACTTCAGTGGCTTCCCCACTGTCACATAGAATGCAAATGGCAGAGCTGGGATTAGAACCCAGGTCCCTGACTCCCAGTCATGTATTCTTTCAACCAGATCATGCTGCTTCCTGGTCACATCAGTGACTAAACAGCCATACCTGGAAAGAACAAAAAGGAGAAAGCCTCATCCCTAGACCATCCCCACAAAATGACATGGGAAGTAGGAAGAAAGACCCCCCCGAAGCCCAAAACCTTGACATTACCCTTGACTCCTCCTTCATTTTCAACTTTCACATTCAGTCCATCAAAACAGCCAATCCCCTGTTTCAGGAACTTTTCAGAGACCACATTGACTAAAGCGTGAGCGTCCTCACTGGTTTCCCTGCCTCCATTCATTCATTCAATCATATTTAACACTTACTGTGTGCAGAGCGCTGTACAAAGTCCTTGGAAAGAACTATTCGGCAACAAGTAGAGACAATCCCTACCTCCAGTCTCACCCCTCTCTAGTCCACATTTTCCTCTGCTGCCCAGATCATTTTTTGTAAAATATCCTTCTGCATACATTCCCCACTCCTCTAAAACCTCAATATCCCATTTCTCTCCATACTATCGAGCTTGCAACTGAGTGCTCAATAAACACTATTACTTAGTAATATCTGTTTTACATATATATATATAATTTATTTATTATATCTGTAATGTATATATTTATATTAATGTATGTCTTTCCCTCTAAACTGTAAGCGTGGTGTGGGCAGGGAATGTGTCTGTTATATTGTTAATAATAATAACTGTGGTATTTGTTAAGTGCTTACTATGTGCCAGGCACTGTACTAAGTGCTGCAGTGCATACAAGCAAAGAGTGTTGGACACAGTTCTTGTCCCACGTGAGGCTCAGAATCTCATGACGAGGTAACCGAGGCACAGACAAGTGAAGTGACTTGCCCAAGAACACACAGAAGACAAGTGGTGGAGTTGGGATTAGAACAACTGGGCCTGTGCTATTGTACTCTCCCAAGTTCTTAGGACAGTGCTCTGCACACAGTAAGTGCTCAATAAATATAACAGACTGACAGAAAGTCCTAAATATTGCTTTTAAGATACAGTTTTCTCCTTCCTACTTATCCACTCTTATCTCCCACTCCACCCCAGTTTTCATTCTTCACTCATCTTCACTCCTGATGTTTCTTTCAGAGCTTGTTCTACAGCCCACTTAGGCTGCGAGCCTCAGCTGGGTAAGCGACTGTATCCGACCTGATTATCTTGTAATCGGTTAAGTGCTTACTATGTATTGAGCACGTTACTGTTAAAGTGCTTAATGAATACCATAGTATTTATTATTATTATTATTATTATTATTTTCTTCATCATTACTATCTGAATTGATTTGTGGTTGGAACTGTCAATAAATGACATGGTCAGAAATCTTCTGTATTTTCCAAACTGAAATGCTGATGACCTTTCAAACAAGTAAATGGATACAATCTTTAACTGAGCAATCACCCAGTGGAGTAGCTATTTGCATCATGCCACCTTGGAGAACCGCAAGAGTCAGAAGTGAGTAGCCTTGTAGTTCAGTTAACAGAAAAGGGGGAATATTGTTTTTTTTTTCTTTTGGAATAACCCTAGGTGAGATATCATTCCAGAATGAGGTCTCCATAGGACACTGGAACAAAGACTGTCAATCCCTTCAACTAAAAAGTCAAGGGTCAGAAGGTCCAACATTTAACAAGCATTCTTTTTTCTTTCATTTTCCCATATTTTTGACAAAAGTCAGGAAATAAATTAGCTTGGTTGGCGTGTTCATTGAAAACAAGACCTCTTGGCTCTTTTTCCTTCTGGGAAGTTTGAGAAGTCACCTTGCAATGGTGTCTGCAAGGGAAGATCTGTCAGCAGCCTGGAAATTCAAAGTCAAGTCTGTCACCGAAGACCTAAAATGTATTGCATCTTTAGAGTCTGGAAAAGGGTGTCAATGTGTGTAAATACAGGCGACCTACTCTGGGGAAGCAGCAAGAGGAACCTTATTTGCTCTTCACCGGGCCCCATGGCTTCCCTGTTCCTAGTCCTGCTGCAATTCACCTATTGCAGTGGCTGGATCTGGGACAGAAAATTGTGAATTTCCTCCTCCTCTTTCTCCTCTTCATTCTTTTCCTCCTTCTCCTCTTCTGGTCTCCAGCTACAAGATGGGATTAGGACCCACAGCCTCTGACTCCCAAACCCGTGCTCTTTCCAATAAACCACGCTGCTTCTCTAGTAGCATTCCTAGTAGTGGCAGTAATAATGATACTCGGAGTAAGTAGTAATAATAAAGATGATATTTGCTAAGGGCTTACTATGTGCCAAGCACTGTTCTAAGTAATACAAATAATACTAGGAGTGGGAGTATTACTCATAGTAGCATTATTAGTAATATTATTTTATAAGCATTTATTTAGTGCAAAACACCAAATTATATGCTGGGAAAGAATACCCAGGTGGGAATCAAACACAATTTATCCATAACCCAAATCACTCAAATTCTTCATTTGGCTTTTAAATCTTATTTTTTGACAGGAATTAAGGTGTTCTGCCCTGATACAATCAGCTTCACAAAAACAAAACTTGCTAAAGGTTTCAAACTAGGTGTAGCATCAGAGTCAAGACATCTAATTCTGTTTCACTCAACACATTTCATTAATTATAATAAACAGATCTGTTTCATTAATGTTCAAAAATATAAACAATGCTCATAGGTACCATGGAATTATAACTTTGTTTCTATCTGGAAATTGAACATAAAAAAATCACGAATCTAAAGCCTAGTCAATTAACTCCAGTAAAAATGATAGTCATCTTACATTTCCTCCTGGCATTATTCTGGAGGACTTTATTATTGTATGCATTCCTCTGCCTTCTTAATTCCTTTCAGTGGTATTTATTGGGAACTTAATGATTGAAGAGCACTTTTCCCTGCAGAACACATGTTCCCTGGCCTTGAGGGGTGAAAACTATGAAGTAGGGGACTTCAGTCAATCAATCTATGCCTCAGTTACCTCATCTGTAAAATGGGGATTAAGACTGTGAGCCCCATGTGGGATAGGGACTGTGTCCAATCTGATTATCTTGTATTTACTCCAGCACTTAATACAGTGCCTGGCATTTATTTATAAATCAAGGGTATTTATTAAGGACTTACTGGATGCAGAGCAATGTGCTAAGCACTTTGTGAGAATAGAATAATTAGATACAACCCTACCCTCAACAGAGCTCAATATCTACAGGTGGATAAAATTATTGAAATAAATTACCCTAAGCATAAAGATATCAGAAGATTAAGGTGGGGGTAGGGGATGGAGTGAATACCTAAGTGCTTAGATTTATGGCTTTAAGTGCAAAAGAGATGCGGAAGAAACCGAAAACAGAATGGAGAGATGAGAGATTAATCAAGGAAGACTTCCTGGAGGAGATGTGATTTTAGCAGGGTTTTGAAGAGGGAAGATTAGTAGTTAGTTGTGAAAGGGAAAGGAGAGAGAGCTGATTTGAGTGCCGGTAATGAGCCTTTTTTCCGTAATTAAGAAATGGATCGGCAACCATTGGAGATTTTTAACAAGATGGGAGATGTGTGCAGAACAGTGTTTTATGTAAATGACCTGGGAAGCAGAGTAAGGAATGGACCACGGAATGGGAGGTGGAGACAGAAAGGTGAGCAAGGAAGCTGATGCAGTAGATGAGTTGGGATATGCAAGTGCTTGGACCAGCATAATGTCAGTTTGGATGGAAAGGAAGGACTTTATTTTGGAGATGTTGCGAAGATAGAATTGGCAGCACTTGGTAACATTGAAAATGTGGGTTGAAGGAGACAGTGCAGGAAAGGATAATACCAAAGTCATGGGCTTGTGAGACAGTGAGGATGGTGATGCTGTCAACAATGATGGGGAAAGTCAGGGGATATGAGAGTGAAGATGAGGAATTCATTTTTAGACATGAGCTTCAACTTCAGGAGAGCATTAATGAATCTCATGGAAGAAATTTCCCCATTCTCTCCGTCATTGATATTCTGCAAGATTAACAGGATATCTACCCTCTGCTTTCATTTATCTAAACTGACTCAAGGATTCTGTAGATGTAGCTGTCCTTTATATTCAAAGATAAATCTACTGAGAGTGAGATTATACATGTGCATGGCGGTGGCTGCAATTTACATGTGCCTCACAATTCCTTCCACTGTACACAAACACACAGACACACACACACAGGGATACATAGGTAGGATCTCTCCTGACCTCTTTCGAACATGAAGGACATTTGTATATCACAACACATATGAATATTAGTTTCCCTGTCTTTTCTGACTATGGAAACTCCCCCAAACAATTCACTTGTAAACGCCAGAAAGCAAAAAAAAAAAAAGAAAAATACATATTTCACTTCATTACACTGTATCCCAGCATGTGGGGATACATTAAAGACCCTCCTTCCTGTGCCCTGGAAGTAAAACATCAAGGGTAGGCAGAAAGAAAAATGAATGCTATTATACCCTCTAACAATTATCTTCAATTTCATAAATGTACACCCTGGAGGAGTCTTTGTGAAGGAAAGGAATCATTATTTTCAAACAAAAATGTGGAATCCCCATGTTTCTTGAGACCCTTTACAAAATCTACCTCAACAGGCAGCTAGCTAGAAAGAGATTTGCCAATAGTTTGTATTCTTTGTCCTGTGTTCTTTATTTTTTTCTCTTTTTTTTTGTAACTTCAGCAATGGAAAGAATTAAAAGTATGGGATTTGAGATTTATCTTCCATAAGATTATGTCTCCCTGTGTGACTCCAATTGGCCCAAGAGTAAACTTGATTGACAGTTATTGCTTGGGCATGCTGGCTGGGAGTTAAAAGGGGGCAACAATCTAATCAGGAAGGACTGGGAGGAGACAGTCCAGAAAGCCACCATTTAGGGTCTTTTCATCCTTATTTGGAAACTTTCAGATCATATCAGAGACCTGAAATGAGCAAGGCTAAAGAGCCTGACTCAAGAGAAACAGCATGACCTGGGGAGTCAGAGGGCCTGGTTTCTTATCCCAGCTTTGCCAATTGTTTGCTGTGTGACCTTGGGTAAGTCACTTCACTGCTCTGTGCCTCAGTTTTCTCATCAGTAAAATGGGAATTCAATACCTGTTCTCCCTCTTATTTAGACTGTGAGCCCTATGCAGGACAGGGACTGTGTCTGACCTAATTAACTTGTGCCTACCCCAGCCCTTAGAACATGGTTTGACACGAACTAAGCACTTACCAAATACCATAAAAAAGCAGCTGTAGAAGCAATTACTCCCATTACCCCCTTGGACTGGGAATCTATGTCTGAGACCACGTTGCCATGCCAAGGGATTGGAAATGGCAGGAAAATCTTTGTAGCTCCAAGGAAATTCCACCCCTTAAAAAGAAGCTTTTGGCGAATTCGGTTGATATGTGACAGTCATCTCTGGCCTAGGAGATTAAGTGAGTCCCCGTGAAGCTTTCTAATATTTTGCAGTAAATTAGACAAGAACGGCAATTCACCCTGTTGGCTAAAGCCCAAACTGCATTTGCCCGTGGAAACTAAGTTCCAGGCAGTCTTCTCCAGGCATGACCTCTCCTCCAAAAATATGGCAAAACTAGGTGGTCTTTCTAAATGAAGCAAAATAAAGAGCTCAACTTTGGCTTGGCATTCCTGAACTCATGGCCAGACTTGCAGATCTTTGGAAGAATAATTTTTCCTTTTCCTTGGGGATTAAAAACGTATTTTTTCCTCTTCTGCTACTTCTGTATTCTTTCCCCAGCAGGCAAAAGAGAACCAGTGATTTCCCATAGGGAATTAGAAACAGCTAAAAGTTTTTTGTTTTTTTTTTTGAAAAAAAGAAGAATAAAGCAAACAAGCCTGTTTTCACCAGATCTACAGGCAATTCTCCCTCATCTACGGAGCTTCTGGGATAGGGTCTGTTTAAACTGATCAGGTTTCATTCCCAACTTACAAATAACCAAAAAGATAGTAGCTGCTGAAGCAGTCTGAGATTAAAACTAAACTAATCGGTCTCTGTGGCATTGTGGTTGCCATACTTGTGGACTCTGGTCACGTATTTTTTTTTTACATTTTGATTTTCTCATGGCCCTGCCTGTGGACCTCATTAATCTCTTCATCTGCAGAGGAGTGATTGCCCTAATTTCATCTGGCAAGGTTCTAAAAGTTGGAAATGTTCTTTGAATCCTTTCTTCCTTACCTTTATGCCATTATTCTGGAATTGCAGGGCATTTTAGGCTTCACATCTTGTTCATTAGATTTTCAGAATGAAAATCGGGACTTCTGAGAAATGGGCTGATGTTGGAGCTCTCTGTGGACCAGGGTTGACCTGGCAGCCAAGAGCTGATCTTAAAAGTGAGAATGAAATGAATATGGAGCCCCTATTCTTCATTCTTTTCTGCATCTTGATGACAGATTGGGTATTTCGATAATGAAGGGATCCATAATGCAAATGGAGAACTCCAAGTGGTGTCTGTGAGCACCAGTTAGCAAGTCTTCAGTGACGACCAGCATTTCCCTTCCCATGAGGGAAACGAAAGCAAAAACAAAAACTGGAGAGACCCTGCCCCCAGACTGCAGGCAAATTTTTGACACTAGCTTAAAAATCAGAAAAGTACCATCGTGCTGATTTTTTTTTTCCTGTCATTTCTGAAGTTGATTTGGGTTCTTAAGAGAGTACAGCATGGTACTATAATTTTTCAGTCCTCTTATAAACATCAACTAACTGCCGGAATCCCAGTTAGATTGTAAGTTCCTTGTGTGCAGGCACCATGTCACATCATTATTCTTTACTTGCCAAGTGCTTAGTCCTGTGAACTGCAATAATAAATACTCAATAAAAACTACCACTATACATCTCTCTCCTTGGACCCATACATTCAGCTGGGCACTAAATCTTGTTGATTCTATCTCCGCAACACCTCTGGATTCCACTCCATAAAAATGGCTACCACACTGGTCCAAGCACTTACCATATCCCACCCTGATACTGCATCAGGCTCCCTGACCTCTCCGCCTTCACTCTCTCTCTTCTCTAGTCCAGAGTTCACTTTGGAGGATGAATCATTTTTCTAAATAATTGTTCTACACATTCCTCCCCACTCCTTAAATACCTCCAGTAGTTGCCCATATATTTCTGCATTAAGCAGAAAACCCTCACTATTAGATTCAAAGTATTCAGTCAGCCCTTTCATCCCTACTTATCTTTGCTCCTCTCTCAATCCCAACCAGTATATTTTGCTCCTCTAACACCAGTCTAATCATCATGCCTCATTCTTGCCTCATCTGCCATTGACCTGGTGGTTATAGCCACCTTCCTGCCTGAAAATCCCTCCCACTATGTATCTGATAGACCATCACTCTTCCCAGATGACAAGATTTAGTAAAATCATAGCTTCTCTAGGAAGCCTTCCCTGACTAAACCCTCATCCCCCCCTCACCTTTTCGTCTCTCCCAAATGTCTCGTTTATGGACTTAAGTCCCACCCTCTAAACACTTAGTGGCTTAGGAGTTACCGATCCAACCCCACAGCACTGATGTTCATATCCTTATACCCCATTGCTTCCCCTATCTGTAATTTATTTTACTGCCTGTCTCCCCAGCTAGACTGTAAACTCCTCGAGAAAAGGGATTGTTTCTATACACTGCAATATATTTTCCCAAGTGCTTAATACAGTACTCTGCATATGGTAAGTGCTCAATTCATATGACTGATCGATTACTTCTACTACCAAAAACAGAGTGGACAGGAGAAATAATTTAAAGATTCAGTCAACTGTATCCTCTCTGTATTTGTGAAAAGCTTGTTGCAAACCATCGCCATGATTGTAAAAAACAACAGAAGTACACGTTCTGTTTGGCAAACCTACCCCTTTTAACCAATAGCATCCAGAAAACAAACATTTGAATAGCAAGAGCTCATAAAAGGAGCACTATTTTTATGGCCAAGGAGGGCAAGGGATTCTACATGACACACCCATCCACAGCAGCCGGGTTTTCTGCTGTGGGCAGAGAACGTGTCTGTTTATTGTTCTACAATACTCTCCCAAGTGTTTAGTACAGTGCTTTGCATACAGTAAGCACTCAATAAATACAATTGAATAAATTGATTAGTGAAACTGGAGGTATGGACCAGTTGCAATGTTCAGCTGGCTAAACAGCTGGCTAATAGCCTGGCTAATAGCCAAAATATTCAGAATTCTGCCCTCCACCCTGAGGGCATTTCCAGGACTCAGATGGTGGACCACTGGCTGTTAGGTCTAGACCCTTCCTGCTCCTGGTGTGTCCATTCCTGATGGTGGTATTTGCTAAGCGCTTACTATATGCCAGGCACTGTACAAAATCTGGGGTGGATACAAGCAAATCAGGTTGGACACAGTCCCTGTCCCATAACAGGCTCTCAGTTTTAATCCCTGTTTTAACAAATAACATTTAACATATAACATTCAACAAATGCTACAATTATTATTATCTAAAGCATACTGCTTCCATCTGGCCTGGGCAGTGCACCTCTGAGATAACTGAGGCCCAGAGAAGTTAAGTGACCTTCCCAAGGTCACCCAGCAAACAAATGGCAGAGCTGGGATTAGAACTCAGGTCCTTCTGACTCTCAGGCCTATGTTGTATCCAGTAGGCCACGCTGGACCACACGTCTCCTCAAAATGGTCAGTTCACCCATATTCTCCACTCCTTTCTGTGTGCTTTCTTCATTTTCTAATGGCAGATTGCATCAGAAAGCAGATTTGACTTTGCAGGTGTTTTTTATTTCCTTGCAGGATGAATATAAAATGTAGCTTCCTGGAGGGATGACATATTGGCCACTATAATAATTCTTTCAAGCCACCATTAATCTTTATTAAGCATTGAGCACAATGCAGGAGCTGAAAAACCACACGGATAGAGACTGCAATTCAGTTTGTGTCGCGGGCTGAATCTAAGATTCTTGTCTTAGAGATGGGATGGGAAGGTGCCAAAGCCCATACCATTCAAAGAGAGAAATCCTGGGAGAGAATGAACTGTTTCTAAAGCCCCATGGAATGCAGTGTCTCATTCTGTTTGTGTGCGGCAACCACTTTGGGGCAATGTCATCAATTTCAGCGACAGCTCTCCCGATAGGCCAGAGGTGCACTGCACAGGGCCAGATGGAAGCAGTATGCTTTAGATAATAATAATAATTGTAGCATTTGTTAATAATAACAGCTTTGGATTTTTTTAAAGCGCTTATTATGTGTCAGTCACTCTACTCGGTGCTAGGGTGGATACAAGCAAATGGGGTTGGGAACAGTCTCTATCCCACATGGGGCTCACAGTCTCAATCCCCATTTTACAGATGAGGTAGCTGAGGCACAGAGAAGTGAAGTGACTTGCCCAAGGTCACACAGTAGACAAGTGGAGGAGCCAGGATTAGAACCCAGGTCCTTCTGACTTCCAGCTCTTAGTAGAGCGCCTTGCACATTAAGCCCTTACCAAATACCATAAAAAAAGGAGGCCTTCCCTAAGTACAATTTCCCCTACTCACCCTCCCTACTTTGGCATCTATTTGTTTGGATCTGAACTCCCTAAGACCTTGACATTGGCCCCCACAGCCTTTAGACACATAGCTTTATACTCTCCCATTTTCTCTCCCTAAAATATATTTTAATGTCTGTCTCCCCTCTAGACCGTGAGCTCCTTGTGCGCAGGGATGATGTCTACCAACTCTATTGTATTGTTATTCCAAGTGCTTGGAAAAATGTTCTGCACATAGTAAGTACTCAAAAAATACTACTGATTGACTGGTTGATTAATTGCAGAAACCACTGGGCTGGAGGTGGAGTGCTGAAAGAAGGCAGACTAGAAAACTCAAGGAGGAATAGCCTAGGATGCAGTACTCACCTGTGGAAATGTGCTCTCTTGTAAGCATGTTTTTTTCCAGCATTTGGTTCCATTTCAAACTTAAGAAGGAGGAAAGCCTGCACTGTAGGAGATTATCTGTCTCCTCTTGATACACATGAGGATTTTAGACTCCAAAATATTCTTACCAGTTGTATATTTTATGGCAATAAACACATTGAGCCAGAATTAAATTAGTTATCACTAGATTCTCAACCCAGCAACCTGGATCTGCCGGGAAGCCCTGTCTTTCTAGCGTGTGATTTTTGATCCCTTATATCGGATGCTGACCGATAATCTTAAGGCCCGATGAAATCATAGAGTCCAGCTCCACAGCTAGACACCTTTAGGGAATGAATCTCTCCCAGGCACTCCTCACACCCTTCCCTTCTTGAAATACCTTCTCCCATCCAGTCCGTCAGACCATAACCTCTCCATTTTCAAAACTCTCCTGAAAACTCACCTCCTTCAGGAGACATTAATTTCCTCCACCCCTGGTCATGTCATTCCACCTCCCATGTCAGCTCCCTTTAGCACTAAGTAGTCATCAATTTTCGTACTCCATTTCTTTATTCATGAATTCCTTTTGCACTATTCTCGCTGTAACCAGATATACCTACCCTTTTCCCTCTGCTCCCATTTTATGTATACAATATAAGTCATCCCGTCTCCCCATTAAATTATAAGCTTGTCAATCAATTGATGCTGTTTATCGAGTGATTACTATATGCAGAGGACTGTGCTATATATTTGGGATGGTATGTGAGGGCAGGGATTGTGAATTTTAATATTATTGTATTCTCCCAGTTCCTTATTATAGTACTCTGCACTATGTAAAGGAACAACTGAAGGAAGGAAAGAATGGAAGATAAGCCCACAGAGTTCCATTCAATAACTCAGCAACTCTCACAGTCGAAAAATTTTTCATTCGATCAAGCCTATATCCTTGGTGCATGCTCTGTCACATGTTCTGTGCTCAGTACTAACAGGCTGCCTGTTTTATAATAATAATGATGGCATTTTTTAAGCATTTACTATGTGCCAGACACTGTTCTTAGCACAGGAGTGGACATAAGCAGAGCAAATTTGACACGGTCCCTGTCCCACGTGGGGCTCACAGTCTCAATTCCTATTTTACAAGGAGGTAACTAAGACACGGAGAAGTGAAGTGACTTCACTAAGTCACACAGCAGCCGATATTAGAACCCACGACCTTCTGCCTTCCAGGCCCGTGCTCTTAGTACAAGTGACCTTTCAATTCCTTTTTGTAAAGGCACCTATTAAATTTGTCCTAATGAAATCATTCCATCTCCTTCCACCACTCCTCATAAATTTCACTTATCATCCCCTCTGAGCTCTCTCCAAGTTTTCTAGGTTTCCCCCTTTTGGTATGGCATTCCCAAGTGGACAAGATTCCAGTGGTGATCTGTCCAGCTAGCGTCTAGCGATAATTATTTAATTGGACTGTGGAGAATATTCCCCAAACTGATTTTTTCCTGTCTGCATTTTCCCCAACCCCCAATCTGCTGCACTATAGGGGAATTTGTCAAGGCCATCACCACACCACCCAGTCTTTGAAGATGAGAATTCAGTGTGATAAGAGGAAAGGCAGAGGAGACTGAGTTTCTGCTCTGAGAGCTCCACTGAGACCAACCTGCCAGCTTATCTGATTCATCAATCCAACTAGACTAGGAGGGATATGGTGCTAGTGCGATTTCTACAGCTGTTCTAGGCAGCTTGGTGAGGTTAACGACCACCACTGCCCCTTGAAGAACAGCCTGGTCTCAGTGATGACTGTCAATTTGAGAGAGTCCCCGCCTCCGGCAGGATTCAGCCCGTTCTATCTTCCTCCAATGACTTTTTCACAATTAAGCCAACGAGAGGTAGAATCATGACTGATATCTTTCTTTATGGGAGTGAACTTGATCAATTTCACACCGGCAGCTGAATTTCCAAATACGTGGAAAGGAGAAATGTGAGAATATTAATTACAATTAGAGGATGGGGGCTCAAAAAGGGATCTGCTGATGGGCTCAAGGTATCTGCCCTATTTTGTGCTACTTAGTGGACTAGACACACCATTATTAAATAATGTCTATTAAGTTTTTTCCTGGGCTGGGCTGAGTATCATGTTAAAAGTAAATTAAAGAGACATGATCTCTGCCTTCTAGGAGTTTTCCATTTGAATGGGAGTGACCAGGAGGCCGAAAGCACATGGCTCTATTAGTGCAGCATGTGGAACTTTTTTAAATTTCTCCAAGGAGAAAGAATCTTGACTTTTACATACATCTATCACGTGGGGCATCTAACCCTTAAGCATTACCAGGTGCAGTGTGGGAGGATGGCCCTCTAGAGCTTACCGGTTCAATTAACCACAGAGCTGGAATAATAATAATAATGATGGTATTTATTAAGCGCTTACTATGTGCCAGGCACTGTGCTAAGTGCTGGGGTGGATACAAGCAAATTGAGCTGGACATAGTACCTGTCCCTTGTGGGGCTCACAGTCTCAATCCCCATTTTGCAGATGAGGTAACTGAGGCACAGAGAAGTGAAGCGACTTGCCCATGGCCACACAGCAGACACATGGTGGAACTGGTTTAGAACCCATGACTTCTGACTCCCAGGCCCGTGTTCTTTCCACTAGGTCATGCTGCTTCTGAAGTTGAGATTATCCAAGGAAAGCTGCAACTTGTGGACTTTGGAAGACACAAGCCCCTATAAACAGTGCGGAATATCCAGCCCTAACCATCTGGATATAGGTCAAGGAGGGCAAACAACATATTGTTCTTCTAAGCATCCTGCTACAGAATAGTGTCACAGAATACAGGGTCGGTTGAACTGCTGATCTGATGGTTCTGTGCTCTAAATTGCTTTCCCCATGTCAAAATGTCAGAAGTTCCCTGGGACCCTGGCTTTCAGTCCTTCTTAGTCTGTTGCCTACCAATCAATCAGTTGTATTTCTTGTTCATTTACTGAGTGTAAAACATTGTACTAAGCTCTCAGGAATCTACAGTATAATAAAGTTGGTAGGCAAGCTCTCTGCCCACAAAGAGCTTACAGTCTAGAGGGGGAGACGGACATTAACATAAATTATGGATATCTACTTACATGCTGAGGTTGGGGCGAATAAGTACGTGTCCAATACAAGAATAGTTTCCCAGGTCCCCAAGATTTTCCTCCTTTTTTAAAAAGTGGCATTTGCTAAGCACTTACTATGTTCTGTACGAAGCACTGGGGTGGAGAGAAGATAATCAGGTTGGATGCCACTCCTGTCTTCCCAGTCTAAGTAGGAGGGAGAACAGGTGACAAGATCACAGAGGAGATGAGTAGCAGAGCCGGGATTAGAACACACATCTCCTAATTCCAAGGCCCATGCTCTTTCCACTAGGGTGATTATGATAGTCTGTACGATTTTCATGAAGAAATGGCCTTAGAGAATGGGACTCTTCAAAGATGGGATATTTACAAAGTAACACAGAATGGGCATGCATAAATTCTTTATTATCAATAATATTATCCTACATTATACACGGCATAACACTTTTCTCAAAAATGTAATTTTCAAGCTATTAGGTTTCATATATTTTTACTTTTATCTTAGAGAGTTACATCCCCTGTGTAGTTGTTTCTGGATATTTTGACAAACTATGAAATTGAAAACAATGCAGAAAGAGGCATATAAATCTTTAAGATGTACAGCTTTTTTCTTTAAGGGTTTGGTAATGAGAGAGAACTAGTCATTTTAGACTTGCCAGGGTATCAGAGGGAATAAGGTTTTGGAAAAAAAAAAAGATTAATGACATGCTAAATATGTTGTTGAAATGCACTGGGAATATCCTCCCTTAAAGAGGAAAACAGCTTAAAATCCTGTAAAACAGAGGTCAGGCACGAGTAGAGATGGGTCCATAGAGAATTGTGTGTATATTGAAAACTGTCCACAGATGATTCAAGATGCACAGATTTAGAACACGATCACTAATCCACTCAAGCAGAGTACTGCATTTTATTTTCATCTGTCGTGTGGTTTTGGCCACGCTATATCATTTCACATTATGACTTATCATAATGCATTACATTATATTCAGTGACATAAGAATTGCCAATTCCATGCTAGTAAAAGTACATATTTTCATTGGGTTGGGATGGTGCTCTCAGATTTAATCCCTCTTCTAAAAGTTCTTAGTCTTGATCTTTTTAATATTAATAATTGTGATGATAATATACCATTGCTACTAATAACAATAATGATAATAATAATAATATTTGTTTAGTGTTTATTGTGTGACAGGAATTGTGACAGGGTAAGCTCATTGTAGGCAGGGAGTGCTTCTACCAACTCAGCTATGTTGCTATATTGTACTCTCCCAAGCGCTCTCTACTGTGCTTCGCACATAGTAAGCATTCAAGAAATGATTGACTGATTGATTGAACACAATGCGATCCTATCAGAAACAGTCCCTGTCACAAGATCTACCAAAGGCAGCATCAACTCTTCATCCAGGCACTCTCAAAGAGTGACCATCATGGCCATTTGGACCAAAAAAAGAAAGAATTTGAGTGGATACCAGCTACTCTATTGAGGCCATTGAGGTTGTCTCGAACCCAGTGAATGAAATTGCTGAATTGATTTGTTTCCTGAGATTCAGCAGAAGTTGGGCTTGTATAGATGAGGCAAAGTCATCGTTTTCAGCAAACTGAGATCCTGCTGTGTGACAAGCTCTTTACTGGCTCTAAGGGAACAGTCAACCCAAGACCAAACCAGATTTTTGTTGTCTCCATTTTTCAGAGCCTCCATTTGGATGCCTGAACTCTGAATGACCTGAGAGTCTGCATGACTGACAGCTGATGTCCAAGAATGCTACTAATCCTCTTCTCTCTCTTTTATGGTATATCTGGCTACCTTGGTTCTAGAGGCTGCCTTGAAGATGTCCTGGTCAGCAAGAGAATTAGGGGGCAGAAATATTAGAGTGCAAACACCCTGAAAGCATTTCCAGTCTTATTCTTTCCCACTCTCTTTTTTTATGGTATTTGTTAGGCATGTATTTTGTGACAGGCACCAGACTAAGTGAAAGATATAAGTTAATCAGGTTAGACACAGTCCATGTCACTCATGGGGCTCACAGTCTTAGCCCCCATTTTACAGTTGAGGTAATCAAGGCGCAGAAAAGTTAAGTGACTTGTCCAAGGTCACCCAGCAACAAGTAGTAGAGTCAGGATTAGAACTCGGGATCTTCTAATTTCCAGATCTAGGTCACACTGCTTTCTTCCTGTAGATCTCTCTCTTCCCTCTGGCCCTGAACCCTTTGACTTCACCCAAATTCCAATAAGCCAGATAGATTTCAATCAATCAATCATACTTGCTTAATCATACTGTGTGCAAAGCACTGTACTAAATGTCTGGGAGAGAATGGTATAACAATAAATAGACATTTTCCCTGCCCACAGTGAGCTTATGGAGTGCTTACTGTGTGTAGAGAACTTTATTAAGTGCTTAGGAGAGCATTCTATAGAAATATAACAGAGTCGGTAGACATGTTCACTGCTCATATTGAGTTTACAGTCTAGAGATTTCTTTCCATCTTCCCAGTGACCCTAATTTCGCTCCACTCATACACTGATAGAGTATCACCCAGGTGGACAACTCCGACAAAGTTGAACAAATGGACATTCAGCAGTGGACGACGAGTGAACACTTGGATCAAGGAAATAAAAATCAACAGGACTGCCTGAACCTCTCCAGAGAAGAAAGTCCCTTAGCTGAAGGGTCTAATACACACAACACTTTGCATAAGAATGAACAGGTAGAAATTAGAACTCTAAAAGCAATGAGGGAGAAAAAAAAAACCTGGTTGAAAGGGAGAGTAAAATTCAAACACAAGTGGAGAAGATTTTCTGTCCAAGGATAGCTCCAGGGAGGCAAACTTTGTTAAACCAAAGGTGGTGAGGCCAGAAACTGAAGAAATTCTTCAAAAGGAGCAATGATGGAATAATTCAGCCAGTTTAGAATCTCCTTTTGAGCCACTGACCAGAGAGCAAGTGAGCTGCTTTCGTTACCCCTTAGGAGAGTTGGAAGAGGTTACAGGAATTAATGAGTTGTGGAGGGTACCATGGTTTACTTTGTACAAATGGACAACTTGGCAACCTTTCCCCTGAATCCTAGAAGGAGAAGATGAGGGGCCGTTTTCCAAAGGTTGGTTGAAAAGAGTCTGAAATTCTGAAGGATTCTGCTTGTGTGCCAAAAATGAGCATGGTATTTTTAAATGTTAGTAAAGAGCAAAGAAATCCATAGTCAACTCTGTATGTTCCAGCTAAGAGTGAGATAGTGCATCAAACAATTTCTCATTCTGACCTTATTCTTTGAATGCTATTCCAGTAATCAATGTTTCAGATGCCTTGGGTTGGTTGAGTTTCAAAATTTTGTACCCTTTTTATGGAAGCAAAATGCATGTATGTTTTAGATGCTCTGCTTAACTTAATGTGCCTAAGCAAGAATCAGAGTAGGTGGATTCACTTGACTGTAAAATACCCCAACTAGACTGTAAGCTCCTTCCTGTCTACCTACTCCATTTTATTGTGCTCTCCCAAGTGCTTAATATAGTGTTCAGTGCACAGTAAGCACTCAATAAATACTATTAGTTGAGATTCCAAACTTTCCCCCAGGAGGTCTTTTCTGATTTAAGGTGTGGTAAGCACTGTTGCTGAAGAAACTGCAGTGTTGCTTCTACGTTGCAGGAAAGCAGCACATATTAATCCAGGAGATTTGGAAGTGAGATTGAGCCACTTGGGAGGATACAATAGCATTAATAGACATGATCCCTGCACCAAGGAGTTTATAATCTAGTGAGAGAGACTGATGACAAGTGATTAGACCAACATAGTGGCAGTTTGGCTGGAGAGGAAATGGTGGAGTCTGGAAATACTGTGGAAGAACCAATGGGATTTGGCAACTGATTGAATATTGGGGTTGATAGAGATGGAGAAATCAACAGTAATGCCAAGGTTGTGAGCTTGAGAGACTGGGAGGATTATAGTGTGGTCAACTGAAATGGGAAAGATAGGTGCACCAGTGGATCTGGGAGAGAAGATGAGGAGGAAGATGATGATAATAATAATAGTAATAATAACAATGGTATTTGTTTAGTACTTATTATGTGCCAGGCACTGTACTAACCGCTGGATGAAAATGGAAGTGGAAGGTAGCAGCGCTCGAAATGTTTCAGGAAAAAGGTCCACTCTTGCATGATCAGTTTGGATCAATCAATCAAGGATTTTTTTAATTCTAATCCTGGGTCTGCCACTTGTCTGCTGTTTGACCCTTGGGCATGCCCCTTCAAAACTCTGGGCCTCAGTCACCACGTCTGCAAAATGGGGATTGAGACTATGAGCCCCCACGTGGGACAGGGACTGTGTCCAACCCAATTTGCTTGTATCCACCCCAGCGTTTAGTACAGTGCCTGGTACAAAGTAAGCAATTAACAAATGCCACAGTTATTATTGTTATTACAAGACATGGGCCAAAGGTTGGTCAAAAAACAGGGGAAAATCAATAACAATGTCCTCAATTGTATATGGAGAAGTAGCAAAATAGTTCATACCCATCTGAGTCAATCATATTTACTGAGTGCTTATTGTGTGCAGAGCACTGCACTAAACAGTTGGGAGAGTACCATAGAACAATATAACAGACCCATTCCCTGCCCCACAGTGAGGCTGCAGTCCAGAAACCAAATTTATTTGAGATCTGAGATTTATGTGTTCATTTATGCATTCATTTTTCAATGAATTATATCAAGTTCCTATAGACATCTAGCCCACCAGCGTGAATCTCTTGAGAGAGAAAAACTTACAGTATTCTCTGCTCTTTGGATTCAACTTCAGGAAACCAAAAAACCAGACTCTGTGCGAATGTCGGCAGAAAGTGCTAGGAGTTCCATGGACATTTCAAAACGTCTTTTGTAGACCAAGAATAGTTCTGCTTTGTTGTACTATGAGGTCTGTTGAAATACCAGCTCTAATCATTAGTTTTTCCTCATAATACTATTTGTAGGTAAGCTGTATGATGAGCTGACAAGTGTAAGGGAGTATGATTAAGGATGAAAACAAATACACAAGTTCAGAATGGGGACAGATTCGCTAGGTACAAGTATAACTCTCCCCGGCTAAACTGTAGGCTTGCTGTAGGCAGGGAATGTTTCTATTTATTGTTGCATTGTATTATCCCAAGTGCTTAGCTCAGTGCTCTGCACACAGTAAGTACTCAATAAATATAACTAAGTATAACAGAAAAAGCCTGGCAAGGATCATAGATAATAGTAATAATAACGATGATGGCATTTGTTAAGCTCTTTCTATGTGGTATTTGTTAAGCGCTTACTATGTGCAGAGCACTGTTCTAAGCGCTGGGGTGAACACAGGGGAATCAGGTTGTCCCACGTGGGGCTCACAGTCTTAATCCCCATTTTACAGATGAGGGAACTGAGACACAGAGAAGTTAAGTGACTTGCCCACAGCTGACAAGTGGCAGAGCTGGGATTCGAACTCATGAGCCCTGACTCCAAAGCCCGTGCTCTTTCCACTGCGCCGCGCTGCTCTAAACGCTGGGGTAGACACAAGCGAATCAGGTTGGACACAGTCCCTGTTCCACATTGGGCTCACAGTTTTAATCCCCATTTTACAGATGAGGGAACTGATTCAATGAAAAGGGAAGCAACTTGCCCAAACAGCAGACAAGTGGTGGAGCCAGGATTAGAACCTAGGTCCTTCTGACTCCTAGGCCTGGGCTCTATCCATTAGGCCATGATGCTTCTCAAGATAATCACCTAAAAAATCAGAAAGACATAAGAAGCAGCATGGCAGAAGAAGCAGAGAACCATGGGCCTGAGAGTCAGGGCACGTAGGTTCTAATTCCAGGTCTGCCACGTTCCAGTTGGGTGACTTAGGACAAGCTATTTTCATTATCTGTCATTCAGTTTCCTCATCTGTAAAATGGGGGCTAAATACCTTTTCTTCCTTCCACTTAGACTGTGAACCCCATGTGGGACAAGGCCTACATCTGAACTGGTTATCTTCTGCCTATCCCAGCACTTAGAATGGTGTTTGGTCCTCAGTAAGCACTTAATAAATGCACCTATTGGTTTGGTTTCTGTGAAAGCTGAAAGCTCCAGTCATTTCTGCAGTGAATGGATCCTCCCTGTAAAGATCCTATGCTCATACCTTGCTAGGGACTAGATCCCTCTCATTCTACTCACTTGCGGCAATCAATGCCCCAAGGAGAACGTGACTAGGAGGGATAGTGAGTTTGAATGGCACTAAAGAAACCCCTACCTCTATTATCAATTCCTGCACACAAGTTCTCAGTCCCAAAGTAGAAGTAGCTTGGCCTAGTGGATCCAGCACTGGCCTGGGAGCCAGGTCCTCCCCTTCTCTGCTGTGTGAACTTGGAGAAGTCTCTTCACTTCTCTGGGCCTCAGTTACCTCATCTGTAAAAAGGGCATTGATTTGGGCCAGCGACTGGTCCAACCTGATTAGCTTATATCTACCCCAGTGCTCAGTACATTGCCGGGCACCTAGGAAACATTTAGCAACCACCACAGTTATTATTCTGATTAAAATCTCAGGTTCAGGGTTGATCTATCAGCTATAAAGTACATTAACACAGAATATCTTTGGAGTGGAAGTGCTGTTACTACTAACTTAGAGAAGCAGCATGGCTTAGTGGAAAGAGCCCTGGCTTGAGAGTCGGAGGTCGTGGGTTCTAATCCCAACTCCGCCACTTGTCCGCTGTGTGATTTTGGGCAAGTCACTTAGCTTCTCTGTGCCTCAGTTACCTCATCTGAAAATGGGGATTAAGACTGTGAGCCCCTCGAGGAACAATCTGAATACCCTGTATCTACCCCAGCTCTGCTCATAGTAAGCACTTAACAAATATCATTATTATTATTATTATTACTAACACCTCTACTAATAAAACTGTGTAAAAAGTACCCTGCTAAAATATGGGTACAGTTATAATGTAATCAGATCAGATCCAGGCCCCGTCCCATAAAAGACTCACAATCAAAGGAGGCAGGACAATGGGTATTTAAATCCTCATTTTACAAATGAAGAAACTGAGACAAAGTAAAAAATGAAGTCACTGAAGTCTTCTAGCAGATCCTGCACCTTCTGTCTAGGTCTTCATCCAAAAAAGCGAAAGGAAATGAAAGTTTCTGGATTGGCCAGCGACTCTGTCCTGAATTCCTGAATTCTCTCGATAGGCTCAAACTCTTGCTCAAGCCCAGGCACGATTACCACAGAAACCTGAATCCTGCCAGGATGTCCAACAGGATGCTGCCAAGCGTTACCCACTTTGCCAGCTGAGCTTAGAGAAGGCAAGGAGAGGTTTCTTCCTTGCTTGCAAGATCTCAGCGGGGAAAAATCGCCAAGAGGGAAAACAGAAGGCCCTATTCAGAGATGCAGAAAGCAATATTACAACTGGTCATTCATCCTCCCGTCAGTCAATTATAAACTCTCACTTGCTGAAGCCTTGAAAAGCAAACAGCAGTAAAATGAAGACATCAAATGGATCTGTTGCATGTCCTGGCATGTCCTGGGTGGGTGGGTCGGTGGGGGGAGCAGGAGGTGGGGGAAGGGGAGGATGAAAGAGAAAAGAGAGATGCCATTACAACCTGGTTTTTCTTTGGGATGGGAAATTTGAGTGTACTCTTCAGCTGATTCCCCCTTTTTTTTTTAATAGAGCTATGGAAAAGTCAAACCAAGAGCATAAGAGAAAAACAGCCTCAGTTCTTCGCACCCTTGGCTCTTTCTTCTCTTTGTCCTAGATCAATGTAATAATAATAGTAATGATAAGTATGGTATTTGTTAAGCACTTATTATGCGATAGGCACTCTCCTAAGCGCTGGGGTGGATACAAGTAAATCGGGATGGACACAGTCCCTGTCCCACAGGGGGCTCACAGTATCAATCCCCATTTTACAGATGAGGTAACTGAGGCACAGAAAAGTGAAATGACTTGCCCCAGGTCACACAGCAGACAAATGATGGAGCCAGGATTACAGTCCACGACCTTCTGACTCCCAGGCCTGTGCTCTATCAACTGCACCTCACTGCTTCTCTAAATGAGAGAAGGGAAACTCAGGCTTTACTCTTCAAATCTAGGCTCCCGGCTTAATCCTGGCTCACCTGGCCCTCAGGTGAGACATAGACTGTGTCCAACTTGATTACCTTGAATTTACCCCAGAGCTTAGTACAGTGTGCTTAACAAGCACCAAAAAAATCTGATTCTTTCAAGCTTCTTTACTGAGATGTCAATATGTAGGTCGGGCATTAAGGCTCACAACAAACTTGTACACACCTAGATGTACAAGTGGCTCATTAAATAATAACAATAACGTGGTATTTGTAAATTCATTCGTTCATTCAATCATTTATTGAGCATTTACTCTTCAGAGCACTGTACTAAATGCTTGGAAAGTACAATTCGGCAACAGAGACAATCCCTACCTAACAAGGGGCTCACAGTCTAGAAGAGGGAGACAGACAACAAAACAAAACAAGTAGACAGGCATCAATAGCATAAATAGTTAAGCACTTACTATGTGCCCTGTACTAAGTGCTGGGGTGGATCGAAACAAAACCCTACACAGGATAGTCTAGATAATAGAGCTTGGGCCTGGGAAACAGAGTACTTGTGTTCCAATTCCAGCTCTCTCATTTACTTGCTTTGAGACCTCGGGTAAGTCACTTAATTTCTTTGTGCCTCAGTTCTCTCATGGGGAATGAGGGAGTTCAATACCTAATCTTCCTCTTACTGAGACTGTCAGCCCCATGTGGAACCTGTTGTCATGTATCTACCACAGGACTTAGTAGAATACTTGGCTTATAGTAATAATAGTAATAATAATAACTGTGGTATTTGTTAAGTGCTTACTGTGTGCCAGGCATTGTAGTGAGCAGTTGGGTGAATGCACGCAAGTAGGGTTGGACATGGTCCCTGACCCACATGGGGCTCACAGTTCCAATCCCCATTTTACAGATGAAGTAACCGAGGCCCAGAGAAGTGAAGTGACTTGCCCTAAGTCACACAGCAGAAAAGTGGCAGAGCCGGGATCACAACCTAAGACCTCCTGACTCCCAGGCCCGTGCTCTATCCTCTACACCAAACTGCTCCTCTGAGGCCTAGAGAAGTTAAGCGACTTGCCTAAAGTCTCAACCAGACAAGTGGTGGAGCCGGGATCAGAACCCAGATCCTTTTGCATCCCAGTCCCATCCTCAGTCCACTGGGCCATCCCCTTTATGTGACAGCGGCGGCACTGGCACTATGGCAACACCACTGAAACCTGCGTGAGCCAGGCCAAGCAGGCTGAGAGCCCAAGACTCACACAGTTACCCTGTGGCATCAGATAGTCAAGGGGTCAAAATCAGAAATATCCCCCAAATTGGACGCGGAGCCCTTTAAAAAACTCTCTTTAGGGTCAGCTTTGCTTCTGTTGCCATGGAACTCAGGGACTCCAGGGTAGCTGGAAGCCATCCAAATCCAGCCCAACTCTAGTTCTGTTGGCACTGTTCCAAATTGACGAGGCTCGGATATGGTTATGGGGTTGGGCAGTGCTTTTCGGAGAGCTTGATCCACTAGACTGAGCTTTTTGAGAGAAGGCACTTCGTATCTTACTCATAGTCTCCCAAACACATTATTCAGTGCTCTAAACACAGAAGACACTCCATAAATACTATTGACTGCTTGACCGCTTTGTTGAGCTGAATCCTGGCACTAAAATAGTTTTACTGTGAGACTTTATGTGTGTGTCATTTAACTTCTCCAATGTCAGAGCTCTCCTAAAAATTTATCTGCATAATTCGGAATGATTAAAAAAAATACGGATATTTACAGCTAACGTGGATTTAGAGGACTTAAAACCGAATTAATTTACTGATGAAGACTAGTTTGGAGTTTGTAGTTTTTAATTTCCTCACTTGTAAGATGAAAAAAAATTTGCCCCTTGCTTGCTTCTCACACGTTTTGAGAATTCCTTTAATTTAAACAATGAAAAGATTCCTAAAGAAAAATGTGAGTACTGTAGAGATTCGTGTTGCATGGAATTAATAATGATCTTCAATATTGTCAGGAAGATATGAAGCGACCAAATAAAAGAAACAGCAATCATTTTTTTTTTATACAAAGTTTGAAAGTTTGAGTGCCTGGCCCAGAACATACAACCATAGAGGCCACAGACTGAATTCTACCCTAGTTCTCAGTCTGCCCAGAAACCAAACAATGCTCAGTCAATCATTGGTATTTATTGAGTGCTTATCATGGGCAGAGCACTGTACTACATGTTTGGGAGAGTACAATATAACAGAATTGGAACACAAGTTCCTAGCCCACAACTAGCTTACAGTATAGAGAGGGAGAGAGACATTAATATAAATAAATGAAATATGGATATGCTTCTGTTCAATTGGGCTTTTTTTATCATCTATGGAGAATTAATTTTTTTTTAGTCCATTACAGTGTGGTCAACTGCTTATGTGTCCACATCCAAAGAGAAATCTCTGATGACAGGCTCAGTGGAGAAACCGAGGCGTGAATAAAAGTAAACCGTTCCAGTGGACGTCGTAGGTGGCGTCTGGCATTCTATCAGGCTCAGTGAGGAAAAACTTGCCCTTGATTTCACGCTGCTCTTGATCTGCGAATAAGAGACTTTGGTCTTGAGGCTGTCATGTGGACGTTTCAATCTTGTAAAAAAATTCAGCAAGAAAAATGGCCTTGGCTTGTTCTTTCCCGATACCATCTAAGGGTTTCGAAAGATAGAGTCTTCTATGTCATTTCCTCATCTGTTTTCTGTCAAGAATATGGTGTTCTCATTTTTTAATGCCGCATTGAAGCCAACAGCTGAATAAATCAAAGCATTAAAAACAATGAAAGAGTTAAGGGTCATTCAAGCCCCGAGAAAGACCGGGAAATTTAAGAGTAAAGGCCAACACTCTGCCCTTCACCATCACAACTCTTTGCTTTGGTAATTCAATGCACCTGAAAGTCCTGGTAACATCATGCCCTGCTCTCTGATTCCCAGAGCACACACAGTAAGCACAACGGGAGGAGTCCAGATAGAGTTTCAGCTTGAAAGTGGAATTTCCTGGCGTTTGGGGGTCTTAATTCAGAACCGCTTCCAGTGAGGGGGTTCCCCCACCGAGACCCGGGAATCCGTTTTCACTGAACCTGACCTCCCAACATGAGGAGAACCGGGCTTCTTCCAGGAAGAACTGGAACCCGGCCCTGGACCGGAGCCAGGACTGCCTGTCACATAGCTTTTGCCTATCACTCCTGTATAAACTCATGTGGCATATAAATAAACAGGCTGCTAAGAAGCACGATGTTTCTTGGCTCCTGGGTCCATGAGGAGATTTTCATTCTTCCGCCCAGAAGAACAAATACGTGAAAGAGTCAAATCACGGCCTGCCCCAATCTGATCTGCTTCCTGGAATCTATTCGCATTTCACCTCGTAGAAGTCTTCCCTCTTTAGGCCTGGAAGCTTGGGTGCAGTAGGAAGAGTTTTGGAATGGTCAATCTTCTTAGGCTTCGAAATATGTAAATACAAGCAATAAGAGCTCCTACAATCCACTAGGGCTAAATGAACTGTTTTCACTACTCTCGTTGCAACAACACGTTGGCTCAGAATGCAACAGCAACAAATCACTATACCGAGAACATTTCTAGGCGTGGAAGGCATTGGCTAAAGCTTTTCCATTCTCCATCCCTGCCTCTGCACGACAGGAAGAGATCCTGCAGATGGATAATTATAATAATAACGATGGTATTTGGAAGCACTTATTTCATGTTAAGCACTGTACTGTGCACTGAGGTAGATTTAGTATATGCAGCTTGGACCCAATCCTTGACCAACATAGGACACTCAGTAGGAGAGAGAATGGGTATTCAATCCTCATTTAACAGCTGAGGACACTGAAGCAAAGGAACTTTAAGGGACTTTCCCAAGGTCACATAACAGGCAGGTGGTGGAGCTGGAATTAGGAGCCAATTCCTTTAACTCCCAGGCCCAGGCTCTTTAAACTAGACCCCACTGGGTAATTTGAAATTCTAGGAGGAAGCCTAAGGACACTCAATATGTCTTTCATTTTGGCCATTTTATTTTCTCTTTCTTCTGTTCTCCACATCTTATAATAAAACAACAAATGGCTCCTTGGTTTTTCAACACAGTTAACTTGTTAGGGAATTTACTAAGCACTTACAATATGCCAAACACTTTGTTAAATGCTGAGGTAGATACAACATAATCAGATCAAACAAGTCAGTCAATCAATCGGTGGCATTTCCTGAGCAACTGCTATGAGCAGGACAGTGTCTTAAACGTTGGGGAGACTTTAGACTAGTAAATGAGACAGACACAAAATAAACTACAGGTGGGAGGAAGAAGAGTATGAAACAGATGGTATGGACTGAAAGGAAAAATCCACTAATTCCCGAATGGGTTATGGAACCCAGAGGATGTATACCTGTGGAAAGAATTCACTTCATCCTGCAGCCTGGTGTGGACGAGAACAACACCACGTTCATTCACTCGAAATGATTGAGCACTTACGGTGTGCAAATCACTATACTAAGCGCTTGAATGAGTACAGCATAACAATAAACCGACTCATTCCCTGCCCACGACAAGCTTACAGTCTAGAGACGAGCTTACAGTCCAGAGATCCTGTAAGCTCTTTGTGGAAAGGGATCACGTCTACCAATTCTTTTGTATTGCACTCTCCCAAGCACATAGTGTAAGTGATGTGCACAAAGTACGTGCTCAATAAGCCCGCTGTAGGGCAGGGATTGTCTCTGCTGCTGAATTGTACATTCTAAGCGCTTAGTACAGCGCTCTGCACATAGTAAGCACTCAATAAATACAAATGAATTAATGAAGTACCAGTGACTGATTGAAAGTACCTTTGCACCCTTAAGTACTTGATATTTACCCCAGCCTCACAGTACTTACATATATAATGTGTTATTTATAAAGTGCTTACAATGTGACAGACACTGTACTAAGTGCTGGGGGAGATACCAGCTAATCAGGTTGGACACAGCTGCATTCTCCAATAGAGGCCACAACCTGAATCCCTATTTTACAGATGAAGTAACTGAGGCACAGAGAAGTTAAGTGACTCGCCCAAGGTCACACTGCAGACAAGTGGCAGAGAGGGGTGTAGAGGAAGAAAATAATGGATAAATAAGATGGTGAGATTCAGCTGAGTGCCTTAAATCTGATAGGACCTTTTCCTTTTTGCAGAGAAGAGTGAGAAACCATTGGAGGTAACTAAACAAAGGGAGTTTCTTCTATTAAAGTGAACATTTTCTTTCCTCCAGACACTCCCCTGGAAGGTTTACACTTGAGGCATACACAAATTCTCCCACCTCTTCTTCGGACTCTCTAATTGGTAGGGAAAGCTTTTTAGTCATATGTTTCTTGGTGGAATTCAGAGTGAAGTGCTCCTTAGAGAAAGGGCAAAACTCTTTTTAAATACTGAAAATGGACTTTGCAAGGAAACCTCTAGTCTAGTAGAAAGATTCCACATGCCATTATTAGTTATTTAATCATCACTGCATGGTAACATCATGGCATCGGAGAAGGCACTCAAGGGAACTTAGATGAGATGATTTCCACCCCCGAGTCCCATGATACCATCCTCAGTTTAGATCCATTTGTGGATGCCAGTTGGATGGTTCATGCTCAATTATGCAATCGCCCAATTTGAGCAGTTTCCCCTCATGCAAATAGAGGTACTTTACAGGATCGTACTGGGAATAGGAGCCCGTGGGACCATGTATAGCCAAAAGGCAATCACCCAGAATGTGTTAAGTAAAGACGCTGAACAGTGTGAGAGGACGGAAGAGGGCAAAATGGTCCTTACCTCTAAAACAGTGGTGTCCCTGGGAAAGAAAACTACTATCTACATGCCAAAGGTTGTGCGGGACTCTTCCTGAGGATGTCAAATAAGATTTTCTAATTTTGAAGTTTTTTTTGGCATTTGTGATGTGCTTGCTACGTGTCAAACACTGTTTGACTGTTAAGCACTGGGGTAGATACAAGTTAATTAGGCCTGTAACACTTCTGATTCTTTGTGGAACCAAACGAAAATGAAGGTAGAAAGACCAAGATCAAGAGAGGAGCGACATCAGTCTTCCTAGTCTGCCTGCCAGCACAATTTGAAAAGTGATCCGAGTCCCATCCCTGGCATTTTATTTCTGTGTCGTTTCTGTAACTCCTTCCTCTGTAGGTTAATGAAGACTTAAGCACTTCGTCTCAGCAGCACTGATGTAAAAGAACTGCTTATTGCCTGTTCCATCTCACTGACTTTTATTGTGATACTTAAACCAAAATGGTGAACTATTACACTTCATAGCCTGCAAATAAAAGTGGAATGTTAAAAAGCAGAGGCTATAACCTCTGATCCAGTGGAAATTGCTTGAAAATGTCTGAGACTCATAATCTTGAGACAACTTGCTCAGCTCCCAAGGGCCAAGCAGCAGTGTGCTTTGTCAGATTCAGAAATATGAATGATCAGAATTGTAAAAACCTGCTTGAGTGGGAAGTTATTAATTGAATCTCCTCTGGGAATAGCTCATGGAGGAACACAGGACATGTGAGGGTGAATGTGGATCTAGGGATGGAGAAAGCCGGCATTTCTCACCTGGTTTTGAAACGAACATCATATTTTTTCTTGGCAGGATTTGGGGCAGGGAATGAAATTCTCAACCTAATTCTACAGCTTTTTAGATCAGAAGGGCTACCTCCCCAGACCTACCCCGAACCCTGATAAACTCATCCACATCTAGGAGAATCAAAATGCTTTTGAATCTGGGTTTCGAGCGAAACCTAAACCAGCACATTTCAGCCAATGATCTGTTTCTGACACTGTTCAAACCCAACACAGAGAATGTAAAAATAAATGATTTTTTTTTTCCTCCTAGCAATGATGACATTTATTAAGCGCTTACTCTGTATCAAGTGCTGGGTAGACACAAGATAATTCATCCGACACAATCTCTATCCCACCTGGGCACAGTCTAAAAGGAAGGAGAACTGAGATTTTATCCCCATTTTAAAGATGATGAAACTAAGGCACGGAGATGGAAAGCGATTTGCCCATGGTCACCAAACTGGCAAGTAGTGGAACTGGGACTAGAACCTACATTTCCTGGCTTCTGGTCTCTTGCTTTTTCCACTAGGTCACACTGTCTCCTGCCTCCCTTCTGTTCCACCTCACCATTAGTGGAGATAGCATCACCCTCCAACTTGGTCCCCAAGCCTGCTCCCCCACCCCACCCCATCTCTCTCTCTCTTTCCACCCATCAATTTAGTCACTAAATTATGGAGCGATGAGGCCTAGTGGATTGATCACAGGTCTGGGAGTCATAAAGACTTGGCTTCTAATTCTGGTTCCACCACCTGGCCACTGTGTGACCCTGGGCAAGTCACTTAACTTCTCTCTGCCCAGGTTTCCTCAACTGTAAAACTGGTGATTAAGACTGCGAGCCCCATGTGGGGCACGGTTTGTGACCAACCTGATTAGCTTGTATCTACCTCAGCACTTAGTACAGTGCCTGGCACAGTAAGTTCTTAACAGAGACCATTAAAAAAAATCCCTTGCCTTTCATCTCTACAAAATCACTCAGATCTGCCCAATTATCATTATTCCCCAATTCCAAATCTCTTGTCCAGGGCCTAGTGAACTTTGGCATCTGGACTAATATAAACACTTTTGCAAGGGCTTTTGGCCTCTAACTTATCTCCTATCCATGGATCAAAAGCAGCATATCCTATTGGAAATAGCACAGAACTGGGAGTCAGTAGACTTGGGTTGTAATCCTGGCTTTTCCACTGAATACTGTGTCATTTTAGACAAGTTACTTAACCTATCTGTGTCTCAATTTCCTCATCCATAAAATGGAGATTAAATACATGTTTTCCCTCTCCCTTAAACAATGAGCCCCACGTGGGTCAGCGACAATGTCTGATCTAATTATCTTTTATCTACCACAGTGCATGGCATGTAATAAGTGCTTAACAAATACTGCAGTTATTATGGTTATTGTTTTATTAATACTCCACCTTTTATGCACAGTGTCTCAGTGTTGATACATTTTAATATTTTTGTGGGGAGTATATCCACCTGCTTTCTTAATAATAATTATGGTACTCATTAAGTACTTATTAGGTGCTAAGTGCTGGGGGAACGTACAGAAAAAAGTGAATGATATGGTTGTGACAGATTGCCTCTCCTAGTTGAGTCGAGATAAAGTCACCGCTTGCTACAAATCAGTCATCCACAGTGAGTGTTGGGCTTCTCATAGAGTAATACTTGCCAAAATTCAGGGGATGAGACTGGATTTGGAAGACACATGTGACTTCTTTGATGGACCAAGAGATGACAGGGATCCCATCTTAAACAGAAAATGCATCTTGGCCCGGTCTCAGAAGGGTTGGGATTGAGGAAGTTCATGAAGGAACTGATCATACCAATTGGCAGTTTGTCACCACTGGCATCTCACTCCTTGGCCATTTATGTTCCTGCTGGGGAAGTGTTGGTGACAAGCAAATGAGTGCCCAGAGTAATGAACGCTGCAAAATTCATGTAAGAGTTTTATCTAGAAAACTCATTTATGACCAAAGTGACCCCAGCATCCACTCTCAGGATGGCACCTGGAATGTTTTCAGTACACTACCAGTCTCAGCTATGGGAAGGAGAGTCAAGCAGAGGCATACCCATTCCATTCCTAGCTTGGGAAGTGGTTAGCGAACAGAAGGTAATCTGCTATAAGTCAAAACTCATCTGTGCTGGGCAGCGGCAGCATAGGAGAGAGTCAAGGGCATAAGTTCAGGAAGGTGGAAATGGAAAACCACTTCCATATTTTTACCAGAAAAACTCTATGGATACATGTCCAGAACGATGGCAGGAGAGTGGGGCATTCTGAGAGGGATGTGTCAGTGGAGTCTCTATGGTTTGGAGATGACTCTACAGCAGAAGACAAGACCCCAGCATAATGCTGATGTTGATAGTGTCATAGACCAGCAGGTGGTTGCCAATGTAACCACCTCAGTAGCCACCCACATCAACCAGGTATTTGCAGGAATTCTGCTGAGTCTGTCCTAGGAAGTCTTCTGGCAACCAACCTTCATTACTGAAGGCATGGTCACAGGACATTTCAACTCCCACCTCCTTCCCACACACGAGTCAGTCAGTCAGTAATATTTATTCAATGCTTACTATTGGCAGAACACTGTAGTAAGAACTTGGAAGAGTACAATATAACAATATAACATTCCCTGCCCACAATAAGCTGTCTAGAAAGAATTGGGTGGGACTATAAGAGGGGAATGCTCCGCATCAACCTGCACAACTTATGCACCTACGTACCTCTAGATTGTAAGTTCGATGTGGGCAGGGGATGTGTCTGTTTATTGTTATACTGTACTCCCTCAAGAGTTTAGTACAGTGTTTTGCACACAGTACACACTCGATAAATACAACTGAATGAGTGGATGAATCTGGGGGGAAAGTTTGTAAAGGAGCTGGCCAGATATCATCCCAGAGACCCAGCTTTTCAGGTCCCAGTTTGGCCAGGGGTAAGATTAAAAATCAAACCACTGCATCCAGAGGGCTGTCAGTCAGAATCTGGCTCCGTCTCTCACCATGGGGCCCATCCCTTATCTTTGTGTGAGGAATAGGGTGCTGCTTTCTACTAGAAGGAAGGTCCAGAAACAGGGGTCAACTGTGACTGGGGTGGTTTGAGCATCTAGTGGTGGTTTGAGCCAAGCAGCAGCAAGTGGAAAAGCTCACTTCTGCTTTCTTTCCCATTGTCCTCCTGTTGGCATTTGGGAAAAGTTTTAATCATTCAAAGCTTATGAAGGACAATGGCTTTCATTTTCCTCGATCCTGGATCATTTTCATCATCAGTGGTAATTACTGAGGGTTTACTGTCCGTAGAATTCTGTACTAAGCTCTTGGGAGAGGATAGTAGAACAGAGTTGGAAGATACTTTCTCTGCCTACAAGTTTACAGGCTAGAAGATCCCTGCCAAAATGAGAAATGAAAGCTCTCGAATATCTAGAGATGTTTGGAATTGAAAATGCCTGGAAAAAGCCTGTTGGTAGGTACATGATCCTTCAACTGGGACTGTGCCACCAAATGCTTTAGATTAGCTCCTAAATTTCCTGAGTGCTTATCTGAAATGAAACAAACATTGGAGCCTGTTTTATAACCTATGACAATGGGTGTGGAACAGGGAGCTAAGACTCTCAGTCAGTAGAGAGATAGAGAGCAAGTAGCAAAGGGACAATATGGAGAAGTAATAATAATAATAATAATAATAATGTTGGTATTTGTTAAGCGCTTACTATGTGCCGAGCACTGTTCTAAGCGCTGGGGTAGACATAGGGGAATCAGGTTGTCCCACGTGGGGCTCACAGTCTTAATCCCCATTTTACAGATGAGGGAACTGAGACACAGAGAAGTTAAGTGACTTGCCCACAGTCACACAGCCGACAAGTGGCAGAGCTGGGATTCGAACTCATGAGCCCTGACTCCAAAGCCCGTGCTCTTTCCACTGCGCCACGCTGCTTCTCTGGCTCAGTGGAAAAAAACCGGGCCTTGGGAGTCAGAGATCATGGGTTTGAATCCCAGCTCTGCCACTTGTCAGCTGTGTGACCGTGGGCAAGTCACTTACCTTCTCTGTGCTTCAGTTCCCTCATCGGTAAAATGGGGATTAAGACTGTGACCCTCATCTGGGACAACCTGATTATCCTGTATCTACCCCAGCACTTAGAACAGTGCTCTGCACATAGTAAGCACTTAACAAATACCATCATTATTATTGTTATGTTTCCAGAAACCCAGTGCCTCACATCTTTTTTGGTTTTGTTTTGTGGTACTTGTTAAGTACTCACTATGTGCCCAGCTCTCCACCAAGCACTGGGATCAGGTTGGACACACTCCATGCTCCACATGGAGCTCACAGTCTTAATCCCCATTTTACCGATGAGGTAACTGAAGCACAGAGAAGGTAAGTGACTTGCCCAAGATCACAGAGCAGACAAACAGCAAAGCCTGGGTTAGAACTGAGGTCCTTCTGACTCCCAGGCCTGTGCTCTATCCTCTTAGATCATGCTGCTTGTGTTGAAGCAAAGGACCAGCTATTCCTCTGTTCCATTCCTGGCCCAACAGGGCCTTGGTCTCTGAGAGACTCAGGAGAACCATTAGACTTTTGTTTTTAAAACCTTGTCATGATTAATAGCCCACCTGCTGAGCTCTGAGCTGAGTTTCTCTGATGTAAATGACCAAGGAGATAGAGATCTCTTTCAGCCTAGGCTGGGTGAGTTTTCCCTTACCCTCCTTCAATGCTAGGCCTTTTTTCACCTGGGTGCTTTATTTACTAAATTACTTCCCTTGACAACATCACTTCCATGAAAGAACCGAAGCTTACCCAGTGACTGAGTTATGTGATATGTCACAATATATAGTATTTCCTATGTGGCCTTTTCAGACATATTTCCTGGAAGGATGTCTCCTTTGATCCTTATCTAACCCCAAGATTTGGAAAGATACGGAAAACAGTGATAGTAGTATATTTATTTAGCACTTACTGTGTGAGCTTCACACAAATTTGTGAAGCGTTCCATATTTTTTTTCTCTCTAGACTGTAAGCTCATTGCGGGCAGGGAATGTGTCTATTTATTGTTATAGCGTTCTCTCGCAAGCACTTAGTACAGTGCTCTGCAAACAGTAAGCACTCAACAAATTTGACTGAATAAATGAATGTGAAGCACAGTACTAAGCCCTGGGAAAAAATAAAAAGGGGGAAATTAGACATGATCCCTCTCCCTCGGAGGGCTTCACAGTCTAAAGGTAATGCAGTTTTTCTGTTCCTGCACTGTCTCTATTCCCTAGCATAGGCCGAGTCCCTAACAGTGGTGTTTAACTTCCATTTTTTTCCCCTAGTGCAACATCAAGGAGGCTGAGTCATCTACCCCAAAGTTGGGGCTGTGGATTTAGGACCTTTGGTTTCTCCTCCTGCACTTTATCTCCCAAACTCCTGCATTTCTTTTCATCTACAGACACTGAAAAGAGCCCTACATCATTACCATCAATGGCATTTACCGAGTACTTACTGTATGCAGAGCACTTTACTGTTTGGGACATTACAATGCAACAGAGTTGGTAGCCAGGTTACCTGCCCATAATGAGCTTACAATCTAGAGGAGGATTCAGATACTAATATAAATGAATAATTTATAATATATAATTTGTAGATATATACTCTGGTGCTGTGGCTGCAGAGACTCTTAAGTCAAAAGATCTGGGAGATCTCAGAAGGAAAATATCACCAAGTGCAGGTTCTTAAAGATGTCAATAACCATAAAAACAAGGGCATTTAGAGTATAAGAGGTACATTAAATATAGCATTGTTTTTCTCAAGAATAGTGCAATATGAGATTTGGCCTTGGGAATGTATGGGCTGGCTGCTAAAAGTCCCGACTTAATTATCATCCATTCTAGTGGTGGGTAAAACAAAAGGTTAATGATTTTAAAAAAAAAAAAGAAAAGAAAAGAAACCCAAGCTCATAACCTCTGGTCTTCCCAGAGAATGTCTCTAACAATCAAAGGACAGTCAGACAGAAAACATCAGTCTTCTTGAGGTGAAACCGGGGAGGGACTGAACCAGTAAAAGTCTCAGGGATTGAGGAGGAGGATTTTTGCAAATGAGTTTGAGAATGTTAGAGGAAAAATTCCTTCCTGTGTGTCTCTGGTGGATTTCTCCTTCACCTGTAGCGAAAAGCCAGAAGACACCTGTGGTGTTCTACTGGAAAGTTGATTTAATATTACTCCTGCTTGATCTGACTTGTAGACCTTTCCCTTTCGGAATATATAGATTTCCACTGGCTGCATGTGGTTCTGACCTGCCTGCTATACAGTAGTGGCTCACAGCCAAGAAGAATTCAGCTTCCCCTCTTCTATTTCTTTCATGGTAATGAGCACTTTACTCTATTAGGGAAATGAACAGCTTCTCCTGTGCTGCTCTTTTATTCTGATCTGAGTTTCCTCTCTTTCACCCTCTCTCTATTTCTTTTTAGGTTAATTTATCTGATTACATGCAACACAGTGCAGCCATGTTAAGAAACCAGCCGAGTTTCCACTTGGAGGGTTGGAGAAAAGATTACCATTAAAACGTGACTTCCATCCACTCAGCTGAAATTACTATTGATTGCCAAAGAAAAATATTTGTGCTGAGAAGCTGGGAGCTATGATGTTGAACCATATTAACATAATGTTAGCATAGCTACGGGTGTTTAGTAGGACGCAATCAGATTTGAAATGAACGTTGATTATAGATTGAGATTAATGTTCACATATTCATAGGAACACAATGAAAAGAGCAATTTCCTTTCTACTACAGATCAATGGTTTCCCCATTCAATTATACAGCTGTAATAATTGCATTATGCTGAAATATTTCTTAATGGCTTAGTTCTTTCCTTTTTCATGTGCATGTGTGAGTGTGTTTGTGTGCGTGTTGGGGGGGGGGTGGCGAGTGGGTGTAGAAAATCTTTTGTCAGTGAGAGTTTCTGAGGCCTGAGGATAAGATAAGATGTTTTAATCACTGGTGCAGTTTTGCAGGTTTTGGCCAAACCAATAATTTCCCCTCTTTCCCTGTCTCCTCTCCTCTCTCATTATCACCTAGAAAAATCATCACCTTCTCACCCTGTTTGGTTCAGATTTATGAGTTCGCCCCAACATATTTCAGCACTCTTGCTGTGCCTGAGGACTAGCCCAGGAACTCTGCAGAGTTGGAGGATGGTGACAATTTTCTCTGCAGTAATTCCATCGGGGCAGAACTCTGCTGGACTCACAACAAGACACATTTGTCAAGCCCTCCTGTGTGTTTGTGTTTCTCCACCTCCTGATAAAAGTAGTCCCACCGAAAAGCTCAAATAAGGGCCATTAGCTCAAATGCCTCATGTGTGGAAGCATTTATGCAGAGACTTCATTTTTTCAGTGTGTTGGAGGTGCTGCTTATTGAGTTGTTTAGTCAGTATTTTGTCTAGTTTTCCCTGGATATCGTCAGAAAGACTCTCTGTATACTGCACTCAACAATACCCAATGGAGCTTAACAAAGAGTTTCCAATAAGTGGACCAACCAAAACCAGAAGAGCCTCTGCTTAGTTACAAGCCATGAAATCCCTTGGAATATTTTACTGATATGTACATATATTCTACCTACTTATAGTATCCACATCTATATGCAATTCATATATACTAGATAAATACCAATTAGTTTTATAAATGCAATTTAATATGGTCTTCCTTTTTTTTCATTCATATCTTTTTTTTTTGCTAGTTATTTGACCTCATTTCTGATATAGGCTACTGGATTTTACTCTTTAGAGAGACAGAAGCTAGTTTCTCCCTCTGATGCAACGTGGAAGGTAAATCAAACTAGAGTGACCAGCTCATATTTTGTGGTATTTGTTCGGCACTTAGTATGAGCCCCAGGAATCATAGGACAGTGCTTGGCACACAGTAAGTGTTTAACAAATACTAACATTATTTTTACTAAGTCCCAGGGTAGATACAAGTTAATCAAGTGGGACAAAGTCCCTGTCCCACATAGGAAGTCACAGTCTTGATCCCTGTTAGATAGATGAGGTAACTAAGGCACAGATAAGTTAAGTGATTTACCCAAGGTCACACAGCACACAAGTGATGGACCCGGGATTAGAACCGAGGTCCTTCTAAAATGGCACCATGATACAGCGGCAGACAAGAACAAAAGTCAGTTGTGACTCTTGGTAAGACACAACTCCTCTACTGGCTTTCCCAGTAAATCCTACTTTCTACTGAGGCAAAGAAGGAAGCTAGTCATTAGCTTTCACCCCAACATCCTCTAGGACCCAGTAGCCTCAGCTACTTTGTGTCTAAACTGTTTAATGTTCCGTACAGATTCTGCGGGGGCTTTTTGGCTTTGTACGGACAGGTGTTTCCTTCCAGAAGATACTGTAGCTATTGCGGAAGATTACCGTAAACAGAAGTCTCACCTTTATGCCGTATTTTCTCTAACTATGAGACTGAAGAACGGTTTGGACGAAGTCCAACGAGTTGCACTTTAAGCCAACCCCATGTAATCTTGGCCTTTCCATCTGTCTTAGCACCGTCAGGGCACCTAGCCCCACTGTGCTAGGTGATGTTACCTGCTATCCCAAAGCCAGATTCTTCTCTTGGTAACAGTGGGAATTTTACATCCTCAGCTTCTGTCTTAGGATGGACAGGGAGCCTCGCTCAATAGTTCTTTCTTGGATTATATGCGGTTTAAAATAAACTCCCATCAGCAGCTCTGTGATCCTTTGACCTGTCCTTCCCCTCTACTCTCATTATTCCAGACCTCATCCCCTTTGGAGAAAGGTAATACAGGATTTTCTGTAGAGATTTTTTTTTTTTTCAAACAATTGGGAAACTCATATCTCCTTAGGGTTTCTCATTATCTCTGGTTCTTGTGAGCCTGAGGCTGCTGGATTTCAACTTGTTTCAGTCAAATATGGGACAATTACGCATTTCATCCCATTGGCCTTTCCTGGAAAACGGGATAAGGCTTTGGAATTAGGGATCCGGGCGGATGTCTGGTAAAACTAGCAAGCAGACTTAGGGATGATTAGGCCATCAGCATTTACTTCCAATAACAGATTCAGAAAAGCAGTTTATTCAGCATTTGGAGGAAACACACTGGAAAATTATATTACAGTTTCAGGGTCTCTGAATGACAGGTGTAAGAGGGTCTAATGCTAACTGGTTAGAGAAGTTAAAAATGAGAGATTCTGATTTTTCCTGTGAATGTTCCTGTCTTTTATTTCCCCCCACAAATCCTGAAATCACCAATCAGCTTCTGTAAAATGAGATTCCCGAAGACCATCTTTCAGATGGCTTCTTCAAAATTCAACTTTCTGCATCACCCAGAAATCTGCTGAAACCTTTTCAGAGCATGTTTAATTGTCTTCCATATTCTGACACAGTGAGGGTTATTTTGATTTTTAGAAAAAAGAAAGTGACCTCTTTACTAGTCAATAAGCAACGCCGAGATGTACATCATAGAGAAATGTACCTGAATCTCCTCCAGAAAACAGAAGACAGAGATAAAACTAAAATGACCCAATCACATGGCACATAGAAAGAGATGCAACGGCCAGAGTGTGGTGTCTTCAGAGCTGCAGTGATAGGACCGCCCGCCTTTGGGATGCTGAGTCACGGGTTTGGAGCTCTCTCAAGAGTGCAGTTAAAGCGATATAGCTCCCCGAAATTCAACCCTCACCACAGCCATGCAAACTAGCTCTGGCCCACCGGCCCGGGATCCTAGGTTGTGCAGACCTAAAGAAATTCCGACTCTGGGAGAGTAAGTCACGTAATAGGTTTTTGTACGAATCAAGACCATCCCGATCCCCTTTCAGGATTTCTTTTCCGGATCGCCGCTCCCACCTCCTATGCCGTTGGACGTGCCGATCCCACTGGGTCTGAAAAATGTGGAATGGGCCCAAGCCAGCATTTCCTCACACTCCCTCCTTGTGCATCCTTCCTGCATACAGGAGGCAGGCTTCTGTTTTATTCTAGGCTGTAAGCTCGGTCTCTAGACTGTAAGCTCGCTGTGGGGAGGGAATGTGGTTATCATCATATCGTACTCTCTCAAGCGCTTTAAGACCATGCTGCGCACACAGGAAGTGCTCAATAAATATGATTGAACAAATGAATGAGTGAATCCTTCTTATGCAGTTCTTATGCAGTGTAGCTGGCTACCCCTCTTTCAGCTGCAGCTAGTGGTAGAAAGGACTCTGGCACTGCTCAAAAGATAATTTATGCTACCCAATGCGTTACTGAGCAAACATCATTCCTTGGGCCCTCGGTCCTTTGGCAGAAACAACCGATGACTGGAAGCAGTCATTTGAGAAACTGTGTTGTATGGCAGCACAGTTGCCTAATGAGATGGAACTAATTCAAGTAAATGCTATGAATGAGCCTACTTCTGTTCCTTGTACAAAGCACACCTCCATCTTGTGTGAAATATCGGACAATGAAGAGTTAAAGGTTAGGTCATATGTTATTGGAAAGGTAATTTTCTGTAGATTTGCAAAGTGGTCTGGAATTTGACCTAACACTTGACTTTACAAACGGGGAAGCATGTGGCATGATCATCAACTCCCTCTAATCTAGGAGGAGTTAGCCTGACAATCTGAGGTCAGAGGTCAAATCCGTAGAGTCAAAGGTCAAATTCAAGACCTCATTGGGAATGAAAGGCAAATTACCTTTCCACTGATACTTCACCTTCTTAAAGTCTGTAAAGGAGTTCAAGGCTAACACTTCATCCTTTCAGAATCCCCAAATTACATGTGGCAGTGTAAAATAAACATTCTTTAAAAACTAAATTCACATACAGTTTTTCTTTTGTTCTGGTTAAGGATTAAATTTGGAATTAGGTGTCTTTTGATTCTGCAATTTCCTTCCTTTCACCCTCCAGTCTGGTTTTGTTATTGCGCTTTTATCTCCTCTTATATCTCACTAACCATAACAATTGACATCATCATGACAATAGCTTATATAGGAGCAGCCTAATAGCCGGTTGATGGGTTACAGAAAAACATAGAGAAATTCATCTACATGCTAACCATTCTCCTCATCTAAAGCAGGATTTCCACTACCATTAGTAAACTGCTTTCATTTTCCTCCTGTCTTAGAGACAGAGAGGGAGAGAAAGAGAGAGAGAAAGAGAGAGATTCCTTCTTTCACACAGAACTGTTCTGCAGTGCAAAGGATCTAAACAGGCTTTGAAAGAGTTACAGTCACAAGATTGGGGCTTTCATTTTTAAGATTTTTATTCAGTAGTCTCCCTTGTCTTCGCAAGTCTGATTTCTACACTTCAGTATAGCAAACTAAATTTCTAACTTGAGATGTGTGATTTTTGGCAGTTTCGTAGAAGCCTGCTCAGATCAGAATTTTAGTGGGCTCCTCGGTAGCCCTTCCCATAGTCCTCCTTTGATTCCATCATTCCCACCCTCTTCTTTGGATTCCTTCCCCCTCCTCTCTCTTTGTTCTTCTGAAAGGCTCCCTGGGGAAGGCAAGACACCTTTCTTCTTGAATTTGAGGGAATTTTGTGGAGGCTTTTTGGGTTTTTTTTTTTTTTTTTGGTCTCAGACCTCCCCAAAGTGAGGGTCTCAGCTTGCCACCACAGTGATGAAGGAGCTGTATCTTCCTTTTTGTGATCCCACTTCAACTATGAAGTGAAGAGCTCAGAGCTCGTTTTCTATTGTTCTTTGAAGCACCACGGTGCCAGTCCGGCCTTAAGGCGTGCCAGCCGACATCAAACCAGACAACTGGACCCGAGTCAAGAGACTGACACTGTACTTTAAGGAGGTCTATGCTGCTGATCTGAGTGGCCTTGATAGGCAATCTCATCCTGCAGTTGTAGTTCAGGAAGCTAAAAGATCCAAGATGGTGAAATGGGATGGGAAATGTCTCCATTTAGAAACAAATTACCACCTCACCAGTTTTTTATCAATCAGTGGTATTTATTGAGTCAGTCTGTCAGTCAACTGTATTTATTGAATGCTTACTGTGTTCAGAGAACAATACTAAGCACTTGGGGAAGCACAGTATAACAGACACATTCCCTGCCCCCAATGAGTTTATAGGATAAAGGGGGAGACAGACAATGAGTACTTACTCTATTCACAGTGCTGAACTAAAGTGTATGAAAGAATACAGTACAACAGAGTTAGGCAAATTTTCTGTCCACAAGGAGCTAACAGTCTAGAAGAAGAATTACCTCTCCTTGGGAGAAGGGGAAGAGGTGGGTGGGAAATAGACGGACCGTAAGTTCCTTATAAGTTCCTTGGGGGCAGGTATCTTGTCTGACTGGCCTAGTCACAAGGGCACGGGCTTGGGAGTCAGAGGATGTGGGTTCTAATCCCGGATCCACCGCTTGTCTATACTTAACTTCTCTGTGCCTCAGTTCCTTCATCTATAAAATGGAGATTAAGACTGTGAGCCCCATGTGGGACAGGGACTGTGTCCAACCTGATTCCCTTGTACCAACCCCAGTGCTTAGAACAGTGCTTGGCACACACTAAGTGCTTAACGAATACTATTATTATTACTATTATACTTTCTCAAGTGCTGAGTATAGTGGTACATGCAATAATCTCTCAATAAATAACACTGATCGATTGATTGAGAGCCGGTGTAGATGAAGCCACGAGTAATCCTGGGTTCCACATTTGGGTCCCTTTCAGGCGATGGGTTTTTGGACAATCAGGCAATGCCCCTGATGCAGTGATGAAGCGGATGCTCAAAGTCAGATTAAGGCTACGGTGAGGCCAGGGAAATGAGAGCCGAGACTCGGATTTTTCTCTCTTCCACTTTCCTAGAGAAGGAGGACGTCCAGCATCTCCACATAGTTCTCCACATATTTCCCATTGCTGCTGAGGCTATTTGTAGCCCTTCAGGGATGTGCTGGGAGTGAGGGAATGCTGTTAGGGTGGTCGCAGTGGGCTGTGGAATGATGGGAGGGTTCGCCTCTCAACCCAGTTTGTAAACCTGAGCCAGTCACCCCTTTTGCTGAATAGTTGAAATGACCCTGCCCATATCAGATTCAGTTGTCTGTGCCCATAAAATTTACAGAGAAGCAGTCTGGCTCAATGGAAAGAGCACCGCTTGGGAGTCAGAGGTCAAGGCTCCTAATCCTGGCTCCGCCACTTGTCAGCTGTGTGACTTTGGGCAAGTCACTTAACTTCTCTGTGCCTCAGTTACCTCATCTGTAAAATGGAGATTAAGACTTTGAACCCCAAGTGGGACAGTCGGATAATCTTGTACCTATCCCAGCACTCAGAAGACTGCTCAGCACATAGTAAGCGCTTAACATATACCATCATCATTATTATTATTATTACACAAATCCCTAGGAGCATTCAGATGGCAATGAGCATGAAGGAAACACAGCACTGCTACCAGCCTGCAGATACTGCAGGTTAGACCTCCAGCTCCCCTGTTCCCACATCTTCTTAAGTGGAGCTACCTATCGGAATGAGGAGACACTTCTGGTTATGTGGGATAATGCCGGCTCGGTGCTGTTGGACTCCTTCGCCAAGCCTGAAGCATTTGGTGGGATTTTGAAACTCCTTTCTGGTCCTGGTTGCAACTTCTCCTGGAGCGGATAGGGAAGCGAGAGCCTGGGTTCTGGGTAACGTTTACCACTGGAAGGGTTTTTGGGTTATGCCACATTGAGTTATGCAAACAGTTTCCACCTCAGCTCAGTAAGCTGTTGGCATCAATCACAAATGCCTCGTTCTCCACCTGAAGTGGTTTACGCAAAACTGCCCATAATTCACCCGAGCTGAGGCGAAGCCGAGCACTGAGCCAAATCGAACGAAGGCTGCGTGTTCCAGGAAGGCCTGCCGTTTCCTCTCCTGCTCGGCAATCTAAACCCTCCAGAGGCCTCTGGCAGGACACCCTCCGGGGGAGTGTTCAAAGACGTCTCACCAGGATGCGTAGCAAATGCAAAGAAGACTCTTTAATTGGCCTTCTTATAAAGCTGCTTCCTTTATTCTTTTCTGTGGGTGTCTTCTGATTCCGGAACAACACCTATTTGTGCTCAACTGAGCTCAGATTCACTCGGGGGAGATATCGGCTTATTGTAGTTCATGCTTCATTGCCCTCAGGGTTTCGGTGGTAAATTATGGTCTTAAACTCCACCTTTACAGGGTTAAACTTCTTCTGAGATGTTAATAATAATAATAATTATGGTCTTTGTTAAGTGCTTCCTATGTGCCAGGCACTGTACTAAGAGCTGGGGTAGATATAAGCAACTTTAGTTGGACATAGGCCCTGTCCCACATCGGAGGGTCACAGTCTCAATCCCCATTTTACAGATGAGGTAACTGAGGCACAGAGAAGTAAAGTGACTTGTGACTTTGTGACCTCAAGGTCACAAAGCAGACAAATGGTGTAATGGAGATTAGAACCTATGACCTTCTGACTTCCAGGCCTGAGCTCTATCCACTATGCCATGCTCTGGGGTATTGATAGGTTAAACAGAAAAAAAATACTTTTCTAGCCAGTCTTTTGGTAACTAGGATGGTCAGGGCAACAGCATGGCCTAGTGGAAAGAGCACGGGGTTGGGAGTCAGAGGATTTGGGACTGCTGGGCAACCTGGGGAATGTCACTTGATTTTTCTGTGCCTCAGTTTCCTCATCCATAAAATGAGGTTGAAATAACTGTGCTCTTTGCCCCCCTTCACTGTGAGTCCTACTTTAGAAACTGACATCTGATTATCTTGTATCTACCTAGCACTCAGCACATAACAAGCACTTAAAAATTCTACACTTACTATCATTATCATTACTGGGGGATGCAGAAAGAGAGAGGAAAGCTTGTTCTTGTCTGTCCGTCTCCCCCGATTAGACTGTAAGCCCATCAAAAGGCAAGGACTGTCTCTGTTACCGATTTGTACATTCCAAGCGCTTAGTACAGTGCTCTGCACATAGTAAGCGCTCAATAAATACGATTGAATGAATATCCATGAATAAAAAGTTTGGTGAAGAGAAAGGACACTTGTGATGCTATGAGTTAACACATTATCTGCTTTCTCTCCTGAATCCCTCTTTGGCAAATTGAGACGGATGACCTCAACTGGTCCGTAATAATCCCGTATTTATAGCACAAGCCACAGAGTGAATGTAGTGCTCTCTGTTGTAAAATTCAGATCCTCTACATTGTAGAATTAGAGTATGTCTGGAAGAAGAGAAATTGATAGAGTTAACTGTGGTACTTCTTCAATGCTGACTGAATAGCATAGGGTAAGTGCTGGACTAGGTATTATAGTTATAATGATGAGGATGATGATGATGATAATTGTGATATAAACTCACTGACGTTGTTGGGTCTACTAACTCTGTTGTATTGTGTTCTCCCAAGTGCTGTGTACACAATAAGTGCTCAATAAATACCACTGGTTGATTGACTATTACTTATTAAGCACTTGGAACCGTGCTAAGCACTGGGGTAGAAATAAGTAATGAGGTCAGACCTAGGCCCTGACTCACACAGGACTCACACACTATAAGCCACAGAGGAAAAAGTCTCTTATCCCCATTTTACAGATGAAACTGGGGCTCAGATGGGTTAAGTAACTGGTCTAACTTCGCATAACAGATCAGTAGCAGAGCTGGGATTAGAATCCAGGTCTCCTGGCTTTCATTCTCATGATCTTTTCACTTGTGCACACTGCCTCTCCATACAAGCTATCTCCTCCAAGAGCCCTTCTCTGCCTAAACCCTCTTTCCTTTTTCTTCCACTTTCTTCTCTATCACCCTGACTTGCTCTATTCACCCACCCACCACAGCCCATAGCACTCATGTACATAGCCTTAATTTTTTTTTTATATTATTGTACATCTCCCCCTCTAGATTGTAAGCTCATAGTGGGTAGGGAATGTGTCTGTTATATTGTTATACTGTACTCTCCCAAGCACTTAGCACAGTGCTCTACACACAGTAAGTGTTCAATAAATACAATTGGCTGACTCACTGACTAGAATTCAGAAGATGCATTGCTAGGCCAGACCTATCTTAACACCAGCATGGCCAGGCACCAGGTTACGTATTGGACAGTCAAATTGACAGCCGACCTATCCCCAACTAGAACAGGTACGGCAAATTGCCCAGGTATTTAGCAAAAGTGCTCTGCACACAATACACGCTCAATAAATACGAGAATAAATTACGAGAAGCAGCGTGGCTCAGTGGAAAGAGCCCGGGCTTTGGAGTCAGAGGTCATGGTTTCGAATCCCGGCTCGGCCACTTGTCAGCTGTGTGACTTTGGGCAAGTCACAACTTCTCGGTGCCTCAGTTACCTCATCTGTAAAATGGGGATTAAGACTGTGAGCCCCACGTGGGACAACCTGATTCCCCTGTGTCTACCCCAGCGCTTAGAACAGTGCTCGGCACATAGTAAGCGCTTAACAAATACCAACATTATTAACATTATTATATGACTGATTTTTTTTAATAGTGTTTGTTAAGTACTTAATATGTGTCAGGCACTGTATTAAACATTAAGGTTGAACAAAGATAATATGGTTGAACACAGTTCCTATCCCACAGAGGCCTCACAGTTTCAAACCCCATTTTAAAGATGCGGAAACTAAGACCCAGAGAAGTGAAGTCTCTTGCTCAAGATCACACGGCAGACAAATGGAAGAACTGAGATGAGAACCCAGGTCCTCTGAGTCCCATCCCCGTGTTCTTTCTACTAGGTCATGATGCTTCCAGATTGATTGGTTGACTGACTGATTGACTAACCTTTAAATCCAGTATCTTGATTTTTGGCATTTTCAGTATTTTTTGCCTTGGCTCACTCTGTTGAATTCCAAAGCTCATCTGTGCCTGGATTCAGAGGGACCAGGATGGCTAACATGGAGGCCCTGGAACAAGAGCGTAGGTCAGAGGTCTTACAAGAGAAACCTCTAGGTTTTTATGGTTCTGGGGTTATTACTCTAAAATGTTACATGTGACATCAATTTGTTACATATATGCCCAGAGGAAAGCATGTCATACTTCTCCTTGTCGGGATCCTGAGTCATTAGGGGCTGCTTAGGCAAAAATCCTGAGGAAAGAGCAGGCAGAGGTGCTTTTGGTTGGGATTTGTATATGGGTCCAGGATAGGAGTGGGAAACGTAAGGAGAGAGGATGTAAAAGATAATAATTTAACCAGGGCCTTAATGTGCAGCAGGGCAGGGATCCTATCCATAGAAATATGAAAACTGGTCTACTTCCCTTCTAGGACCAAGCAAAGTAGAGAGGTAGCGTGGCCTAGTGAGAAAAGAATGGGGTATGGATCTGAATTCTAATCCAAGTCCCACCACTGGCCTGCTGTGGGGCCTCGGACACGTCACTTCATTTCACTTTGTCTCAGGTTCCTCAATTTTAAAATGGGGGTTAATTACCTGTTCTCTTTTTCCATTAGATTGTGAGCCCCATATGAGGCAGGGACTGTATTCAACCTGATTATCTTGTATCTATCCCAGTGTTTGTCCTTTAGTAGGGAACTAACAGATACCCCAGTAATTATTATCACCATTATACTACAATTGCTATTACGCAACTACCAGTGTCCTTTCTGCACTTTCACAAACTTGGAATTTGGCACTTCAGGCAAGAATACAATTTCCTGTATTGGGTCCCCGTTAAAAAAAAAAAAAAGACTCACGGAGTTCAGGTGGAAAGTCAGGGTGGTCCCTTATTGCACAGGGTGGTCCATTATTGCATGTTAAGGGTCACACCACTCATAGACAATCGTTGGCAGCACAGGGACGATGAAATCCTGGCAGAGGGCGGCTGTGCCACGAGGAACACGTGATTGTATTTTTGTAGTTTCACCCTTTTGTTGAATTTGATTTCTTTCAGGCTGACATTTTCCAAAAACAGCAAATATGTCCTAATTTCAATGAAGTGCTTATTCAGTGCTCTTCTTTTTGACACTAATGGCTTTCTCAGATGGGAGAAGCCGTATTATGCAGGAAACGAAGGAAAAGAAAATTAAACTATTACTGGGCAGTATACATTGTTCCCTGTGTCTTAATATTTTGGTTTCCAGGTTGACAGCCCCTGGGGAAACCCTAGACTCGGATTAGAAATCCTGGCAGTTGAAAACGTGCAGGAGAGAATTTAAACACGGTAATTCGGAGAAGTGAGGGCTCAGCTTTTATTTTTACGCTTTTTTCTGAGCAGCAGCTCCGAAGTACATATCACCGCATTTGTAGGAACCGGGACTTGTGCTGCGGCTGCGAATCAGGATTTTCATGTCCAAACTTGGAGAGAGGTCAGCCAGCCCAAACAGCTCTTGCAAATAACAGAGCTGTCAGCTCCTACACCAGAAGACATTCCCTTCTTGGAAATAAGGAAAATCCAAGTCCATCGATGGGATTTATGGAGCATTTACCGGGCACAGAGCCCTGTACTAGGAAAGTACAATACAATGGAGTGGGTAGACATGGTTCCTGCCCATGAGGAGCTCACAGCGGATTAGGAACCAGTGGTTCCATTTGGATGGAGTCTTCCATTGAAAAGACGGATGAGGCTCGGACCGGACCGGACTCTTCAGGCCCGAGAATCTGGGTGAAGCAATTGATTATTTATCCTAGTAGTTAGCACTTGTGCTCTGTCATCCCTGCCAGTTATGAATTGGCTGGGGCATAGAGCACAGCAGAGGGGTACCTGGGCAAGAGTGTTGTTCTTTTTAAGGGCACACAAAGTTTTTTTAGCGAATACGTTTGCCCATCTAGTTGCCAGTTGGACACTAGGGCAAAAGAATCGTCTTTTGGGTGCCATGACTTTGAACGGGCAGCTGATTTCATAGTAGCAGTTGAGAGGTTAAGGATAAAGTTTATCATTAGTGGGGACATCATTTTTATAAAGCATCATCTGGTGTTTGAGCTGAATGGGCCTAATTTGAAATGGTTTAAGTCAAGGGGCAGCAACTTCTCCCTTGGGAAATAGAGGTTAATAGACCATAATTTAGATTAGATATAATAGTTATAACATGTTAATTAACTGTCCACTACTAAAATCAAATTTATTGAGGCCTCTAATAAGGGTCTCATAAAAAGCAAATTCATTATTCATTGTTCAAACCAAATAAACAGGGTTTTAAATAAGCAGCTGACAATTACCACAGAATGCTACTTCAACTACAAAGATCATTTATTTCTGATGACAACTGCTTTATGTTTAACCACCCATTGATTATTAGGAGCCAATTTATTGAAGGCTTTACCTTTTCTTGAAGCCAATTGGAAACGGGCTTTTCGAGGAGGATCGTCGCCAGATGGAAAGAGCACGGACCTCCCCGAGTCAGAAGACTAGCTTTGCCACTTGCATGTTGTGTGACTGAGGACAAGTCACAACTTCTCTGTACCCCAGTTCCCTCATCTGTAAAATAGGGGTTCAATACCTGTCCTCCCTCCCCTTAGACTGTGAACCCCACATGGGAGAGGGACTGGATCCAACCTGATTATCTCGTATCTCAGAGCATTGGCATAGTTCTTGGCATATAGCAAGCAGGGTGGCTTAGTGGAAAGAGCAAGGGGTTGGGAGTCAGAGGTAGTGGGTTCTAAACCCAGCTCCATCACTTGCCAGCTGTGTGACTTTGGGCAAGTCACAACTTCTCTGGGCCTCAGTTACCTCATTTGTAAAATGGGGATTAAGACTGCCAGCCCTACGTGGGATGGCTTGATTACCTTGTATCTCTCCCAGAGGTTAGAACAGGGCTTGGCACATAGTATGCACTTAACAAATTACCTTATCATCTATAATAGGTGCTTAAATACTATAACAATAATAACTACTATTATTACACTAGCTTCAAATAAAACCAAGTAGACTGAGGGGCAGGGAATGTCTCTGTTGCTGAATTATACTTTCCAAGCAGTTAGTGCAGTGATCTGCACACAGTAAGCACTCAATAAATATGATTGAATGAACAAGGGGCCCCCTTCTCCCACATAGATCAGTAACCCCACTGAATCTCCCCAGAACAAAGTCTTTGCTCTCAGATAAAAACAGGACATCTATTAAAGACAGGAAGAGAGGTGCAAAAAAAAAAAAAGTAATTTTCTGTTTGAATTGAGTCTGTGGTTTACATAACAGAAGGGCTTTTTTTCCCCCTTTTTCTAGCTTTTTTCTTTTTTTTTTTTTTTAGTTACAGAGTGTCTAACATGACAGGCATGCCTTGCCTCAGACAGAGTTCAGCACTGTCAGTAAATGGCTAGGGAGCTTGCATCTTTAATCACTGAAACAGAGAGAGGGGGAGGAGGAGGGGCCAGGGAGACAAGAAGCAGTGAAGAGGAGAACAGAGTTGACTTAGATTGATCGTATCATTTGAGCAAGGACTGCAGACTGTACACCTCAATCCAGCGTCGACACTCTAAATAATGGCCAATCCGGGGGTTATCAATAGGCTGTGGAGTGGAGTGTCTGGATGTGGACTTTATCAGATAGAAACCTCAGATTAACCTCTTAGCCCCCTAATCGGGCTTGTACTGGTCTACCATTTATTATTTGGGGACAGCGAAGGGAAAGGGTGATGGGAAAGCTGATAAGGGGTTTGAGGTGCAATATTTATGTGATCCAGCTCTGGTGCATGCTAATGGATCCTGATGAGTAAGACAAACTCATTTCCATGTATTTTTCTAAATTCTCCATTTCTCTGGACAAACGGAGCCTCTCGCCTATCGAAATACTTGTCACCTAATTAAATCATCCAGCACACCGACTTAGAGAGCAGGCAGAGCTCAGGAGCTTATTTTAGATCGGGTCTCTGTGCTGGACCTCTCTGTCTTACTGCTAAATTGAAGTTTAATCATTATGGTGCCCCTCTGAGCCTCCGTCTCTCTCCCCATCTCTAACAACCTGAATCTGGCACACTTCCCTTCCCCTTTCACCCTTCCAGGCTAAAAATAACTCCCTCTTGGAACCAGCCAAAAAAGAGTGAGTTGAAGGTGTTTAATTAGCAGGACCGAGCAGGAGACGGGATCAGCGATCCCGTTTTGCAACTTGTTCTTTGAGGGAGCTGGGGCTGAATGCGATTAGAAAATTCCATTTCCCAGAATGAGGGCATGGGACCCTCCCCTGTAGTCAGTCTGTGGATCCTGACCGGGGGATCTCCAGGGGTCCTGGGTCAGAGAAATTGGGAGAGCAAGGCTCAAGTAGCTTTCAGCTCATTCACCACTGGACTGTGATGGCTGTGCACACTCCCACCTGGAGCAGCTCAAATTAACTTATTAACCCAGCTCCCTTTCCTTCGTATGAATCCTTCGGCACAGTGAAGTCAGGAAAGGGGATGCCCTGAGGACCCTCTATTTCTTTTGGAGTCTTTGGTTTCCTCTAGGCTGTAAGGTCTTTGTGGGAAGAGACCGTGCCCACCACCTCTGTTGTATTGTAAGCTCCCAAATGTAAAGCACAGTGCTCTGCACACAGTAAGTGCTCAATAAATGTGATCAAGATAAAATGTCTTAATGGGTTGAGAAGTCAAAGGTGAGCCTCTAGAACATGCCTCCACTTAGGACATCAGACGATCCAAACAACACTGTTAGGGAGCCAGATTGTGCCGTATCATTATAGTCAAGCCTGAAGTATTCACACCCTGTAAAGAACAGGATCATCTGATGTAAATCATGATGTAGATCTCAGCCTTCTTTCCCAGTTCATCTTTCACTCTCAAATGTTCATTATTCATTGTCTGCAGAGATGGCCACAAGTGAAGCGCTTGCGGCATGGAGAAATGGATTTGCATTAGGCTGGTTCCTCAGGCAGATCAATGAGCATGTAAACCACTGACCTACTATTCGAGAGAAGGACAGGAGCTAGGAATCAGGAATGAACCAAGAGAGTCTTTTGGTTTGTTTTCTATTTCCAAAAGTAAGACCCACTCTAAAATCTATCAGGATCTAAACATTTGTTGGCAAGATGGAGGTCATTTTCCTCAGGACTCATCATACCCCCTCAATATATAACAACAACAAAAATATTTAAGCACCTACTATGAACCAGGCACTACACTAAGCCCTGGGTAGATACTAAGTAAACGGGTTGGACACAATCCTTGTCCCACATAGGTCTCACAGTCTTGATATTTCCCTGCCCTACTTGCACAACCTCCTCCTCCTTCCCAATTTTCTCTCAAGAGGAAGTCTCCCTTCTGCTCTTAAAATTGAGCTGTAAAGGTGATAGATATGTTACCCATCATCTCTCTAATCTCTTAAAAATATTTTCTCCCCAACTTCTACCCTTTCTATTTTCTGGTTATTCATTTGACTCCTTCCCCTTTACCTTCTCACGTACTGAAATTTCTCCCATGCTAAAAAAAGGCTTCTCTTGCTATCACTATGCCAGTCAATCTAGGATATTTTTTTGGATGCTTGCTGTACAGGACACTGTGCTAAGAGCTTGGAAGAGCACAACACAATAGAGTTGGTAATGACAATAATAGTATTGTTCAGTGCTTATTATGTGACAAATACTGTTCTTTGCACCGGAGTAGACACTGTTCTAAGCATTAGGGGGATGGGGAAACACTCCAAGAGGACTCTTGCTTCCTGCCTTCCGAACACTCCAAGCAGAGCATTAATGGAGATGTTGTCCTGTAGAGGGATAACCTCAAACATTTGGGTGTATGACATAATGGCGAGATATGCTGTTTTCATTATTACACATTGTTTACTCTTCTAAAGTAGGGTTTGGTAATCGAGTTGTGGTTTGCTCAATGTGAAAAGTTTGTCCCCATCTGATAAGTGACCAGTTAGCCCCTCAACTCTCCAAATTGTTCCCCAAAAGATATTTTTGGAACACAGGACTTATTTCCTCAAGCTTCTCTCTCTCAGCTCAGTCTCAGGCTGTTTCCACAGGCAGAGAAAAGTGGAGAGTTTAGGGATATTTTGGGGCTCAAATCCTCCCTTTGAAGGTGTGGGTTTTTCTTTACTGGAATCCCCAGACCAACTGTCTATGATCGCCCCATGAGAGGGGCATGACTCAATCCTTTGCTTCCCTTGGCCTCCAAAGAAATAGGCCAAGTTAAATATGTAAATGATTTTTTTAGAAAGGAGGTGGAAGAGGAAGGTGTGGGCTAATTCAATTTCAGTGAGAAGGTTTATTTTGCTCATTCATTTTACCTACATTACTTTATGGAATGTCTTTAGAGTGGGAGCTGAGATTTCAGTGCTCAGCAGCAGGAGGGAGAAATGCAATGTTCTATTGTGCTGCCCTAAGGATGCAAATTGGAAGTGAGCAAAATATGCATGCTTTGCACTGCCGTGACAGACAAGTAACAGGACGAGTGCCATCACGGTGCACATCCTCCAAAGGGGGCCGGCTAGCTTAGCCTCCTTTGCCAGAAGGAAGAATCTGTGCTGTGGAGGCAGTCTGGTGGGTGCAGAAGGATGATCATGGTGTCCCATCCCCTCCTTCCCGGATGCTAGGAATCAGAGCTAGTTCTGTGGAGATAGCCAGAAAGGAAGTCAAACAAGAATCTTCATGGCCTAGTGGGCAGAGTACAGGCCTGGGAGTCAGAAGGACCTGGGTTCTAATTTTGGCTCTGTCACGTGTCTGCTGTGTTACCTTGGGTAAGTTGCTTAACTTCTCTGTGCCTCATGGGCAAAGAATGTGTCCATTTTATATTGTATTCTTTCAAGCACTTAGGACAGTGCTTTGCACCCAGTAAGTAAATTCAATAAATACTGAACTGACTGTGAGCTCCATGTGGGACAGGGACTGTGTCCAACCTGGTTGGCTTGTATCTAACCCAATACAGTGCCGAGCACAAAGTAAGCACTTAAATACCATTAAAAAAAACAAATGAAAAAACTTCAAAGAAACAAAAGATAGGTAAGTGTCTAAGAGTGCTATTCTGGCCTCTTCTTCCCATAGCCACTTTCACTGCAGTTCCTGTTCTTGACTGGATCTGTGACCTTTGGGCATTTGATATTTGCCCTACCTTCAACCCCACAGCACTTATGTACATTATATATTATAAATTATTTATTTATAGTAATGTCTAGCTCCGCTTCTAGACGGTATACTTTTTGTAGACAGGCAATGTGTCTGCTAACTCGGCTATATTGTACTCTGCTTTGGCTTCTGAGTTCAGAGTGCTCAAAGGCAGCCAATAGGATGGTTACAACCAGTTGTATTTCCATATAACAATGAATAATAATTGTATTTAAGCACTTAAAATGTACCAATAATGTACTAAGTCCTCGGCTAGGTACAAAATAATCAGGTCAGGCAGTCCCCGTCCCTCGTGGAGCTTGCAGTCTAGGTAGGGAGGAATAGAAATTATTCCCCATTTCATGGCTGAGGGAACAGACACAAAGAGATGCTCAAAGTGACCCAGAAGAAAAGTGGCAGCATCAAGATTTGAACCCAGGGCTTTGATTCCCAGGCCCATGCTTTTTCCACTAGGCCACATTGCTTCTCTAGATCAAGTTTTCTTAAAACGGAGTAGTGCTCCGCTATGGGTAAATTTGAAGTATCTCACTTTTGATAACAGCATTAATGGTACATTGGGCTCCAGCTCACTCTTTGCTAACCAGTTCACTAAACAGGTAATAAGGAAGATTATTTCCTAAGGTTTGGTGTACACTTAGGAGGAGATGAAGTCCTGAATTTCTACTCTGAACCCCTCTGAGTCAAATCTTTCTTCACCACGAATGGCCCCAAGTTGAAAATACTTCACTACTGAATAAAAACCCAGTGCAAATGGACTTATTCCATTGCGGAGAATGTGAGAAGGAAGTGGAGAAGGGTAGATTCCATGCTATTTAGTTTCTTTTTTTTATTGTTTTTAGAAATGAGATGCTCTCTAGGTCCTTTGATAAATCTGATTGCCCCCTTTCTACAAAAGAGAAATTAGCTACTTGGACAAGTTTATCAATTAATAAATAATTCAATGGTATTTATTGAGCACTTAATATATGTATAGCACTGTATTAAGTGCTAGGGAAATTACAATACAATAGGATTGGTGGAGGTGATCCCTGACCACCAGGAACTTTTAGCCTAGATAAAAACCCTAGAATTTTTTTTAATCTTCCAAACCCAATAAATTCCTCCATTTGGCAATCTCCCAACTCCTGTCCACACTCCTTATGTCTACACAGGCCAAGTGAATTGGATAGTTGAGAGATTAACCTGTGAATTTGATCAACCAATCTGAATAATTCAAGTCCAAGCTACCTCCTCCCCAAGAAATGAATTATTCAATTCACTGCCTCAACTTTCCATTTTCCCCTGCTATGTGGACAAAGTCCACTGTGGCTCAGATTCATTCTGGATAAATCTCAAATCGTGTCTACAGTAAGCAAACAGGTATTTACTGAATGAATTTTTCAGTTAAAAGTTCCATTGACTAAAATGCCACTCAGGGCCAGGATGATGCTAATGGTCTGGAAAACACTCATAGTCGATGAGTCAGGTATGAGCCCCATAGCTGGAAAATGTACCTATGGCTCATTTTTCCTAGCCTGCTTCAGAAACCTAGACAGGGAGCGTAGCCTAGTGGAAAGAACATAGGGCTGGGACTCAGTAGGTCAGGGTTCTAGTCCTGTGTCTGTCTCTCACCTGTTGTATGATGCTGGGCAAGTTATTTAACAGGTGCCTCAGCTTTTTCACCTGTACAGCAGAAATTAAAGTATTTCCCTCTCCCCCACCATGGGCTGTAGTTTGCCAGTGCTTGAGATGATATCAAATAGCTGTATGTACCACCTTTTCCTCAGTGGGTCCTGTTGAACCTTGCTAAACAGTCTCTTGCATTTCAGCTGAGAAAGGGAACTAGGAAAGCTTTGACAGATGGATAGCAAAGTTTAATCGAGTTTGCCAAGAAGATCAGGACTTCTTTAGATGTCCTCTGTGATTTCCTTCTCTGATTCTTATTCTTCCCAAATTTCATAGGTGGCAAATTCATAGGGACCTTGAGAAAATCCCTCAGAGTCTGGGGTTATACTCTTCTCTATAGCATGGCCTAGCGGATAGAACATAGGCTTGAGAGTCAGAAGGACCTGTGTTCCGATCCTAGCTCCTCCATTCATCTGCTGTGTGACTTCGGGTGAGTCACTTAACTTCTCTGGGCCTCAATTCCCTCATCTATAAAATGGGGATTAAGAGTGTGAGCCCCATGTGGGATGGGGACCTTGTCCAACCCAATTACCTTGTACCCACTTCAGGGTTTAGTACATTGCCTGGCACTTAGTGAGTACTTAAATACAACAATTATTAATATCATCATCATCTCCTTAGATACATTTTTGGTCTTCCATCTGTTCTCTCTCATATAACAGAGCAGAATGACCTGAATTATAAGAACAACCCCTAAAGTGGAATTTTTTGGTTTTAGCAAATGTGGGTTCGGTTCACATAATGCAGCCACACCTATTGTTTGGCCATCAGTAGCAGCCTCCTGTTTGGGGTTCATTTCTAATCTCAGCATGGGGTTGGCTCAGTCCTTCTAGCCAACCTCTTGATCAGCCCCAGCTTTGAGAGGCTGTCACTGTTTCTGCTTCCTAGGCGGGAGGCTAATCAGTCAGGGCCTCAGCAAGTCCACTAGACCAGAGAAATAGTTTCTGTCATTTTTCATGGATCTTGAGGCTTGGGAAAACACAAACGAAATATAGGTCAATAAGATAGCAATAAAGTTGACAATATGTAAATTAACTGAACTCCTCTCCCCTGGGTGTTTTCACCCACCAAAGAGAAGGTATCTCTGGAGAGAAGGGCAGCAGCTGTTTAACAAAGCAGTGTTGCACTTCGTGTTACTGAAGGTTGAAACAGGAAATGAAAGGGGAACAACAACAACAAAAAAAACCCTAAATATTATGGAATTTGTAAGAAGGGATTTGGAAGAGGTAAAATGTAATGTTTTGGGAAAGAATTAGCCTTAATCCCATTCTATCTTGATGGTTTATAGGTAGCTGAATTACCTAAGAAATTACTTCCATATAAATGTCCTTCAATCCACATAAATCTACATAAATAATCAATCCATATGAATATTAAAGATGCCTCACTGTGAATGAGCCAAGTTACCTGTGAATCACAGTAAAAAATGGTGTAGCTACAGTCTGGTAATTTTCTTCCTAACTCTTAAGAGTAACTTGCCTCTCCAGAAAATATAAATTACAAATCACTGAAAAAAAAAATCCAGCTATCCATTAATTACCGGTCAAACTCTACTTAGGCACCGCTTCTGATCTGATTATCTCATATTTACCTCAGGGCTCAGCATATAGTAGGGTTTAATACATGCCATTAATAAGCTGCAAGAATACTTTCCTAACAATGTCAAAAAAATCAGTTGACCAAGTCAATGCATGATCAAACATATTAGGAGTAGAGTTAAATGGGTTAGAATTGGGACAAGGGTTAAGATTAAGGTAAGGGGCTAGAATTGGAATCCAATTCTGGGTTAGAGTTAGGGCTCAGCATAGCTTTGGCCATTATCTGGCTTGATAATTTGAGAATTGATGTAACATGATGTGCTCCTATTTAAATCATTAATAACCTGAGTTTGATTCTTTGATACAGTAGCAAAGTCAAGAGCTGGATTTGTATGAGCAAATGATCATGTTGATGATGGGACACCGAACATAATAATCACCAAACTTTGATGCACATCTGTAAAGCTATATTTTTCAATTAGACAAGTGTTTCAAGAATCTCCATCTATTAGTTAATTCTAGAACAGTCTTTTTTGTTAATATTGAAATATATAAGTACAATGCTTGGCACACAGTACGTGCTTAATATAATAAAAAATGGAAGCTAAAAATACCTAGGAAAAATTGCTGCTAAATAATTGCAAGGGTCTTTTTATTTAATACTCTCATTGGTAGGAAACACTCATTATTATAGTTAATGATTTACTGTGAATTCATGTAAAATGCAATATGTATGCCATTTTGTAACTTCCTTTTGCAGGTCTAGATTCACCTTGTCAAATCTCACCAAGTAGGTACTTATTCCCCTGTCTCTTCCTTTAAAAAAAAAAAAAAAAAGAGGCACAAGGAGCCCAGTCATTCAGCTGAAAACACAGGCCCCGTTTGTGATCCAGAGTCCATCTGGAGTCCAATTTTGTTCTCAAAGACCTCAATGAAGATTGCCCTTCTATTTCACCATTAGTGTTGACATCTCCAAATCTAAAAGATCTACATACAAAGGAAATTACTTCAGTGGAATTTTGTTTATGATCCTGAGAGGAAAGGCCTAATGCTGACTCCTTATCCTGAGAAGAAACTTCCAGAATGAAGGAAACAATTGCAGTGAAACCCAGTGCCAAGAAATATCAGTGATGGAGAAGCATTGATTTAAAGATCAATAGAAGAAGTCACTTAGAAGGAGAATCTCTCCAAGTAAATTGGTCTTTGAAATCCAGGGGTGCTTCCCAGATATTCCCAGAGTGCTTTATCCCTGACGCCACTTCTTCTAGACATGATGCATGAGGCTCCTCATCTTCTCATGCCCTGGGCCTATTTTTCTGATCCAATAGCATTCTCTCCTGGTTGGGACAATTATGTGGCTTTTCGTGGGGTGGGTTTGGTCACTGGACATTGAACCTTGTCCCTTAATGAAGATTAAACAGTTTCTCCATCCTTTTAGGAGAAAACTGAGGCATACTGAGACTCTAGCCATCTTACTTTTAGGAGTTTCTTTCTGATTCTTCTCAGCCCTTAGTTTCTCTTTGGAGTGGAGAGGAAAAGAGAGCAAACAAGCTCTAGTACAAACAAGCTCTCCAGTGCTACTTCAACTGATTGTTTTATTTTATAAATCTTGAATATCCAAATGCAGTGGGCCCAAATGAACCCTGCTAAATGTTTACTAATGTTTCACCTAGCTCGGAAAGAAACCTAGAAACTCTCTGATGGATAGAAAGGTTTAATTATTTTTTTCCTTAAACATCAGGACTTATTAGAATTCCTCTGTGATTTTCTTTTATGCTTTTTAATCACCCAAGTTCCATAGGTACCAATTTGTTATTTAGGGGATTTTTGAGCTGAACTGCACTTTCAAATCTCATACACAAGACCAGAGAGTTTTTATTCAGGGCTGAAAAGACACAAAGTAATGACTTTCTATCCTGTTAGCTCAACTGAAGTCTGCTCCATTTTACTCTGTCCTTAAATCCCCGGTCCCTTTTCACTTTGAAGTAAAAATGAAACCTAGGCCATCCAGATCTTAACTAATGTGCTTTTTTTGTCATTGTACTTAACACCAATAGATGACACAAATAATTTATTCCCTTGGTGCCATGTGTTGACGCCCAATTGTACCGTACCTTACATTTTCAAAATTCATTTTGTCCTGAATGTAACTGGGGAATTAGGCAATGTTCTGTGAACCACATGAGTGTTTGGATTTTGCGTGTTGTATCAAAGAAATTTCTTGTGCACACATAAGGGGCTTCAGAGGGAGAGAATACTAGAATTTGGGTTACCCTTAATGCATAATGCTCATATAATAATAATAATGGCATTTGTTAAGTGCTTACTCCGTGCCAAGCACTGGGGTAGATACAAGGTAATCAGACTGTCCCACATGGGGCTCACAGTTTTAATCCCCATTTTACAGATGAGGGAACTGAGGCACAAAGAAGTTAAGTGGTTTGCCCAAGGTCACACAAGCAGGATTAGAACCCACTAAGCCACGTTGGCTTATAAGACAATGGGGTGCATTCCAATAGAATAGAAGGGGTTGCTTGCTTAGTTTTGAAGATATATCCCTAGGGACTATAGGAAAAATTCAAAGGATTAGAGGGGAAAAAAATTAAATGCAAAAGAAATAAAAAACAACAAACACTTACAGTTAGGGTGTACATGAATCCCAGCTTGGCCAGTCTGGCCCCAGAAGTTCCGATTTTCCAGGTATCCTTCCTGGGGTATGGTACATGTTCTAGTTTTGTTTTGTTTTTTTCCCCCTCCCAAGCACATGACTCTAGGGAATGCAGTTCAAAAACTGATGCTGAGCATTCTCAGGGTGATCAGAAAATATTTGGGTCCCTAGGACTACAATTGTGAGCTTCTTGAGGGAAGGGTTCACATCTACCTACCTCACTGTGCCTTTCCAAAACCTTACAATGTGCTTTGAAAATGAGTGCTCAGTAAATACCACTGAATGGTTGATTGATTGGAATAATTTCCTGAAATACCTGCAAGGGATAATCTTGCTCCCCAGTCAATCAAGTGTATTTATTGAGCACTGTATGCAGAGGACTGTGCTAAGTGCTGGGGAGAGTACAATACAACAGGGTTGGGAGATACATTCCCTGCCCAAAACGAGCATCCCAGCTCTCACTCCCACTTGCCCTTGACAAAGACCTCCAGATGGAGTACCAAAATGTATTGATGACAACATGGGCAGAAAAGTTCATCTTTGTATAAGCAATGGTTTTGTGGTCAGTATATCTATAGTGAATTGTAATCGCAAAGGGTGAGTTGTTGTTGCTGTCGAGTCATATCTGACCCATAGGGACGCCATGGACACCTCTCCCAGAATGCCCCACTTCCATCTGCAATTGTTCTGGGTTATTTTGGTAAAAATACATAAGTGGTTTACCATTGCCTCATTCCACACAGTAAACAAGTCTCTGCCCTCGGCTCTCTCTCATGCCGCAGCTGCCCAGCACAGAGGAGTTTTGACTTGAAGCAGGTTGCCTTCCACTCACTAGCCACTGCCCAAGCTAAGAATTGAATGGTTTTGCCTCTGCTTGACTCTCCCTCCTGTAAGACTGGTAGAGTACTGGAAACTCTCCCAGTATGACCCCGAGAGGGTGTAGGGTGAATACCACTGGTAAATCCTATTAGACAATATCATTCTTGGAGTGAGATCATGAATCTATCATCCTTACAATAACTGAACAATTTTAGTATCTATTGATATTTGTCAGTACGCATTTCAGTAGTAATGAATTCCATTCATTTACTATCTTTTCAAGAAGAAATACCTCCTTTTTGTCTTCTTCCTGTTACATTTCAACTTTACTGCATACATCTAGCTCTGATATTGGGCCACTTGGAGAACAGTGTCTCCCTCACTAGATTACAAGCTCCCTGTGAGGCAGGGACCACGTCTTCAAACTCCACTGTATTGCACTTTCCCAAGCACTTAGTACAGTGTTGTGCGCACAGTAAGAGCTCATTAAATACCATAGACTGATCGACTGAAGTTGCGCTGTCTCCTTTCATGGTATTGTAGACTCAGATATCACTCGTTGGTCCTCAAATTAAGAGCACTAATTGGTCACTCTTATCAAGGAACATAAACCAACCTAGAAATTCAGAACTAGGACCAAGGCCAGAGATGATAACGAAAGATGGCTTGATGATCGTTACCTAGAATGAGACAATCCAGACCTGAATTTGGCTTCTGCCCTACCTTACAGTCTTGGAACCAGCCAGATCAAGAATTGACCTCTCATGGCAGCACTGGGGTCAGTTGAACGAGGTCATAACAAATCCATGGCCATGTCCAAAGCCAGACATGGGTATGGCCCAGAATTGGAATTTCTACTGTGACCCAGTTAACAATCAGAAGTGAGGCAAAGCTAACCCTTTCCTCCCTTCCTTAAACACTATGCACCGTGTTCTGTAAAACTTCAAAGTGCCACTTAACGGGACCTTTGCTTTGCTTCAAGCCAACTGAAGGGAAAGTGTTGCTTAAATTCCCAGACTGGCAAGACAGAGTTTACACAGATGGAACAGTTAGCATAGACCACAGAACAAATACCAGCAACCAACCCGTTTCACACTTCTAAAGAAAGAAAGAAAGGAATGGCGGAGGCTAGCCAAAGCAAACAGCCTTTGGAAAACTCAGAACCACCGGCTGGAATTTTCAGCTGTTACTGTTCTTTTCACACTTTGACTTTCTTGGAGATATCTCGCTTCGGCAAAGCAAAAGCCTTCTGCATTCATGCTAAATGATTTAACCCTCCTCAAGGAGAATTGCAGTCAGTCCTTCACCACAGTACATATGTTAATGGGTATTTTATAAAAAGGGGTCCCACTGAAAAAACGGCAAATGGGAAAGAACAGTGGGATCATTATAGTCAGTGGCAAATTTCCTACAACACATTTAGATGTGAGACTGTATAACTCATTTCCTTCCCCTCTCCCATCCTTTGCCCCCTTTCCCATGGAAGCCAAAGCCTGAAAATCTTCCTCTTCCTTAGCCCTTTGCCCTAGCTAAAGCTCCTGGGATTCCAGAACCCCAACTCCCAAGCACAGCCTAAGATGATGCTAAGGATTGGCGGGGACATTTCCCATTCTAGACCCACTGGGCCTGGCACTGTTGTTCGAAGAGGGTTTTAATTATCATCCTCTCTTATCGTGGTTTGAAAGTGGCTTGCATCCACCACCAGCATGGTTACAATTCATGTGCAGCAGGGTGAAGAAACTTTCCTGCGGATGAGCAAGGGAAATATTGCTCAGCCTGGCTTTAGCTGGTCTGCTTGGTTGTGGGATTTTCCCCTCAGCCAACCCCCCTCCAGGTCTACATCAGACAGAGAAACCATACTGTAATCATCTTAGTGACCATGATGTTGGAAAATGGCTGTCATGGGTCATGGGATGGTTCTTTGGGTTCCAGTGGGAGAGCACTCCGTGTGTGTGTGTGTACACATAGTTGTAGACACATAAAATGTAGACATAATACACATTTGTGACCTTATCAGAGCCACTATTTCAGGACATTACTCTCTCTTTCCATAGTCCTACTAAGCATTTCCCATGGAAACAGTTATGCAATAGCTACACTACCGGGTGTTGAGCTAGAATTTGATGCTTAGAACTTGAAATCAATTAGTAAATAAGGTTCAGTGTCCATCCTCCAACTCATACATAAAGAGTTCTGTACTGTTTTTCAGGGAAATAAATTTATTAAGGCATGGTGTTCTTATCTGATCTCCTAAGGCATTTGGAAAAGCAGAATGACAAAGAGGGATGGGGGGAGGGGGTGAAGGGAGAGAGAGAAAGTGGAAGAGAGAGGGAGAGAGGAGAAAGGAGAGCTTGAGGAGAAAGATTGAGAAAAGAGAAAAGGAGAGGGAAAGAGGGAGTGAGGGACAGAAAGGAGAAGGTAGGTTTTACAAGTGGAAAAAAAAATTAGGCATTGTACCCCACTTGAAATCTGGGTCATGGCTGAATTTCATAATCCCAGGATCTGTTGTGAAGAATTTGGAGCCAGCTTTTGAACAAATTTGGAGATATTGATGGGTTTTTGGTAGAAACCTCACAAACAACTTGTTGCAGGCTTTAGATTCAGGCCAGATCTAACTAGCTTTTCTCAAATATGCAAGGGTAGACATGAAAAAGGAGACAACTCTTAATGTCTTATAACAAAAATAATTTTTTTTTTTTTTTGCAAAACCAGGCAACTAAACAGTTAAAATTACTGTTCTCCCCATACTTTACTTTCCAAATTGTTTAAGCAATAATAATAGTAATGGTATTTAATTGCTTACTATGTGCTGAACACTGTTCTAAGCACTGGGAGAGATACAAGGTTATCAGCTTGATCCAGGTGGGGCTCAGTCTTAATCCCCATTTGACAGATGAGGGAACTGAGGCACAGAGAAGTTAAGTGACCCGCCCAAAGTCACACAGCTGACAGGAGGCAGAGCTCGGTTTAGATCATACATATTAATTGAACACTTACTGTGTGCAAAGCACTGTATTAAGTGCTTGAGTTAACAATGGATAGCTAGGATCCCTTACATATATGAAAGAGTCTAGAAATTTCCTATCTGTCTCCACAGTTAATGTTTAGGCTCCTAGTGGTCAGATAATATTTTCTGTTATTTTTCAAGTGCTTAGTATGGTGCATTGCTCCAACTGGATACTTAATAAATACCATTACTATTATTACTACTTTCAAACCCCATTTCCTGACAGACACTTTCTGTACTGTCTTCTTGCTGACAGCGCTTGAGAGCCAAAGAGGGGCTGCCACTTGATTTGTTTTCTGTTGCCCAATTGTACTGTCTTTCAGAGCTTGGTCTACCTGAATATTAGTTTAATCATAATAATAATGGTATTTTTTAAGCTCGTACTTGGTGTCAGGCACTCTTCTAAGCACTGGGGTAGATACAAGGTTATCAGGTTGCCCCATGTGGGTCTCACAGTCTTAATCCCCATTTTACAGATGAGGGAACTGAGGCACAGAGAAGTGAAGTGACTTGCCCAAAGTCACACAGCTGACAAGTGGTGGAGCCAGGATTAGAACCCATGACCTCTGACTCTCAAGCCCATTCTCCTTTTACTAAGGCATGCTGGGAACCAACAGAGTGGTAATTCCGCTTCTCATGGCTATATAAAGGTGGTTCTCTTTCAAGCAGCATGGCCTAGTGGAAAGAGCATTCAGTCCTATTTACTGAGCGCTTACTGTGTGCAGAGCACTTCACTAAGCGCTTGGAAATTACAATTCAGCAACAAATAGAGACAATCCCTACCCAACAACGGGTTCACAGTCTAGAAGAGCATGGGGCTGAGAGTCAAGGGAACTCGTTCTAATACTGAATCGACTACATATCGTTGTGTTACCTTGGGCAACTTAACTTTTATATGTCAGTACCTTCATCTGAAAGAAGGGGACTAAGCCTGCTCTTGCTTGCCCTTAGAGCATGAACCCCATATGGGACAGGGATTGTGTCTGACCTGTATATATGCCAGTGCTTAGTACAAAGTAAATACTTAAAAGCCAAAATTAATATTATCATTAACATTATTAAGAAGCAGTGGAAAAAAGACTATTCAAAGAGAGAATGATGGACCCCAAGGCAAATAATTGTGGAATGTTCATGGCCACCAGAAGATTGTGGGAGGGATCTCCATTTTCTATATTTCCTAAGGGTTGAGAAGGGAGAGGTGATGGGTTTTTCCTCCTCTTCTCGGCCATCTTGCTCCCTCCCGCCTCTCTCCCCAATCCATACAAACTTTGGGAAGCCAGAATCCCCACTCTGACTTCTCCCTCCTCCGCAGTTGATGGTTTATGGATCCCTGGTCTCCCGCCCACCATTTGTCACAGATCCAAAAATGTTGTAGAAGTGAATTGGCATATTGGAGCCCACTGCTAATGTTAGAATATTCCAAAGCTAACAGCTTTCTCCAATGAAAACCACAGATCTGGAAAGTCCTACACATTCCAGAGTTACTCAAGTCTAAGGAGCTCCACTCCTTTCATTTTTCACCTGAAGATGCACGTTCTAGTCTCTGGGCAGACTGACTCCAGTCAATGTGGAAAACATCTTTCAAACTAAATTTGTGAATTTGGTCAACTTGTCAAGATCAGATGAGAATTTAGGGCAGGATAGACTATAGGATCTGATAGGTATTTCTCAGGGAGTATTCCTAGTAACCGATCTCCATTCTGGAAGCGAGCCTAAGTGAAAATCCTTGAATGGAAAAATAAGAGAAGCAGCATGGCCTAGTGGAATGAGCATGGGCTTGGGAGTCAGAGGACCTGGCTTCTAATCCCGGATCCACCACTTGTCTGGTGAGTGACCTTGAACAAGTCGCTTCACTTCTCTGTGCCTCAGTTACCCATCTGTAAAATGGAGATTAAGACCATGAGCCCCTTGTGGGACATGGAATGCATCCAATCTGATTAGCTTGCATCTACTCCAGCACTTAGTACAGTACATGGCACATAGTAAGCACTTCAATAAATACCATAAAAAAAAAGAGTCTCTCTGCTGAAATGTAACTATTTAGCAATAAATGGTATTTCCTAAGCACCTACTTTGTTTAGAACACTGTACTAAGCATATGGGAGAATGCAACAGACTAGACACTATCCTTGCTCTCAAGGAGCTACACAATGTATGCACATACCAGATGGGCAATTTGGTATTTGTTAAGCACATACTATGAGTTCAACACTAAGCACTGGGATAGATAAACTATAGGGAAAAAAATAGAAAAGCCATTTTAAAATGAAATTTTATGGCCCTCTGAATAAAAAAAGTGCCTGGTTGGTGGCAATTTTTTAATCCGAGGGGTATAAAATTTCATCTGAGAATGGGATTTCTATTGCATTGGTCAAGGCTCATTAATTAATAACACTAATAATGATATAAGTATTCTATGTGCCAACCACTTTGGTAGAGTTAATACAATGAGATCAGACAGTTCCTCTTCCATTTTGGGGCTCAATCTAATAGAGAGGGAGAACAGATATTGAATCCCTGTTTTATAGATGAGAAAATTAAGACACAGAAGTTAAGCAACTTGCCCAAGGTCACACAGCAGGGAGATTGTGGAGCTGGGATTAGAACAAGGGTCACTTTCACTTTTTCCACTGCAGTACACTAATCCTACCAGCCTGCTCCCTCTACATTCCTTTTCATTCCCTGGATTCCTCGATTTCTGGGCCTTCTATTTCTCTGGCCTTCCAGCCCTCTTGGAGTGACAACCGCCAACTTTATGCCTCCTAGAGACTGGGATTGCCTTCCTTCATCTCTGCCTCATCAGCCTATCAATTCCTCATGAAATCTCATCAAACACACCAAATTCCCTATCCTGTCTATAACCTTTTAATTCCGCCCCCCTCCCATTGCATCACTTTCTAACTTCATTATCTAACACTGTAAACCATTTGGGGACAGAGGTTACATGACAAATGCTATACCACTAACATTTGTATTGTACCGTTCCACTTCTTATCAGCAGACTCAGAGGCGATTCAGATGCTGCTCTTAAAATCAGACATTTTGTACTGCTTTACTCTCTTGTGGAGTTCTGGTTTGGGCCAATACAATATTTTCTTCCCTCTCCACTTCAAATCATCTTATTAGAAATACTCCTTTTCAGAACTTTGCTGAATCATTTGCAGTTCTGTTTTCAGGTCCTCACACTCTGGGGACATCATCCTCACAGAGAAACATGGTAAGAGGGTTGCACAGATGTGGAGAATTGAGTGTGATTTCTCAATGAAGTTTGTTAAACTTTGCATGTGGTTCCTGTTTGAGCTGAGGAATCAATTCACCTCCCGATGGGTGTCTTCATCTCCAGTAACTCAGTAACACATCTAAGAATGTAACTGGAAAGCACTTTAAAAATTATGGTATTTGTTAAGCATTTACTATGTGTAAACAAGCAAATCAAGTTGAACACAGTCCCTGTCTTGCAAAGGGCTCAATCTTTCTCTCCATTTTACAGATGAGGTAACTGAGGCACCGAGAAATGAAGTGTTTTGCTCAAGGCCACACATAGACAAGTGGCAGAGCCAGGATTAGAAGCCATGACCTTCTTACTCCCAGGCCCGTGATCTATCCACTACGTCATGCTGCTCCTCAAGACCAGTTGTAGTCTGCCTGAAAGCTTCTCAGATTCTAATTCCAAAGTACCACTTCTCCCCTACTCTTCCTCTATCTCCCTGAAATCAGTTGTTATGCAATTCGCCCAGATTTAGAGTACTCCATTTCGATTGCATTATTTTTACCTCCGAGGTCATCACACCTCCTGTTTATAATGCTGTTTGGTTCTGCTTACAATAATTGTGACATTTTTTAAGGATGTTAGAGGCATTCACTTGGAACGAGACTTCCAACTTGTGACATTCTCTCCAAATTCAGCAGAGGAGTAGGTGAGGCTTTCCATCTCCTCCTCTCCTCCTCTCTCAAACTTCCCAGTTTTTCTACTGATTTATCAGTTAGTTCCTCTCCTTCTGTTCAAGAAAATTTTCTCATCATATCCTCTCAGCCTGTACCATCATAACTTGCAGTTGGTAAGAAGATAATAGTGCCGAAGAGTGAAGCACTCGACTTAGCCATTTTTAAATAGGCCTCTCTAAGAAAAACTTCACACCCAGCAAAACTGCTTGATTTTGCAAAATACCCCGTAACATTTTTTAAGGGGACAATTAATGTCTAGACTAGGAATCAATCAATCAGTCCATCACTCATATTCAGAGTGCTTTGTGAAGAGCACTCTTCTAAATCCTTGGATTCTAGAGTTGGGAGTCATGTTCCCTCCCTACAAGGAACTTACAGCCTAGAAAGGAATATACAGAAAGGAAAAGCCCAAATGATGTCCCAATAAAATGATTTCTCTTTCCAGCCAGATTTCTTCAAAAGGAATGTTATGTGAAAAACAGTATACATAGTTTTCTTAAAACACAGGACTGTATTCTCACAGAATCTGGTCTTAAGGAAGATTTGCTATGTAGTACACACTAAATCCAAAGTCATAGGCATGGGTGCAGTGGTGAATCATGAGATTCTTTTCACAAGTCCCCAGGACCTTCCTGAACCAGGGGAGCCTCAGGGACACATAATAAAAGTCAAACCACACCTCTGATCACCAAGGTTAATGTGAAAGGTTTTTACTTAGCTCTACCGACGTGAAAGGGAGTGACATATACACACTCTCACTCACTCCACCACCCAAGGGTCCAGTACCAGTCTGCTGGTCAAAGGAGGACAATTTGCCATTGCTTCTTCTTTCTGCTTCCAACTGCTTTTGCCTCCTACTGCTTCAATACTGGCTCCTCTGTATTACTTCTCTACATCCCCTCTGCCTGCATGCCCTCTGCAAGCCTCCCAGGTGTACTCATCGACTGCCTCAACACAACTGCCTTTTATCTGGCTTAGGTGTGGCAGCTTTGGCTTTACGTAGCAGTCATTGACTGGTCCAGACCCACTACTGGGTAGACTAAGGAGAGAAAGCCCCGCCTCCCTGCATGGTCTGCCCCAGCAGGCCCACAGTCACCTGACTCCAGTAAAGCCCATCAGTGCCTTTGCAAAGTCTCTCCCTTGTTGTTCATGGCATCAGTCAGTCACTAAAAAGGCAGCTTTTTGTGGGCTTATCACACATTTCACATGGGTTCATAATGTCAGAAGATTTATACCCTAATTCTGAAGCAGTGATCTGGCCAAAATGTGTAGTTGAAAACTTGCTTTTGGGTAGAACTCAGTATATCACAAGTAAAGTCATTAAAATAAAGCTATTAAGCAGTGTAATCGTGGGCTCTTTCTGCTCCCCCTAACTTCTTTAAGTGATCATCTCTGACTACTACATTGTACCCTCCCAAGTACTTTGTGCAATGGTCTACACAAAATCGGTGTTCAGTATATATCACTGATGGACTAATAGATTTATTCTCAATAGGCATCTTTATTTTCAGAGAAGTTTTGGGAAAATGTAAGGGTGCAGCATGCCAAATTTTATTTTCTGTTGTAGGTTGGGTGTGTACCATTCATTCATTCAATCATATTTATTGAGCACTTACTGTCTGCGGAGCACTGTACTAAGCACTTGGAATGTACAATTCGGCAACAGATAGAGACAATCCCTGCCCAGCAACAGGCTCACAGTCTAAAAGGGGGAGACAGACCGCAAAACAAAACAGAACCAGAACCAGAGTTTTTGTGCAATCACTGAGCAATCCAGTCATGAGATTGGTCGCTTCTTCCGTATGCAAAGGATGGGAAAGGAAGAGCTTCAATTCCAGCAAATGTGAAAGAGGTTGCCACTGAAGCATCAGGCTCTCAGCCGCACTTACAAGTGTTTCCAAAATCTTACCACACTGTTAGCATCACCATGGCACAAGACATGCCACAGAGTACATTACTCATATTACTCAGAGGTAATTTTTTGAAAGGTGAAGCATTCGCCCCAGTTTCTAAGGATTTCCCTGACTGGAGGAAAGACTGTTATGGAAGCTGCGGTAACAATTTCAGGCCACTGGAGTACTTTTATGGAGCATATTCATTTAATCATTTATTCAGTTGTATTTACTGAGCGCTTATTGTGTGCTGAGCAGTGTACTAAGCGCTTGGGAGAGTACAGTACAACAATAAACGGACACATTCTCTTCCCACAATGAGCTGGGAAGAGAGAAACAACAGACATAATTGCACACGCATACCTAAAACATAAAATGCAAACAAAATAATATCAATCATAGCAAAAATTTTGCATCTCAGTTTAAGTGTCTTTCCGATCAACTAAGTAGTCCTCTCTTGGACTGGAAAATGAAATGCTGCTTGTTAAGAATCAACCACACACAACGTCTGATTTATGAAGGGTGAGAGCAGGCTCACCAAAAGACATGTCAAATGACCCTGGAAATAAAATTGTTTAAATGTTTCTGTTTCCAAATGTATAGCAACTAAACAAACAAATAGCCCATAATTACTGTATTTACCAAAGGGCTAATGGAAGACTGATACAATTAGGTCCAGCACTTAGTGGTTTGTTTCTCTGTGTGTGTGTGTGTGTGTGTGTGTATGTGTGTGTTGGCTAAATCATCCGATCTCCCAGGCTAAAGAAGGTCAGCCCTGCTCAGGGCTTGGAGAAGAGATCATGACACAAAATCCAGATGTTGCAGCTAATGCTATTGGCAGAGGAGAAACAGCCATCAAAAGTTAGTGATTTAACTGATGGTCCTCTTCTTTCCGAGGCGTCCTTGAAGGAAAGTTGCAGTTAAGGATTGGGAAATCCTGAACTTCTTGAGGCATCACCTCTCAGAAGAGTAGCAGGCAGCCTGATTCAGAACCTGGCTCACTGTAGTCCTTATCACCTTCATGGGATATGGAATGTTCTTGACACATTCTAACTGGGGTGGTTGCAGTCAGGACCAAAAGACATTTTGACAGTTTTGACACAAATCAATGCTCCTCTAATTCCCAGTTCTAATTTTTTTCTAGGCCATTAGATAATCGCTATGTTGAGTGTGCACACCAAGTAGGAGAATTGGAGAACGAGTCCTAGTCTCATCATCAATGGTTTTTACTGAGTGCTTACTTTGTGCAGAGCACCACACTAAACACTCACACTGAGCTGTCATGGGAAAAATTCACATACTGGATAGCTTTGTGGCATTCCTAGAGAATTATGTTCCAACTTAGTTGATTAGTCCCCTAAACTACCTGGGTTAATAATTCATTATGCTCTGAAAAGATTAAGCCCTCTTTTACCGGCTCCTTCTCCCTTCTGCAGCATCTACGCAGTTGGATCTGTGACCTTAGGGCTTTTGATAGTCACCCTATCTTCAACCTCATTCATATCAATGTCTGCCTCCCCTCTAGACTGTAAGCTCACTGTGGGCAGGGAATTTGTTTACTTACTCTATTTCATTGTACTCCCCGAAAGCTTTGCAGACAGTAAGCGCTCAATAAATATGTTTGATCAGGATTGGTGATGTTGAAAAAAATGGAGTGTGTGTGTCTGTGTGGTTTTATATATATATATATATATATATATATATATATATATATATGAAATATATTTCTGTGACATATATGAATGTACATATATAGCATATCTATAATAATATGAAAATAATTATCAGTTTACAAGTGAAAATTTCTGGAAAAAGTTGAACATTTAAAGAAATTTTCAATTTTAACTGCATTCAGCGTTTTCCCTAATAAGAAATGACTCGTAAGATTGTGCTTTTAATTATTATCATTCTCCCCTGAAATTATAGGCAAAGCACTCAGTGATATTTGAAACATAAATTACTGGCCTGCAGCCTCGTGCTACTGTTTCTCCAACTCCCTGCCAGGCCTGCAAATCAATTTTCTGCATTTCTTTCAGATTTTCTGAACAAAATTGTGGAAAATAGCTGTTGGCACATGGCATTTTCCCACAATGGTTAGAGTTATTGAATTGTGCAGTTATGTGCTTCTGCAAGAAGCCAGTCCAGCTTAAAATGCCAACCTCAAAAGGATCAGAACACTTTCTCAATCTGGAATTCATAAATTTTCCTCAGGAAAAGCAAAATAATCTGTTCTAGGGTTGTCTGCAGAGTGATATATATATGCATATATATGGTATATACATGTGTGTGTATCTATATATATATATATATATACATATATATAAGAATTTTTTGAGTGAGGGTCTGTGTCTATATTTGATTCTTTGTTATTCTTTATATCTCTTTCTCCTAATCTTCTGGTTTTGGTGACCAGGTTTTAAGGTCACAGTTTATCATTCACACATGAGTTGACCAAAGCCTCAACATTCCTCAATTATTGAGTCCTCAGGACTGTAGAACAGGAATCATGGTTTCTGAATTCCCCAACTCCTGCTCTAGTGCAGGGTCCATATTAAATCACTTTTCTGTGGGAAGCTTTTATCACATGGCTTCCAACTGCCTTCCTGCTGCCCTCACTCATCCCTGTATTGTCTGGATTTAGAAATCTCTTCAGAATAAGGAAGCAGAGTTAGTCTAGTGGAAAGAGCACCAGCCTGTGAGTCAGAGGAGCTGGGTTCTAATGTTGTCTCTGCCGCTTGTCTGCTGTGTGACCTCGGGTAAGTCACTGAACTTCTTTCTTCCTCATTTATCTCCTCTGAAAATGGGGATTAACTCCCCCTTCCTCCTACCTAGAGTTTGAGCCCCAAATGGGATAGGGATTGTGTCCAGCCTAATTATCTTGTCTCCCCCTCAGAATTTAGTACAGTGTTTAGAACATAGTAAGTGCTTAACAAGTACTATTTTTCAAAAAATGACTCCTTCAGTAAGTCAACACAATAAAATTTCTAGAATATGCTCAGGGAGTATGCATGTATATGTAATATATGATAATGTGAATGAATAACAAATGCATAATGATGTTTATAATATATATAAATATATGATTAAATATGATTGTTCTTTGTACTCAAAAAGGATATCTCTTTTACCTAGAGTTCTGCAGAATCCCTCTGTCACCCTTAAAACCTGCATGGAGCATACCACTCTGAGGTTTTGTAGAATAAGCAATTTCCCATTTTCAAAGTCTTCCTAAAACCCAACCTCCCTGATAAATTCCCAACATCTCAAATTGTATCAACCCAACCTTCCACTCTAGCCCTTATGTACCTCTCCTTAGCATTTGGGTACATATATGAATTCAATTGTATTTTTAGTCTTACTTATTTTTCTTTTTTATTATTCTACCAGCTTTAAATCTCTCTCTCTCTCTCCATAGTCATATATCTATATATGAGTGCAAGCTATCTGTAGGTAGGAAACTCAACTTGTTCTTTCCCAATTGCTTAGGACCAGTAAATGTCCCAATAGACTCTCAATAGACTCTCAATAAATGTCATGGCTACTACTACTGGTTCCACAGAACTCACATAAACAGAACCAATGATTCAGTTGCAAATCTGAGAACAGAGCATAGGCCCCCAAATGATCATCAGGATCCTCTTGATCACTATGACAAAAGCTGTTCTACTAAAACACCACCAGAATGTGGATAGAGACCAAATGACCAAGTCGATCAGTTATTTTTCCCTAAACTCCATCGGCATGAAGACTCATTTGGAAATTCATTATGAGGGTGGGACTCCTTCCTAAAAATGTGTGCTTGAATTCTGACGTAAAAGTGCTGAATAACTCCGGGCCTTCTGTCAGGGAGAAGGCTGCTCAGGAGTACCACAAAATGTTGCAAAGTTCTGTTCTTTCTGGTTCTGTCTCTCTCCTACTCCTTCTCCCATGCCAGGCTGTGTGCCCAAACAGGGCTTTGGAGGCACTAGGAGTGAGTGGGCGGTGGAGAGGAAAAACATTTTCTCTTACCTGAGGAAATACTGAAGAGAGAATTTCTTCTCCCTTCCATTTCCTGGAGGGTATATTGTTGTTGCCATCAGGGGCTGAAATGGGAGAACTGAGTTGATAGAGTGAAATCCATTGGGTCAGGGTCACTCTGGAAGAACCAGAGGGACAATGGCAACTTAATTAGTTGTTTAAGACAATAGTATAATAATAATAATGGTACTTGCTAAGCACTTACTATTGTAAAGTCCTGTTGTAAATGTTGGGGTGGGTACAGGATAATCAGGTTATACAAAATCCCAGTCCCTCAGGGGCTCACAGTCTAAGTAAGAGGGAGTAGGATTTAATTCCCATTTTATCCGTGAGGAAACTGAGGCATGGCGAAGTTAAGGGATTTTCCCAAGGTCACAAGCCGATCAGTGGCAGAGCTGGATTTAGAACCCAGTTCTCCCTCACTCTTGCGGAAATGTAAAATCTCTAGATTAAACAACCCAATATGAAAGGTATTTATGGGGATGACCTTTCTGTGTGTGAAACACAACACGAATGGATTACTGAATCTGGAAGCAGGGTTTCAATATGCTGAACACCAGGCTGCCGTTCATGGCATTCATATTATTAGCAAATAAAGATCATTATAAATTATTAACTGTTTGCAAGAGGAAAAAATTTGCATATTTTAAGACATCCTACTCATATTAAAGCTTAAAATCCATTATCTATTAGTAGAGCGAAGGACCATTTAATCCTGGACATTTTGCGATTTTTATTTCACTCTTCTACAAGAAAGCAGCAACAGGTGAAGAACAAGGGGGCAATATGAGTATGGTGTAATTTTACTTGAGTTTCCAAGAGCATTTCCCCTCTCCGGTGCTGATTTTACTGAGATTATAGCGCACCTGTGTTCTGTTCTCAGCTTAACCACTGACTCATTGGCTTTGGCTATGTGAGGGCTAAGAAGCCAAGATTCATGGGCTTTTTGCCCCAGACTTAGCTCTTCCTAGTTCCATTTTCCGTATTTACCCAACTCAAAGGAGAGCAAGACTGTGACCTCATCTATCTCGTAACCAACCTTGCTCCCACTTCCTGAAATTGGCCTTGGAATGCTCTCCCTCTTAGTATAGGACAGAAAACCACTTTCCCTACTTTCAAAGAATTATTGAAAATACATCTCCTCCAAGAGACCTTCCCTAACTAAGCCCTCATTCCCTCTTCTGACACTCTGTTCTTCAATGCCCCTGTACTAGGATTTGCACCCTTTATTCACCTCTCTCTCAGTCCCACAGCACTTATGTCTGACAGTGCCATAAATTATTCATTTATTTCTATTAACATCTGTGTCCCCCTCTAGACTGTAAGTTCACTGTAAGCAGGGAATGGGCCTACACACTCAGTTGTACTGTACTCTCCTACGCACTTCATACAATGCTTAATAAACAGTATATACTCAATAAATATGATTGATTGCTCTTAGACAGGATCATCAGGAGGTTGCAGAAAAAATGTAGAGCTACAAAAATAAATTTAGACTAGGGTAGACAGCACTAGGAAGCCAGGGAGCTCAGGGTGTGGGGAAAGAACCAATCGATCTGTCAGAATGGGGCTGCCTGGTCTTGTGTGGATGGGATGGAACAGGAAGTGTTACTTCCCTGGTTAATTCACTCAGAGGGGAGATTTAATCTGCAATTCAAGGTGCAGTGATTTCTGCCCCATTAGGTGGGATCTTTCGTCATCGGTGATCCCGTATCGCAACTTGATGGTGTGCGCCGCACGTAGATGGCTGATGAAACTACTCAGGGAGCCGGATGTGATTCTTGTGGTGGGTCCATGTTTCACAACAGAGAAGGTTGGCCTGCGTTACCGCTCTGAAGTCAGATGTAGAGTTGCTGGTACATCTCTATATGGCATCCTTCCAAAGGATAGGCTGTCTGGTTTTGTTTTCTATTTCCTCATCTATTCGATATTGGACAGTATGCTAATATCTCCAGGAAATATGCCCTAAGGATGATGATAATGATGATTATAATACTAACAGTAATAATAATAATATTATTTATCAAGGAAATCTTTCCGCAGCACAGAAAATGATAGATGCCCTAGAAGACTATGGGAGAAAGGAAAAGAGAAAGAGAGAAAGAGAACATCAGAGGATGGTTAAGTGACAGAGGGCCTCAGGAACATCTATTCTGTAAATGTTACTTTCTGAGGTGATTAATAGAGATGTAGAATCTCTTGAAAGATGATGGGCATGATGGCACAGTTAAAATGTTTGTAAAGGACAGCTTTTTAGTAAAGTGCTCTGCGCACAGTATCGCTCAATGAAAATGATTGACTGACTATCATGTTATTATCTTTGTATTCCAAGGAGTTATGTATCTAGATGGCACCTTTCACCTTTTATGTTTTCCCTGGATTTTTCCCCCAACCCTCAACCAATCAGCATGCACAAACAATACCTGTTAGCAGTTGGCAATGCCTCTCTATCATGCAATAGACACATCTCTTCAAGTGAAGAATGTTTTCGAGAAAGATATTTTCTTTTGCAGTTATACATTTTGGACAGAGTTTGACACAGACTATGCCTACGTGTGAGCCATATGATAAGCAGGCTCGGGTCCAGACAAATCAGACAGCAATTAGGGAGGTTTGAATTGTATGTCTCATCTCCATCCCTTGAAACGTAATGTGTTAGATTTTAAACTCCTCGAGGAAAGAGAACATGTGTTTTGCTTCTACTATACTCTCCCAAGTGCTTAGTTCAGTGTCCTGAACACAATAAATGTTCAATGATTACCAATAATAGCTAGACGTCCCTCTAGACTAAAAGTTTGTTGTGGGCAGGAAATGTATTTACCAATTCTATCATACTGTACTCTCTCGAACACTTAGTACAATGCTCTGTTCACAGAAAGCACTCAGTGAATATGATTGATCGATTGACTGATTGACTTTTGATTAATTTAGTCCCAGTTGCCGAGTTGACAGCAGGATTTAAAGTATTCCATTCCTGCAGCCTTTAAATGCTTATGTAACAGTTACCCATTTCTACTGCAACATTTTCCGATAATATTCAACGTTCTTTTGTCTCCGAATATTGTCTGTCGACAGAAGGAAATAGAGGGTGATCTGCACTGTATGAGACAGGAATGTTTTTCTAGCATATATTTTTCCTTGAAAAATCCATTTTCAACCTGAATATACATAAGGGAAAAGCAAACCTCCCATTCATTCCCCTGAAAATTAGTTTGAAAATGGTTGTGCCATTTTGATATATGGGGCTTTGGAGAACTTTCAGTAAACAGATTTATTTTGTCCTCCCAACCTCTTAGACTGTGAGCCTTGTATGGGACAGAGAGTATGGCCAATCTGATCATCTTGTATCAAGCTCCGTGTTTTTCACAGTACTTGGCACCTAATAACCATGTAATACATATCATAGTTACTGTAAAGACTTGAGTCTGCACCGGCAGATTACCCACCTAATTATAGTTTTCCAGCTATATTTTAGCTTTAATTTTGTGGATTTTTTTGGGTGGGGGGTGGTCTCCAAATACCCAGATAATTGAGTTCCCAAAAGTTCTTTTCAAGCTTGAATTATCTGTGAGGCTGGTATGCCTAGTTCCAGCCACAGTTTGGAAATCTCCCCTCAGTGTGACAGAAAACGGCAGCTTTACATGCGCATTTTGATAAAATGTAGGGCAGAACTGTTCTTCAGTAAAGAAATCAACACCTCTGTCCACATGCATCCATTGATCCTTCCCCCAAACTTTTGTTTGCTTTCGAGAGACATGGTCTTAAATTGAAAAGGCATTAAAACCCTCATCCCATTAAGATATAATGCATTAAATGGAGGAATGCATTTGTTATGTGTTGGAATCACCGATCCAGAAGTCCTTGCATCATAGAATCAAAACTTGGCAATCCTTCCTCTTATTAACCAAAAGGAGAGACTGGCAGCATAGCATACAAGACGTGCTGTGATCGACATTTTTCCGGCTAAACTTTTCCACTCATGTAACTAGAAGAAATACTAAGCCCCACTCACTATCCTTAGTAACCAAAATGGTTAGATCTGATTTGATTGTAGCCAAACCGAGGGCATAGATCAGACCCTTGTTTAATTCGTAGCTTCACTTTCAGAGGTGTTTCAAATACGGCAAAACTTGGGCTGATATTCAAAAGACAGAGCCACCGTTATAACTAAGACTTTTACCCCTAAAAGGGAATTGCTCTTCTAAAACCCCAGAGGAAAGAAGTGTCTGGGTTTTTGATTATACGTTTCATCGCATGGCAATGATGTAATGTCATAGCCGATAAAACAAGGGAAATGAGCTTGAATTGAAGTCAATTGAAGCTTACAAACTTAATCCAGGTTTGGGCAGTTCAAATTTGTCGGGCCGTGATTTTGGAGCGAGCATTTGAGGTTAGAATGTCTTATGGGTGACATAGGCTGTCGGCTGATTTGGTCTAAAGTACAAAAGGCCACATACAGGAAACTTCTGTCACAGGGCTATAAAACTGCCATTTCAAAGGGAAAACTTAGTTACCCTATGTTACTGTGGAACATTAATGCATTTCTAAAGAATATCAAAGATGCTAAATGAGTCATCCCAGGTACATAGACTGTCCAACATATTTTAATGAAGCTAACAAGGAGTTTCTTTTTATTGTGAGGTCATTGATAATCCCTTCATTTGTTTAACAGTGTGATTCTGGGTCAAAAAGCAACCCACACAAGCACTCACATTCGGGTACAGACATGCAGTCACAGGAAAATGATCTGGTTGACGATGCAATCCTGTAGAACAGAGGGCTCCATATTTAAAACAATCCATTTGCCAAATAGTGTTTTCATATGAGAATCCCAGCCCCGCCATTTGTCTGCTCTGTGACCTTGGGCAATTCGATTAACTTCTCTGGACCTCCGTTTCCTCATCTGTGAAACAGAGATTAAATACCTGTTCTCTCTTCCCCCTAATATTGTGAACTCCTCATGGAACAGGGACTGTGTCCACACTGATTATCTTGCATCTACCCCAGGGTTTAGTAATAATAATAATAATGGTGGTATTTGTTAAGCACTTACTATATGCAAAGCACTGTTCTAAGCCCGGGGGGGGGGGGGATATAAGCTGATCAAGGTGTCCCACGTGGGGCTCACAGTTTTAATTCCCGTTTTTACAGATGAGATAACTGAAGCACAGAGAAGTTAAAGGACTTGCCCAAAGTCACACAGTTAAAAAGGGGCAGAGCCAGGATTAGAACCCATGATCTCTGACTCCCAAGCCCGGGCTCTTTCCACTGAGCCACGCTTCTTCCCTAGTGCTTTGCACATCATCAGTGCTTTGCACATAGTAAGAACTTGACAAATAACATTATTATAAATATCACTATTATTACAAATACCATTTTTTTCATTGAGGAAAAGTGATAAATATCACATAAGATACTTTAAATCAAAAACAGAAGAAATGTGCAGTCTCAAGTTTCTTTGAGGGGGTTAGGCAATTAGCAAATGGAATATTTAAGAGAGGGCAAATCTGATTGGATTCAATTAGAAATCAAATACTTTTACTGCTTAATCTTAGATTCTAGTCAAATAGGAAATTTTTCTGAGGTTTCAAATCTCGAATGATCTAATGATGTTTTATTTGTTTTCATTTCTAGGTTCCAATGACTTTCTTACCCCTGCTTGGCCTGGAAACAGCAGTGCAAAATAGCCTTTTAAAAGTTGTTTTTATGGTATTTCCAGATGAGGGGAAATGGGAAATCTCAATGCAGCTTTTATATAACAAGTAACTCTTTTATTATATGCTTTAAACTTCTGGGAGTTTCTGGTCCTTTTTAAGCAATGTCATTAAGAGGTCATAGCAATTTATGCAGCTCAGTATTCTGACTTTGTAGCAACACGATGCTTGGGGGAACCATCAGTCAATCACTGGTATAAATTGAGCACTTACTTTGTGCAAAGCAGTGTCCTAAGCACTTGGGAGAGAACGCTAGAAGACGGCATTTTGCCCTCCTTTAAGTCCATTTTACAGGTTAAGAAAAAGCCTCCTAACATCCCTAACATTTTCCTATATGTTCCTAACTTTTCCTCTTTCCTCCAAGTATTTATCCAAACCTGTCTTGAGGCTGCTGATATTTTTAAGCAGTGCATCTTCTTGTGGGAACAAATTCCATCTGCTCACCACCATCTGTGCAGAGCAGTCTTTCCTATTGTTGATTTTGACCCTGTACACTTCCATCATGTATCTTCTCAGCCTTCATCCTTTCAGAATGAAGACCTGTAATTAAAGACTCGTAATCTCTTCGGTATATCCACCTATTTAAACTGTTCTATTCTCCTTATCATTTGGTTGATCTTTTATTTATCTTTTCCACCTACATTATGTATGCCTTTCATAAATCCAGACACAGAAGTGAATCCAGTATTCCAGGTATGGAAGTAGCAAAATGCATCCCATTTTAAAATATTGCTCTGTCTACCTCCCCTGTTTGCTTTTTTATGTAATTTGTTAAGTACTTGCTACGTGCCAGGCACTGTATTCAATGCTAAGGTAGATGCAGTATAATCAGGTTGGACACAATTCATGTCCACATGGGGCTCACAGTCTTAATCTCCATTTTACAGATGAAGTTACTGAGGCATAGAGAAGTTAATTGACTTTCCCAAGGTCACCCAGCAGGCACCCGGTAGACCTGGGATTAGAACCGAGGTCTTCTGACCCCCAGGCCCGCGCTCTTTCTACTAGGCCAGGCAGCTTCTCGCGGGGCACAGTGCATCTCGTATAAGTCCGCTGTGAGCAGGAAACATGCCTCATGCATCTGTTGTACTTTCCCAAAGGCCTAGTACATTTCCTAAATAACTTCACTATGATTAGACTGAAAAATCCCCTCTATTATAAACTCCTTGTGGGCAGGGAACACATCTGCCAACTCTGTTGCGTTGTGCTCTCCCAAGCCCTTAATAAAATGTTGTGCACACAGTAAGCCCACAGCAAGTACCACTGACTGACTATTGCCATCAAAGAATGGGTCTAATGGTGATTTAAGGGAGAGTTGCCATCCCCAGGATATCCTGACTGCCTGTAATGCCTGAAACTGTTTAATAGGTTCAATTTAACGAGTTGAAATAAGTTATGTAATGCAGTCCTATAAGCAACCTCTAATTACGGTGAGGTTAAAGCACACTCACCTGAATTTTGCGGGTTGTCAAATAGAAAAAAAAAGTGAGATCAGAGTGATCACTGGGTGAGCAATTTGTTGGTAAATATTTAGGGGTTGGGGAGGGGTAGAGTCACCAAGAAGCTCTGGAAAATCCTTTTGTGGTGGAAATTCAAGGAAGAATGTAACAGGTGTGACCAGGATTGTTGATGCACCCTCCCCCCCCCCGCCCCCAACACTGCACCTGCAGAAACCTGTTTGTAGAAAATGAACTTCTCGGCATGCATATGTTGTCCCTGCACCCGTAAGAGCCTGTCTGTACCTGCAGATTACCTGACACGTATTTCTAAATCTCCATTTTGCATGAGTTAATGGCAGGCTTCTGGGAACCTGGATTGACATGTTACCCTTTTACGGGGCCATTTAATCTAGAATATTTGGCACCGAGGACTCCTCTTGCAACTGTGGGGAAGAGGGGAGCAGACTCTGATGCACACTGTGGCTTACTCATCAGTGTGGCATGTTGGTGGGATTCAGCAGCCTATGGGAAGGGATCGTGTTTTCCTGATATTTTATCGAGTGGCATCTCCCCCATACCTCACTCTGGTGTATGGGGGTGTTTGAAACAGCCAGAAAGGAAAGGGGCCCCGCTGGGGATAGACCATGGGTGGTGAAGGTTCCTGACCCAAGAAATATCTTATCATCATCATCATCATCATCATAAAGTGAAGAAAAATGTTTTCCTGTTTAGTAAGTAATAAAAATAATAATGATAATGTTCTTTGTTAAGTGCTTACTATGTGCTAGGCACCAGTCTAAGCCCTGGGGTAGATACGAGATAATTGTGCTGGTCATAGTCCCTGAGAGCATTATGTGGGGCCATTTTATTATCCCCATTTTACAGATGAGGGAACTGAGGCACAGAGAAGTTAAGTGACTTACCCAGTCACGCAGCAGTCAAGTGGCGGAGCCGGGATTAGAACCCATGACCTTCTGATTACCAGGCTCTTTAGCTCTATCCACTAGGCCATGCTGCTTCTCTATCTGGTTTATCCAAATTTAACCCAGGGTCCAGTCGATGCCATTTTTCTGAAAGGCGCTAACATGCCACCACCCGTGATGCCAGCCTACTGGACTCTGGACTTAGCAGTTTCCAAAACAGTTTATTTAGAATAAGGTTACATATATGCCAAGCCTTAAAGGAACATTTTTGGAGAGAAAAAATAAATTGTCACCAACTGAGTTAGACATTTCCATGCTTTTCATTTTAAGCATTTGAGAATTCCTTTGAAGGGTTAGAGACCTAAACCTGGAAGAATTTTCTTTGAGGATTAAAGCCAAAAATTGAAACTCATCGGTCTTGTTTCACTAGCAGTTACTTTTGCTAGAAAAATAAGGTGACTATTCTTTCCCTCTTTCAAGTTCTGAAGCCTTTGGTTAACGAAAATGAAAACTATTATTTGCTCTTGATGCTCGATGCATCATTAAAATTTCTGGGCCGTCTGAATTTAAATAATCCTCAAGCCAGTTGTGGGGACTGCGTTGGCTAATGACTGTTTATTCTGGCAATGGGAACAGATGCACCGTAGTTTACTTTTTTAGTGTGCTTGCTACCGTAAATGAAATATGGATCTATTTGTAAAATTTAGAGAGTGTTTTCTGACCTACGGTTTGGTCAGAAACTTTGGCTGTTTATATGAATTATTTGCATTTTTTTTTATTTCAATAAACACATTTCTCAGTTGGAAAACCGTTCAGTTTTCACAGCGTAGAAATCTCCAAATTTAGCCATCCAGAGGACTAATAATAATGATAATGGTATTTGTTAAGCACTTACTCTCTGGAGTAGATACCAGATAATCAAGTCATACACTGTCCCTCCTGGGGCTCACAATCTTAGGGAGGGGAAGAACAAGCATTTAATCACCATTTAACAGATGAGGAAACTGAGGACCAGAAAATTAAATGACAACCAAAGTCATGCAGCAAGCAAGTGGCAGAGCTAGTAATTTGGGATTAGAAACCAGGGACTCTGTCTCTGAGGCCTGTGCCCTGTGCCACTAGATCATACTGCTTTACCAGTTGGCAGACTAGAATCACACAAAATCACTGATTGGCTTTCTTCAGAATCCAGAACTGAGTTATTTGAATTACTTTATGATTCTTCCATGTATTCAGACATCCATTTACTCCCACGGAAAGCCTTTTAGCTTAATCGTTTTGGACCGATAGGAGACCTTTGATCCAGAAAGCCCAATATACTTGAAGAGGCCTATTCTTTAAGATCATGGGCATTTCTGACCATAAGTAGTAGCAAAGCATACCATCCTTTTCTGTAACATTTCCGCGAGACTTTTTCCGTTTTCCATACTGAATGGAAAAGGCACACTATACCTCTTTATTATACAACTGCGGTGTTTTGGCTCCAAGGGAATTTTCATGAAGGATTCTCTCCTCCCCAAGTAACCCGGCACCATGACTACTGACACAAAATATGCATTGCGACCGTTGAATCATGGAAAAGTTGGCCTGCTCCACTGCCATGAAGCAGTGGGTTCTTCTGAGAGTCGTTGTGATACCTTTTCGAAGTTGGTTGGCCCCCAAAGACTCATCTAAGCTGAATTATTCATTCATTCAATCGTGTTTATTGAGTGCTTACTGTGTGCAGAGCACTGTACTAAGAGCTTGGAATGCACAATTCGGGCAACAGGTAGAGACAATCCTTGCCCAACCATGGGCTCACAGTCTGCTCAGTCTCTCAACTGAAAATGGAAAATGCCTTCATTACTAGGAGCTCTGGAGAAATTCCTCTAGCAACCACTCAAAGGTGTGGGACTCCCTCATTTTTTTATGGCATTTGATACACACTTACTATATGCCACACACTGTATTAAGCTCTGGGTAGCTATGAGATAATCGGGTTGGACACAGTTCATGTCCCACTTGGGGCTTACAGTCTGAATCCGCATTTTACAGATGAAGTGACTGAGGCAAAGAGAAATGAAGTGATTTATGTTGGTATTTGTTAAGCGCTTACTATGTGCCGAGCACTGTTCTAAGCGCTGGGGTAGACATAGGGGAATCAGGTTGTCCCACGTGGGGCTCACAGTCTTAATCCCCATTTTACAGATGAGGGAACTGAGGCACAGAGAAGTTAAGTGACTTGCCCACAGTCGCACAGCCGACAAGTGGCAGAGCTGGGATTCGAACTCATGAGCCCTGACTCCAAAACCCGTGCTCTTTCCACTGAGCCACGCTGCTTCTCCAGGGCAGACAGCAGGCAAATGGTGCAGTGGGAATTAAAACACAGGTCCTTCTGACTCCTGAGCCCATGCTGTATCCACTAGGCCACACTACTTCTTACAGGCCACGCTACTTCTCTTTGTGAATAGGGATTATCAAACAATTAATCAATGATTAATTAGGCGAACCAAGCCCACCCTTGAGGCTTTCATCCCAAATGAATTTCCCTAAGATGGGGCAGAACTACTAGAAATGTTTTTGTAATTTTTTTTCTGAAATTCCAGTCAAAGGCCTTTTGTGTTCTTTTGGAGATTGGAATTGGATAAACAGAGCCTCTTCCTGTGAATATCATTTTGCAGATGGCTACGTGGATGATCTCTTTGAGGAGACTCACCCAACTTGGGATCTTAGAACACCTCAGCACAGCACAGGGGCTGAAACAAACTAGGAAACTAGCTTTTAGAAATTAACTGCTCTCCAGAGAGGCTCACAATACAAAACAAACTTAAATGAAATCCTCTGGATCTGGAGCTTTTGTATAAATCCCTGGTTGGGGGCAATTTCAAGTCTCAGTATTCTTAATGTCCCCTGCTAGGTTGTAAATCCATGGGCAGGGGATGTCTGTTATAATGTTGTGTTGTATAAGAAGTATATAACAGCACTTATAATAATTATATTTGTTAAGCACTTATATGTGCCAGGCACTCTACTAAGCACTGGATTGGATGCAAGCAAATCAGGTTGCCCACAGTCCCTGACCCACATGGGGCTCACAGTCTGGATCCCCATTTTACGGATGTGAGGTAACTGAAGCACGGGGAAGGGAAGTGACTTACCCAAGGTCACACAGCAGAACAATGCCTCACACAGAGTAAACACCCAATAAATATAATTGATTGATTAATAGAAGATTTGCCCAGTATTAGAAAGCCAGGATGGAAAAGTCAGAAAGAACTATCAGCTGGGAAGGTATAGGTGTGGTATAACATAAGGCCGATGAGTGGATAAGACAGAGGTCTTTGCTCACACTTTTAAATAGGTATAAAAAGAATGATAATTGTGGTATTTGTTAAGGACATTATATTCTGATCCCTGAATTTAGCCCTGGGACAGACACTATGCAATCAGAGCAGACCCAATCCCTATTCCACATGGGGCTCACAGACTAGTAGTTGTTCAACAGCAGGACCCACTGAAGGTTTACAGTAGGATGGGCAATAAAATAATTTCTCTAATTTCATCTCAGTGTTTCCACTAAGCCAAAGACAATTTATCTTCAAAAGAAAAAAAAAACAGTACACACTTCATTTTGTAAATGGATAAAGATTTAGGGTTGCTTGCTTCAGAGTGATTTTTAGCAGTCCAGTTGGGGAGAAACGAGGACTTATTTTCAGTAGTTTCTCCACTGGCCCTTAACTTGAAGTCTTGATGGAGGGTGTTGATGGGACAAGCCCCAAATTGCCCTCCACCAAATCTCAAAATACCAGGACAAGCGGGCAGTTCGTTATGGGCCAGGAATTCGTGTCTGTTATACTGTACTCTCTTAAATGCTTAGTACAGTGCTCTGCACACAGTAAGCACTCAATAAATATGATTGATCGGTTCCCTGAATCTTGAAGACAGCAAGTTCCAAACAGATTAAAGAAACACTTTTTTATGGTATTTATCAAGTGCTTACTATGTGTCAGGCATTGTACCAAGCCCTGAGGTAGATGCAAAGAGATCGGGTTGGTCACAATCCCTGTCCCATATGGGGCTCACAGTCTTAACCCCCATTTTACAGATGAGGTAACAGAGAAGTAAAGTGACTTACCCAAGGTCATACGGCAGACGTGTGGTGGAGGTGGGATTAGAACTCAGGTCCTACAGAATTCCAGGCCCCTGCTCTATCCACTAGGCAACATTGTTTCTCAGTTCTTCACACAGAAGCGTAGCACACATACAGAATGTTTTGCCAGAGTAAATTGCCCAGGCAGAATTTATCAGTAGGTCCTAAAAAGGGTTTGGATAAACATGTGGACAAGTAGTTCATCAGGGGTCACTAGAGCAATCAAATATTAACAGTCTCCACAGGAAAGCAAACACCTAGGCTAGGGAGAAAAGATCATCTGATGAAGGAGATTTTAGAGATCTCTTTTCTCTTGTGCAGCCAAATGTCCGTTCACCATTCTCTGACTCATCATCGAAGAGTCTTGCCCCTGCCCCTCATCCCTGGGATTAGAGCCAGTCTCAAACCTAAAGCTTTTTATGGAGAAAACGATAAGATCAAATAGCACCGTGTTCCTTAATGACATCCCCGATCACATTCCCTGTTTTCATTGTGTTTCAGGAAACAGCAAGGTGTAGTGGATAGAGAATGGGCTTGGGAGTCAGAAGGTCATAGGTTCTAATCCCAGCTCCACCACCTGTCTGCTGTGTGGCATTGGGCAAGTTACTTCACATCTCTGGGCCTCAATTACCTCATCAGTAAAATGGGGATTAAGATTCTGAGCCCCATGCGGGAGAGGGACTGTGTCCAACTGGATTTGCTTGGATCCATCCCAGTGCTAAGTACAGTGCCTGGCATAGAGTAAGTCCTTAACAAATACCATTAATAGTCTTATTATTTTGGCTATAAATTCATGCCAGGATCAGGCATCATGATTCATCACTTTCACTTGGATCATGCTGACACGTGAAGTTCCATCCCAAAGGGATCAGTCGATCAATCAGTGGTATTTATTGAGACCTTACTGTGTGGAGAGGACTGGACTAAGCGCTTGGGAGATGACAATACAACAGAGTGGGTAGGCACCTTCTCTGCCCACAGAGAGCTTACAATTTAGAGGGGATAAAATGTCACATGGAGAAAATTGAGATTCAAATGAGCTTCAAAAGACTGTGCAGAACTCTTTCAGGAATAAAAAGAGTGGCTCAAAAAGGGGACCCACTTAAAGTTTTCATAGGATGGGAAATTAAATAGTTTCTCTAATTTCTCCTCAGTGTTTCCATTAAGGCCAAGATGATTTTTTGCAAAAAAAGTGTACATTTCATTTTGTAAATGGACAAAGATTTATAAAAATGTCTTGTTAAGAGTGCTGAGTGACCAAAGTCAAAAGAAAATTGGACTCTGACACGTATCTTAAATGGGTCCAAATTATAATCTTTAAACATTCACTTTGGATTTAACTTGAAGAGTTTCTTGAAAGTAACTGAAATGCCGAAACATGGTTAGCTGTTATGTTACTTTGCCCTTTGGGATTCCTTATAATCAAACTTAAATCAATCAGTGATATTTATTGAGTGCTTACTGTATGGAAAGCATTGTACTAAGCATTTGGGACAGTACAATGCAATAGAGTTGGTAGATTCAATCGCTGCCCACAAGGAGTTTACAGCATACGAAAGGTAAAGATTGAACCACATCAAAAGTCCAGTTTCCCAAATATCCACCCCGGTGTTGCTTTTAGATGGACTTTGGATAATGAACCTCACATATGAGTGATTTTACTAACTATCCAAACACTGGACTCTTTAGGGGGACACGGGATAAAGAAGAAATAAAACCTTAATCCTAGGGGAAGCAGCAGGTTCTCATCCTGTCTCCGCCACTTGTCTGCTGTGTGACTTCGGGTAAGTCATTTCACTTCTCTGTGCCTCAGTTATCTCATCTGTAAAATAGGGATCGAGACCATGAGTCCCACAGGGAACAGGGACTGTGTCCGACCTGGTTTGCTTGTATCTATCCCAGCACTTAGTACAGTGTCTGGCACACACTAAGCGCTTAACAAATACCATTTTTTAAATCGACCTGGACGGCCTTAATGTGCAGCTGAGATAAGGCTGCGTGCCATTTAGGAACCATTCTGCACTTGTAGTTGGGGGATTGCCTAGGGACGAAATGAATTCTCGAAGCCCGGCATACAAGGGAAAAAAAAAGAGAGAGCTGTACAAACACCGTGTCCCGGTTCTGTTTATCACGCAGCAGTTGGCGTTAGATAGGAAGCCTTTAAAGGCTTCAAAAGCAAAGACCCAGAGGTTGCTGTCCTGGGGACCATCTGCTTCTCCCGATACCACGATGCACAAGTCGTTGCACTGCCACGTAGGGGAGAAGAGGGAACTAGGTCCAGGACTCATTTCAAACTCTACCAGAAACAGAAATGAAAATGAGTATGAGAAGAAGAGAAAAATGTTCATTTCTGCATGTGAAAGTGTGGACGGGAGTGAGTTTAAAGGACGGGCAGTGTTGCTTAATGGATAGACCATGCGTCTGGGATCAGGAGGATCTGGGTTCTAATCCTGGCTCCTCCACTCCGCTGCTGAGGGACCCTGAGCAAATCACTTAAACTCTCTAGGCCTCAGTTACCTCATCTGTAAAATGGGGATTAAGATTGTAAGCACTATGTGGGTCAGGGGCTGTGTCCAACTCGACTAGCTTGTATCTACCCCAGTCCTTAACAGAGTGTCCGGCACATAGTAAGCACCTAACGAGTACCATCGAAAAAGATCAATAATAATGATACTGATAGTGGTATTGGTTAAGCACCAATCTCGGCGCTTAGCCCTGGAGTAGATACCATCGGAGCACACGCACAGTCCCTGTTCCTCTTGGAGCTCACAGTTTTAGAGGGAGGAAGACCAAGAATTCCCATTTTATAGGTGAGGAAACTGAGACAGAGAGAAGTTAAATGATTTGCCCAAGATAACAAGGCAGGCAAGTGGCGGAGCAAGGATTTAATAATAATAATAATAATGAATAGTTATGGTATTTGTTAAACGCTTACTATGTTCCAGGCACCGTACTAAGCGCTGGGGTGGATACAAGCAAATCGGGTTCATTCATTCATTCAATCGTATTTATTGAGCGCTTACTGTGCGCAGAGCACTGTACTAAGCACTTGGAGGGTACAATTCAGCAACAGAGACAATCCCTGCCCAACAACAGGCTCACAGTCTAAAAGGCGGAGACAGACAACAAAACAAGAAATCAAGCAACAGTCCCTGTCCCACGTGGGGCGCACAATCTCAATCCCCATTTTACAGATGAGGGAACTGAGGCCCAGAGAAGTGAAGTGACTTGCCCAAGGTCACACAGAAGGCAAGTGGTGAAGCTGGAATTAGAACCCATGACCTTCTGATTCCCAGGCCCGTGCTCTATCCATTAAGCCAGATTTGGATTAGATCCCAGGCCTGTGCTCTTTCCACTAGACCTAGTCTGTGTATCTAAGCATAAATCAATCAATCAGTGGTATTTATATTTATTATTAAAGTAATAATAATGATAAATTAGAGTAGTAGAGTAAAATAAATTAGAGTAATAACAATAAATACCATTGATTGATTTATGCTTAGATACACAGAATAATAATAATACCATTGATTAATCATGATAATTGATATTAACTAATAACAATAATAAATACCATTGATTAATAATAATAATAATAATAATAATAATGATAATGGTACTTGTTAAACACTTACTATGTGCCTAGCACCATTCTAAGAGCTGGAGAAGGTACAAGGTAATCAGGTTGGACACAGTCCCTGTCCCACATGGGGTTTACAGTCTTAATCCCCATTTTACAGATGAGGGAACTGAGGCAAAGAGAAGTGAAGTGACTTGCCCAAGGTCACACAGCAAACAAGTGGCGGAGTCAGGATTAGAACCCAAGTTCTCTGACCTCCAAGCTCTTGCTCTCGCCACTAGGCCATACTAAGTGCTCACTATGTGCAGAGCACTGTACTAAGAGCTTGGAAGAGTACAATACAACAGAACTGCTCCCTGCAAATTACAAACTTACGGTCTAGAAGAGAGCTTGATCCGTCCTAGCTTAGTGGATGTCTACAGTCAATCAGTGTCAATCGGTGTTATTTATTGAGTGCCTACGGAGTGCAAACCACTGTGCTAAACTCTTGGGAGAGGCCTATAGAAGCGGGGCATACAAGTTCCCTGCCCTCAAGGGCTAACGACTTAATGGAGGGACATATGCTTTTATATGATTTTATATAGTACTCGCTCAATTGCTTAGTACAGTGCTCTGTGCACAATAAAGGTTCAATAAATATGATTAAATGAATGAATTAATTAACATATACCCATCTTTCCTCACCTGTGGAATGGCAGCCAGGTACAGCGCTTGGCCATGGAAGATTTCACTGCGGTTTCAGCTACACTGTTGGCTCCAGGGGTTGGAGCAATTTGGAATTTCCCATTGGATAGTTGGCTCCCAGTTCAGCAGTCCTGTTTATTTATCCTCCTGGTTGGCTCCTGGCAAGGAACCCTGTGGACAAATGGCAGTCGAATCTTCAGAGCTGGAACCTTAGCAGGCGTGAAGCCACCTTTTTTTTTTTTTTTTTGCAACTGAAGTGCAGGATAATTAGGAATGGCAAAACGATTCAGAAGGCAGAATCTTCTATGTCTCTCCCCAGCTTCCCTCCCAAACCTCAAATTGTGAGATGGTCTGAAAGGAAGTTGAAGTAAAAGCATTGCTCAAAATGCTTTTATTTTCAAGCATTTGAATTCTGTGTTTGTTTAAGCTAGTGTCCCCTGAAGGCAACTGGTCTTAAGCCAGACAGGAAATCAGAAGTCCTGATTCTATTCCTGGATACATTATGGGGCAAGAGTCAGTTGGTTTCTCTCTGGGTCTCTCCTTTTATTTCTTCCTGGTAGGGTGCCTTAGTTTCCCCATCTTTGCATTGGGAATCACACCTTTTATTCATTCATTCATTCATTAGTATTTATTGAGCGCTTACTATGTGCAGAGCACTGTACTAATCACTTGAAATATACAAATCGGTAACAGATACAGTCCCTGCCCTTTTATCGGGCTTACAGTCTTATTAATCTTCCAAGGATATGGTATCTTTTGGTCGTGATAACTTCTCAAAGCCCTAAACCCCAAGAAGGTGACATGGAGGTGAAAGAAGTATTCTAAACTATTATTTGTGCAGAAATCTTTGACTAGATGAATAAATAGTACATGATTGATAAGCAATTTTCTCTCTCTCCTTTACTGCCTTCATTTTACACTTGGTCATAAGCTCCTAATGTGGTCTATTTCAGACTCATGGAAAGATCATGGTACAAGGAATCAGGAGACATGGCTTCTATTCATTCATTCTGTCATATTTACTGAGTGCTTACTGGGTGCTGAGTACTGTACTAAGCACTCGGAAAGTACACTTCAGCAATAAAGAGAGACAACCCCTGTGCCAGCTCCACCATTTATGTGACTGTGGGCAAATCCATAGTGTCGTGGATAGAGCACGGGCCTAAGAGTCAGAAAGTCATAGGTTCTAATCCCTGTTCTGCTACTTGTCTGCTGTGTGGCCTTGGGCAAGTCACTTCACTTCTCTGGGCCTCAGCCACCTCAACTGTAAAATGAGGATTAAGATTGTGAGCCCCATGGGGGACAGGGACTGTGATCAACCCGATTTGCTTGTATTCACCCCAGTGCTTAGTACACGCCTGACATATAGACAGATATCATTATTATTATTATCTGCTCTGTACCTTAGTTTTGTGATCTGTAAAGTGGGGATAAAATGCCTTTATTCTCACCCTTTGAGATTTTTGAATCCTGGGTAGGATAGAGATTATGCTTGACCTGATAGCTTTGTGTCTACCATACCATTTAGCCTAATTATATGGGTATTTATTTTATTTATTGTGATTAGACTGCTGTCTGCCTTCCTGCTTACCTACTTACTTGAAATGCTACCTACCTCCTCTAGGAACAACGGCTGAGGCCATGAAGTGGAGCTTCAACAGATAAAGAAAGCAACTTAGATGGGAAACCTCAAAGACAAAAGTTAACAAGTTAAAGGTTGGAACTTTTTTGAGGATCAAGAAGCAGCTATCAATCAATAATACTCATTGAGGGTACAATACAGCTACCTGTTCTGATATCTAGGGTTAGAAGAGTCCCTAGCCTCAAGATGCTTACAATCTAATGATGGAGAGAGATACAAAGTATATTACTGATAGGAGGCAGAAAAGAATGGTAAAGTGGGTATTTGAATGAGTAATTCGATGAATATAGACATGGTCCAAGGGTGGTGAGTGTGTAAATACTGAAGTGCTGTTGAAATACCGAAGCAATAATTAGGTGGGGGGTTATGATGGTGAGAATAAAAATTAATAGAGGAAAATCTCCTGGAGAAAATGGAATTTACAAAGGGCTTAGAAGGAAGAGAGTACTGTGGTCTGGAACACTGGAGGGGGAAGGAAATTCCAGACAAGAAAGAGGATGTGATCAAGGTGGGCGAGGAACAGTAACTATGTTAGCTCGAGAGAAGCAGAGAGTGTGAGCTGAGGGCAGTGGGAAAGAGAGTGGATAAATAAGAAGTGGGGAGAGTTGATGGAGTGCCTTTAAACAAATGGCTAGGAATTTCTTTTTATTGCTGAGGCAAATGAGGAACTAGTGAATATTCGTGAAGGGAGGGGATATTTGTGCAGGGTGATTAAGAGAAGCAGCGTGGCTCAGTGGAAAGAGCCCAGCCTTGGGAGTCAGAGGTCGTGGGTTCAAATTCCGGCTCTGCCACTTGGCAGCTGTGTGACTGTGGGCAAGTCACTTAACTTCTCTGTGCCTCAGTTACCTCATCTGTAAAATGGGGATGAAGACTGTGAGCCTCACGTGGGATAACCTGATTACCCTGTATCTCCCCCAGCGCTTAGAACAGTGCTCTGCACATAGTAAGCGCTTAACAAACACCAACATTATTATTGTTATGTATTAGGAAAAAAAACCAACTCGCCCAGCGGAGTGACTGGAGAGAGGAGAGATTGGAGCCAGGAAGAATAATGAGGAGGTTATTACAGTAGTCGAGATGGGATATGGTAAGTGCCTGAATCAGGTGAAGGATAACTAGCAATATGTTTGTTCTGGCTGTGCATTCATTGGTTGAAGAACTGAGGGGTTGCCGAGGGAGGAAGGATACAGGACAAACTAGGCTACTTCTTGTTAACTTCATTACATTTCCATACCAGGGAGTGTGAAGAGAGGGAACAATTCTCCAACAGTATAGTTTGTGAAGCTAATAGAAGTGCTGACATAACCTTACTTTAACTATTGTAATGTAAACTGAGAGGAAAGCACACATATTATATATTACCAACTGCAAGCAGTAATATAAGGATATAGATTCACTCTAGGAGGTAATCCAGCTGTGACGTACGACAGTTGGCCGTACTGCACGATAAATTGTAGTTTACGCAAGTAATAATCATCATGTATGAATAGCTGTATGGCAGAGTATGTTTTCCCATAGACTTACATGTTATAAATTGAGATCTTTTCTAAAATGTCTGGAAGACAATAAAATTAATTAGCAATCAATCAATGGTATTCATTGAGCACTTATTAAGCGTTCTGTTAAGTGCTTGAGAGAGTGCAATACAACTGAATTAGCAGACGTATTCCTTGACCACAATAAGCTTGCAGTCTGTTATATCTATTATCTTACAAGAATCACTAAACTATTTTAATCTTTTTTAAAGCAATTCAAAGCATAACATCTCAATGTTAAATGAAGAGCTGCAATAAAATTATAAATGTCTGCAGGAGGCAGCCAAAGTAGAGGCTTATTCTGCTGACTGTGATAGTTTTTTTTTCAAATTTAGAGAAGATTTAAGACCCTAAGGTATCATCATGGATTGACTGTCTCCTACCTGCTCAAGAAGCAGAGTAACTCAGTGAAAAGAGCACGGGCTTGGGAGTCAGCGGTCATGGTCACTTGTCAGCTGTGACTTTGGACAAGACACTTAACTTCTCTGTGCCTCAGTGACCTCATCTGTAAAATGGGGATGAAGACTGTGAGCCCCACATGGGACAACCTGATTACCGTAGCATGAGCTTGGGAGTCAGAGGTCTTGGGTTCTAATCCCGGTTCCACCACTTGTCAGCTGTGTGACCTTGGGGAAGTCACTTAACTTCTCTGGGCCTCAGTGACCTCATCTGTAAAATGGGGATGAAGACTGTGAGCCCCAGGTGGGACAACCTGATCACCTTGTATCCCCCCCCCCGCGCTGAGAACAGTGCTTTGCACATAGTAAGCACTTAACCAATGCCATTATTATTATTGTATCCCCCTCCGGCACTTAGTGCTTGGCACATAGTAAGCACTTAACAAATACCATCATTCTTATTATTAGTAGTAGTACCTCTGTCCCCCTGTTCTCTGATTGGCTTCTAAATTTTATTTAGGTTTTCATGAGATTGCCTGACTTCCCTAATAGACAAGCACCAGGTAAATTTTTTTCCTTCTTTCATGGGACCAAATATGGCTTCCAAATCAGAGAGCCACCACCTTGGGGAGGTTTACTCATTATCAAGAGAGTTCACTTGCGATTGTGCCTTCGGTGGATCTGAGGTATCCAAATCCTGCTGATTCTGCTTCCCCACTGGGAGGCAGAGGCAGTGGAAGTATGACCTTGGAGGGTGCAAGCGATGAGGGATTTAGGATGACTGTTATTTATAGGGAGGATGACCAACATACTCTCCCAAGCACTTACTACAGTGCTTTGCACACAGTCAGCACTCATCAAATACGACTGAATGAAAAACGACACAGGATACGAACCTTAGGTCCAGTTCCTTCTTTTGACTGTTGTGTCACTTTGGGCATGCACTTCTCTACTCTCTCTCCCTCTGTCTTTATCTCTCTCTATGTATATTTACATCTATATATCTATATAATGATATCTGTAAAGTGCTTACTATTTGCACTACATTAAGCGCTGGGGTAGATATAAGGAAATTGGGTTGGACACAGTCCCTCTCCCATGTGGAGCTCACAGTTTCAATCCCCACTTTCCAGAAGAGGTATGTGAGGTACATAGAAGTGAAATGACTTGCCCAAGGTCACAAAGCAGACGTGTCAGAGCAGGGATTAAAATTCATGACCTTCTGACTTCCAGAGCCATGCTCTATCTACTAGGCACACTGCTTCTCATCTGTATAATGGGATTGAAAACTCCTTGAAGGCAGGCACAGTGACTTCAACTCCTATTTTAAGGTTGCAAGTGCCTAGTCAGTATAGAACTCTGCCCACAGAAAGAACTCACTAAATACTTCTGCTGCTGCTGAGGATACCTGCCTCTCGCTATCTCACAGGGATGGTATGAGTGGAAACTGAGATAATGTGAAAGTACTTTGTAAAAATAGAAGTGCCCTACAAATTTTAAGTATTACGCAAGTCTGGATTATTCAAATTGTGAGATGATTCCCCCTTCTCTTGTTCAAGGTGCCTTTCTTCCTCAGGATAAATCCTTCTTTGGTCCAAATTACTCAGGTGATTAGGCAAACCGTTCACTTTATTTAGGTTTTGTACGTCTGATCTTTGCTTTACCTGTTAGAACATTTGGGCAAATGCAGCCTAATGTATTCTAATGACTTCTCTTCAAGTCTTCCCCTCTGTTTTTCCACACTTACCATTTCTCATCATTTCAGTTGTTTTAAGAGAACCATTTCAGTCCATTTGAGAGGGTTGGTTTCATGCAATTAAGGAACATGCAACTGCTGGCAGCCACTGGCATGGGTTGAATTGTTCAGGAATCTCAGTGACTTGTGCTCTGGTTTTGTGGTGTATGAGGTCAACAGAAGCCTCAGCTGAACCATTTCCCGGTGAACCTCTCTGCTCCATCCGCCTTCAAAGTTGCTTTGGCTGTTGGAAAAGACCAGGAGCTGAAAAACAAGTGTGATCCTCTTGACGAACAAAAGGCTCCCAACGGAATAACCATTTAGAGAAAGCAGATTTTTAAAAGTATCTAATGGGGTGGGACTCGATCGTCCTGCGTGGAATTTATATTTGAAGAGGGGTTGCAGGGAATCAGTTGGCTGGAAGCAACTTTGAGGATGGTTCATTTGAGGTAAGGCAGTAAGCAAAAGGCCACATGTTGCTTTTATGAGGTTTTTTTTTTCCCTCTGCTTGGCATTCAGAGTCAACAACTCTCTGGAGACCCTTAGTGCCCACACACTGGTGCGCGTGCGCACACACACACACATCCACACAACAAGTTGAACGGGATTCCTTACAGAGCACATTTAATATGCTGTTTCTGCTTGGCGTGCTACTGTCTTGCTACATAAAACCTGTTGAAAACCAGTCAATTCACTAATCTGTTGCCAAGAAAAGTAAAACAGTGAATTGTAGAAGATAATTAGTGACTCTTTTGTAATGTGTTTCCCTTTCTTTCTATGTATTTCTTCTTTTTGTTTATTGTTATTTTCCTTTTGACACACTGCTAGGACATGTGGAAAGGGCATAGTTGTTCTCAGACTAAAATTGGGATGTTAGTATCAAAGTTTTCATCTTTTCAGGAGGCCGTTCAATTTCCCAACTTGAAATAACTCCTTTTTTCCTCTCTTAAATAAAGCTTAACACACATACATTTACAGGAACAGCATTTGTAAACATGTATAGGATCTACGATAGGCCTAATATGGCTTCCTGCCAATTTTACTCTGTCATTTCTCCTCTGGCTCAAATTCAACTGATGGAAAAACGCTGGCAATGAAAATGGAGGAAAAGTAACACCCTAAGATAGAACTGACAGACCGTAGTGACATGGCTTCCGCTCCTCAATCTATTGAGTCTATATCAACAGTGCTCAAGACTGTCATCCGCTCTCCTCCTGGTCTCTAAAGAAGTTGCCAGCATTTGAGGGAGAAAGTTATTTGAAATCAACTCCCATGAGGCAGGAGTTATATTCACATAGGGAAAGACAGCATTCCTGACAAAATGAGAGTACTGGCTGATTTTTACGTCCTACCATTCATTCATTCATTCATTCATTCAATAGTATTTATTGAGCGCTTACTATGTGCAGAGCACTGTACTAAGCGCTTGGAATGTACAAATCGCTAACAGATTGATGCAACCCTCAGTTGTATACTGTCGTTATGATTATTCCGATAATAGGCCATCTCGACATCTGATGGAGAAATGGAAAGCCACAGTTTACCAAAGACTCTGACTGGAATTAGACTTCTATGTCTAGCACCACCACTATTACCTAGATAATGACTTACTGCTGTAGAAGATGTATAAAGCAAGAGGCATAACTCGACTATAGGGTTCCAAGAAAACCCAATGAAAGCTATGAAATTCAGATCAAGTTAAATAAATGTCCCAAGCAATTGGCCCTAACGGCTTAACTCAACTCTACTGATTTTGCACCAATTTATGTCTCCTTGCCACTGAGGAGGGAGGGGATGTGAACTGAGCCAAGAATCTTGCTCTGCGCACGCAAATATGTACACAAAATAACGTTCAAGGATTTCCCCTGTCTCCTCCTCCGCAACCTTTCCTCTACCTTTTCACCTCAGTTTAGCCTCTCTAGGCAGGAACTGCCGGCGACAGAAGCAGCAAGGATGGCAGGATGTCCTCCAAAGGGACTGAGAAGCAGTGGATAAAATTAAAAAGAAGAAAACCCTAAAGGAATAATGAGCAAGAATCTGAGTTTACATACCTCAGAGTGGGAAGGCCTATATTGAAATATCTCGACAGGTAAGGGTAAAAGATAGCAGGTTATAGTACATAACCTTAATTTCTGAGGCTCCTAGCTTAGCAAAATGGGTTGTTCTGAGGTAATGTTCTCATAATTCCCTCTTTCCAGACCTGTCATTTTTGAATCTACACTTTCAGTAGGAACTAAAGAGAATCTGGATCAGGTGGAACATCCTCACTTCACCTCCATTTTGAGGAAGACATGTACCAAAGGAGATATCACATTTTCTTGGAAGTCAACCTAGGGGACAGAGAAGGAGATGAGGAAGCAGGTGCCTGATTGAGATTTAGTAAGTCATTCAATCTCATTGCACCTTAGTGTGTCCATCTGTAAAATGGGAATCAAACGTACTGTTCACCACTTAGCATAAGGTAAAATGCCAGTGAAATGATTAGTGATGCAGCTCTTTGGGGAATGAGCTCAGTGTATGAATACTCCACAAAATTATGAATTTCATTTTTTAGCTCAAGCACTAATGTTATTTACAAGTGGAAATTACTTTGAAAGCACAGCAATTCCTTCAAATGTGGGGGGAAATCAAAAGTGCAGAGTGAGAAATAGCTAGCTTTTTTTTCACTAATAATAATAATAATAATAATAATAATGTTGATATTTGTTAAGCGCTTACTATGTGCCAAGCACTGTTCTAAGCGCTGGGGTAGACATAGGGGAATCAGGTTGTCCCACGTGGGGCTCACAGTCTTCATCCCCATTTTACAGATGAGGTAACTGAGGCACTGAGAAGTTAAGTGACTTGCCCACAGTCACACAGCCGACAAGTGGCAGAGCTGGGATTCGAACTCATGAGCCCTGACTCCAAAGCCCGTGCTCTTTCCACTGAGCCACGCTGCTTCTCACTGAGCCACGCTGCTTCTCAATCTTTATCTCAATCAATCACTATCAATTCTTAATGTGGATTTTGAAATCTGCTTAGCTTCCTTTCATTGGAAGTCCACTCTCTGGCCTTTGGAGCCTGTGGACAGAAGGCAGGGGCCACATTATTTCCATAAGTGCAGAGAGAGTGAGAAAGAGAGAGTTGGATAGAGGAAGAACGAGAAAGGGAGGGAGAAAGAAAAATCCAATTGGTTTTGTTGCTGTTGAACACAAATAACAAGTCATTTCTATTCATCTATCGAGGAAAGATACAAGGACAAGCAAATAGGATGGTAGTGTACATTTATTTCTGATTAAAAAATTATGACCATTTATATGCAAATTAGCTTCTGTCAAGTTGAAAAGTCATCCCTTGGAATTGCAAAGTTTGGGTGATCCTGCCTCACAGAGAACAAAGAATAAAGAACACAAGGTAAAACTTGTATTATGCAGGACAACTTTCTCAGCCATGGACTCTGAGGTGGGTGATGGCTATTGGCATTTTTTTTTGTCCCGGGGGAAGAATATGTTCAGTTCCTGGTTCTCTACTTCTGTTGTGGCTTTATGTAAATCACCATTTCTCCCACCTCATAGCATCCATCAAACCATCACAAGGGAGTAGGTAGGCAGCGGTGAAGCCATGGTGAAATTCCTTCAAGGGATTTTTCTCCAGGGGACGCATTCATGGCCAGAAGGAGCACAGAATAGTACAGATGCCCTGCTATAAAATTATGAGCCAGGAAGGTCTAGAGGCCCCAGTGGAAACACGCCAGAGGGACAAAAGTGGTACTTGTGCAAATCAATCAATTCATCAGTGATACTTATTGAGCACTTGCTCTTGGGAGTGTACATCACAACAGATGATGATGATGATGACGGTATTTGTTAAGCACTTACTATGTGCCAAGCACTGTTCTAAGTGCTGGGGTAGATACAAGGTAATCAGATTGTCCCACATGGGGCTCATAGTCTTAATCCTAGTTTAAATATAAGGTAACTGAGGCACAGAGAAGTTAAATGCCTTGCCCAAGGTCACACAGCTGACAAGCGGTCGAGCCGGAATTAGAACCCACGTCCTATGACTCCCAAGCCCTTGTTCTTTCCACTAAGCTACGGGTCGGTAGATACATCCCCCACCCACAAGGAATTTATAATCTATACGGAGAGACGAACAATTTTCCCAAAGGTTCCCAATCAATCAATTCGTCCATCAATATCCCTCGATCATTTTGAGTGACATGGCTAGGTCATGTTTGGCAGCACTCATAAAGTTAGCAATACCCCAGTCGTGCTTCTCTTTCCTTTTATAGAAGCATCACGGCATAGAGGAAAGAGCATGGGTCCGGGAGTCAGAAGACCTGGGTTCTGACTCTGGCTCTGCCAATTGTCTGCTGTATCACCTTGGGCAAGTCATTTAACCTCTCTGTGCCCCAGTTACCTCATGTGTAAAATGGAGATATCTGTTCTCCTTCCTACTTCCTACTGAAAGCTCACCTCCTCCAGGCGGCCTTCCCAGACTAAGCCCCCTTTTTCCTCTGCTCCCCCTCCCCTCCCCATCGTTCCCACTCGTTCCCTCTGCTCTACCACCTCCCCGCCCCACAGCCCCTGTGTACATATTTACAATTCTATTTATTTGTATTAATGATGTGTATATGTATATATAATTCTATTTATTTATATTGATGCTATTGATGCCTGTATACTTGTTTCGATGTCCGTCTCCCCCCTTCTAGACTGTAAGCCCGTCGTGGGTAGGGATTGTCTCTGTTGTTGAATTGTACTTTCCAAGCGCTTAATACAGTGTTCTGCCCACAGTGAGCGCTGAATAAATATGATTGAATGAATAAATTAATACTTAGATTGTGAGCCCTGTTTGGGACAGGGACAGTATCTGATCTAGCTCATATCTTCCCCAGCACTTAGAACAGTGCTTGACACATAGTATTTCACAAAGACCACAGTTATTAGACAGGTGACCTTAGCACATTGACTACTGCCTGCTTCATCAATTAAAATATAATCTGGGAACACTCAGGCCACTAAGCCGTGGGAGGAAAATTCCCAGATAATTATTTTTGCTCACTTAGCGGTAGAAGCATCAAGGCCCGATTAGTATCTATCATTACTATACTACAATAAATTAATTTAACAAAGGGTTCCAAAACCTTTGCTTATGCAGCAGGTAAATAGGTTCAGATTCACAGGAGACCACCTTAGAAGGAATGAGGAAACCATGTTTTCACCATTTCAGTCAAACTAAGTAACTCAAAGAAACTGGAACGTACCTCACTGGATTTAGGATTAGTTTCCCCTAGTACTATTGTGCTATTACCACAGTGCAGTATTCAACAATAAACAAACTTTTCTGCAGCTGATGTTTGGTTTGTGCAGGAAACCATAACACAGAGTAGAATGTGGAGCTAAATTGTCACCAATTGCTAATCTTTGCCCTTCAATCCCACTCAGTAGATCTTCCTCATCCTGAGGAATCAACACTATAGTCCTGCCCTATATGACAGGTCAAGTGCATGATAGGTAAGAAAAGAAAACGGTTAGGTAAGAAAAGAAAGCAGTGTGGTCTAGTGCAAAGACCACCAGTTCGAGAGTCAGAAGATCCGGGATCTAATCGCAGCTCCATCACTTGTTTGCTGGGTGACCTCGGGCAAGTCATTTAACTTCTCTGAGCTTCAGTTACCTCATCTATAAAATGACGGACTAAGACTGTGAGCCCCATGTGAGACATGGACTGTGTCCAACCTGATCAACCTGATTAGCTTGTATCTCGTTCAGCCCTTATTACAGTGCTCGGCACAGCGTTTAAGAAAAATACCATTAAAAAAAGAAGTGTGATGCACGTTTGGAGAAAAAATTGTCCAATTGTCCAGCTACCCAACTTCGAGAAACAAGTCAGAGACAGTTAGTTGAGCTGGAGGAGTTAGACTGGGAATGTCAATTGGAGGACACTGAGGCTGGAGGGTTAGAGTTAAGGATAAGGAAAACATTTTCTCCCTTCATGTCTAAGGACTACTTCATTGTCAATTGCCTGCTGTGTGGCCTTGGACAGGTCACTGAACTTCTCTATGCATCTGTAAAATGGAGATTATAAATATCTGTCCTCCCTCCTACTTTGGCTGTGAAGCCCGTGTGAGGCAACCTGATTAACTTGTGCCTATCCCTGCTATTGGAACAGTATTAAGGTCTTAATAAATTGTATTATTATTATTGTTAGTCATTATTTTCTCAAAGTGGAAAATTGAGTTTTTATGGGAACAGCTTTGGAGCCTATAAGGAGGGGTACCCAGCTTTTCATTCCGGGTGAAGGAAGACACTAGCTCTCTCCCCTCCTGAATTCGAAGGGGGAGAATCAGGCTGAACAATTCTTCACTGTAATTTGGTTCTAATTTGGCATCTGTTATCCAACCACCTCCAAACGCCTAGTTGATCATTATTTTAATCCCCAGAACCTCAAAAATTAGCTAGGTGTGTTGAGGTTATTTTTTAATGGGATTTACTGAGACCCACAAAAAATGATGGATTTGATAGGCACTGAAAAGAAAAAGAGACTTGGATTTAGAATTCTCATTTGTAGTCCCAGGATAATTGTTAATTGAATTTCCCATCTGCACTTTCATTTAGAGGGAGTTTACTCCAAATGCAACAAATCTTTCCAGAATCCCTTTCAATGACATACTGATCTCATAAGTGGGCAGGCTTTTAAAAAGTGGCTTTTTATCGTGAAGAAATCGCTGTTCGCAAGGAAACTTATCTTTTATTCCTGGACTGTTTGGATAAACTGGTTATGTAATATCATCCACATGGAATGCTACTTCAGGATTCTGAGGCAGAAACCTATAGTTCTCTAGTGTAATCATTTGCTCTTCTCCAAGCACTTAGCACACTGTACCGCACTCAGTGAGCATGTGACAAATATCACTCAACTTTTAGTAGAGCTGTCCAGGTGCCTGATTTTTAGAATCAAAAATGGTGACTCAAAACGCTGGAAAGGATCATGATCAATCAATCAATCGTATTTTTTGAGCACTATGTGCAGAGCACTGTCCAAGATGGTTACCCAATATGGAAAACCTGACCGAAATCCCAGGCCAAGGGAAGCCTTCCGGAAGAGGAAAATGGAAGCAGATGAAGTAATGATGAAAACTCTAGGAGAATTCATATTAACATGCATGAAGTAATAATAATGATTACTAAAGACTTACTATGTGCCAAGAATTGTACATGGGATAGATACAAGCTAATCAGGTTGGGCACAGACCCTGCTCTACATGGGGCTCACACTTTTAGTAGGTGGGAGCCCAGATATTGAATCCCCACTTTACTGAAGAGAAAAGTGAGGCACTGAGCAGTTAAGTGACTTGTCCAAGTTTACATAGCAGGCAAGTGGCAGAAACAGGTTTAAAAAATAAAAATAAATTGTGGTATTTGTTAAGCACTTACTATGTGCAAAGCACTGTTCTAAGTGCTGGGGGGATACTAGGTGATCAGGTTGTCCCACGTGGGGCTCACAGTTTTTTAATCCCCATTTGAAGATGAGGTAACTGAGGCACAGGGAAGTCAAGTGACTTGCCCAAGGTCACACAGGTGACTAGAGGCGGAGCCGGCATTAGAACTCGTGACCTCTGACTCCCAAGCCCACGCTCTTTCCACTGAGCCACGCTGCTTAGAACCCAGGTCCTCTGAGTTGGTGAGCTCCTTTTGGGTAGGAATCACATCTACCAGTTCTGTTGTATTGTGCTTAGCAGAGTGTTCTGCACCCAGTGAGTTCTCAATAAATACCACTGATTGATTAATTGACTCCCAGGCCAGTGCTCTCTTCACCAGGCCATGCTACATCTCATAGTGGAGAATTAGGCTGCTTAATACTCATTGCATTCCTGGGAGATTCCTAGAGGATAGATCTGTTTATTTCCATTTTTCACATAGAAAGACTGAGTCATAGAGAAATATCTTCTTCAAAGTTGCCCAGTGAGATCAGCAGTGAAGATGAGAGCAGAAATGAAATAATCTGACTGCAACTCATTGCTCCCTCACAGTTTTAGCACATGTCTATATTTATATTTCTAATCTTGCACTAAATATTTGCCCATACGCATGTCAGTGAACACCACACACATGGCTTTCAAACAAAGGTAGATACAAGTCCCAACTTGCGCAATTATGTCAGATACTGACACCTTGTGCCTTCCAGCCACTTCATTCTGACTCCAGTCTTTTTACAGCTCTTAACAGGAGACAGGTTTGTGGGATCAGGTCATTTTACCCCAAAGAGACAGGCTGTTAACCTCAATCACTTCAGTGTTTCTTTTCAGATAAGTTTCCCAAAGTTTTAATGCTTTCCTGAACCCAAGCCAAACCCTTTTGATTGAAAAACTGTCTGGGGATGGCTGGATGGCATAATTTTTCCCTGTACGGTTTTTGGTGTCAGTGGAGATGGAAATTCAGGGATGAAAGAACCCTGGGTTGGGCATACATTGGTTCTCCCAACATATGTTCCCCTTTGCCGATCAGGTGTGGAGCGAATCCTCATTTCTTTTTTGATTTGTTACCTAATCCATCCTAACCGGCCTGCTCGCCCCTGCACTCATTTGGAGCTCTTGGCACATATCCACAAATTATTACTTATTTATATGAGTGTCCGTCTCTCTCCCGCTCTAGACTGAAAGCTTGTTATGGGCAGAGAAGCAGCCTGGTGTAATGGATACAGCACGAGCCTGGGAGTCAGAAGGAAGTGGGTTCTAATCTCAGCTCCACCACTTTGCTGTGGACAAGTCACGTAACTCTTCCGCCTCAGTTACCCCATCTGCGAAAATTGGGGATTAAGAGTGTGACACTGTGAGCCCAATGGGGGACAGGGAGACTGTGTCCCTCCGGATTAACTTTTAGCTACCCCAGTGCTTGGAACAGTGCTTGGCACATAATTGGCATTAACAAGTACCATAACGATCATTATCATTATTAACATGTCTTCCAACTCTGTTGTATTCAATCAGTGGCATTTATTGAGCACTTACTACGTACAGAGCACTGTACTATGTGCTTGGGAAAGTACAACGTAACAGATTAGCACACACGTTCCTTGCCCATTACTAGCTTATAGTCTAAAGGGGAGACAGACGTTAATATGAGTAAATAAGAAATTTATAATATATCATTTAAAGTCATGGACATAAGTGCTGTGGGGGTGGGACAAATATCAAATGTGCAGAGGTCACAGACTGAAGTGCGCAGAGGGAGAGCGAGCTGGGGAAAAGAAGGTTTAATGAGGGAAGGCCTCTTGGAGGAGATGTGAACTTAATAATGCTTTGAAGGTGGAGAAAATGGTGGTCTGGCATATATGGAGGGGGAGGGAGTTCCAGGCTAAGGGAAAGACTAGCGAAAAGGGTCAGTGATGTGATAGACAAGATGCAGCACAGTGAGCAAACTGGAGCTAGAGAAACAGAGTGTGCAGGTTAGCCCGTATTAGGAGATCAGCGAGGTGAGGTAGGATGGGGTCAGCTGATTGAGTGCTTGAAAGCTAATAGTAAGGAGTTTCTGTTTCTGTACTGTACTCTCCCAGGCAATTAGCCCAGTGCTCTGCACAGAGTAAGCGCTCAATAAATAAGATAGGTCGATTGACTGATCCAGCTGATACTTTCCAGAGTGTGAGAGCGAAAGATGAATTCCCAGAGCAGTATTCCTCATGGGAAGGGATCCTTGCCTCCTCTCTATTGTACTGTACTCTCCCAAACACTTAATACAGTGCTCTGCACATGAGAAGAGCTCAATAGATAGCTAAGATTGATTGACTGAAGGCAAAAGAAAAGCCAAGATACAGCGCTACTCTCTCCGCAGCCCGCTTTATCTGGGCGTCGGGGGCTCTGCTTTGTATTATTTGCTCATACACATGAAATCCTCTTCGGGTGGAGTCGGGAAAACCGGGGTGGTGGAAAGCTGCCATGGAGGTTATAATACTGTGAAGAAATATGAAATTTCTTGGATACACCCCTGTCTTGAAGCTATCTATCGCTCCCGAGTAATCTGGAGGTCCAATCCCAAAGCAGGCTGAATCCGCAGCCTGAGCCAGAACCTCTTGGCTGTCCTGTTCATCAGGGTGTTACATTGCTTTAGGCCAAAGCTTAGTTTCTGTTGTACTCCTGCCAGTATATACAACTCCAGCAGCCCGAGGCACAGAGGAGGGGTGTCATTATGCCCTCTCTCTCTTTGGAAATGATAACCGTTTGACAGAGGATAAGGGCGGGGGTTAGAAGGGAGGGGCTGGGGAGATGGGTAATGCATAACTGGAAAAAGTGGGAAAAGGCCAGACTTGAAGAAGAGAAATAACATATCGAGATTTGCTTCTTCTTGGCTTGGCTCTGTACCCTGTTTAATGAGTCTTCTGCAGCTGTTCTGCTTTGACTAGACGGGAGAAATTTTGTATTTTTAAGAAGAAAAAACACTTCTCATTAGAGAGCTTTTACAGATTAGAGTAATATACGTGCGGATGAAAAAAAAAATCTTTCAGCACTAAGGGCCCAGGCATAATAAAGTCACTCTCGGGCTTTTAAACCAGGGCATAATAAGCACTTTGGATTCTTCCAGAATGACACTGCAATTTGGAAAGTGGTGCAAGCTAACTATCCAGTAGCAGCCCAAGGCAGCCAAAGAATCAGAGGTAGAGGAAATAGTTTTGCATCTAGGACAGAAGAGGGGAGTTCAGCTTTCCAATCGAACCTTAAGAAGGGGGGCAACGCTTCTGTCCCCAGCTCTCCAGCCTCCTCCCCTTCCCCTGACCCAGTCCTCTACCCACAACCCCATTTCTCTCTTTCTCACTTCTTTGTCTCACCCAGTCACTTTTTCAGCCATATTAATTTTGCAGTGACTCATCAGTCTCCACCCCTTTCTTGCCCCCCCCACCCAGTTTTTGCTGGAAATGAACACTAGAAATGCAAATGACATTTCTAGAGGTCTCAACATGTTCCTGAATAACCAGGGAGGCCTTGGCCTCCCCAAATGCTGACCCCAGTGACTGTTTGGGGCTTTTCCATTTCGGGTTTTTTTTTTTTGGAGGACGTTACTTTGGAGACCTGTCTTCCCCACTTATTCTCTCTCCACAGACTACTTTTAAAAAAATAAACAGAAAGACAGGTGTGGCATTGTTTTTCCGCAGATAGTCTCCTCAAAACAGACCTGGTGGGTGGGGGGCAGAGGGCAGAGGGAGAGGCCGAAAGTAGCCGTGGAGTTGGGAAAAGCCAAAGGGCAAACTCATCGAGGCCGAGGTTGGTGAACTGTCGGGTTTTTTACTTACACGAGTCGGTGAAGAGTCAAGTACAAAAACCTGTCTGGCGAACTGTCAAAAGATGGTTTTTCAAAGTCAGTCAGAGTGAAGGATCACTCTTACACTACAGGAATGGGTAAGAATCTCTTAACGCTTTCATTTTCAGCCAATACCACACTCCCCCAAAATGACTTTGCTTTTTACCCTGACGCATCACTGGTGAGAATTCCATATCGAGTTAAAAGAGGAAATCAATCACTGGAATTTATGGTCCTTTTGCTCTGGTCAGAGACCTAGTAGCCTGGGTTCTAATCCTCTCTCCGTCACTTGCCTGCTGTATGACCATTCACTTCTCTGTGTCTGTTTCCTCATTGCTTATATGGGTATTTAAATACCTGTTCTCATTCTATTTAGACCATGAGCCCCACTGGGACAGGGACTGTGACCGACCTGATTATATTGTATCTTCTACAGAGCTTGTCACACAGTAAGTAACAAATAGCACTATTAGTATTATTATTTTATTACTGAGCAGTTGGTAGCACACATTAGAATACGTAGGCACAATCCCTGCCGTCATGGAGGTGAGTAATATTAGAAAGCTGAAGTGGGTTAAATCCATACAGAATGCTGCAAGAATTCTGCTTGTCTCGTCTTATGCCATCAAGTCATCTCCGACCCATAGTGATGCCACGGACACATCCGTCCTAGAACACCCCACCTTCATCAGTAATCTATGGTAGTGTAGCCATAGAGTTTTGTTGGTAAAAATATGGAAGCTGTTTACCACTGCCTCCTTCCGCACTGTAAACTTGGCTCTCAACCCTCGACTCTCTCCCGTGCCGCTGCTGCCCAGCATGGGTGAGTTTTCACTTGTAGCAGATTGCCTTTCACTAGCTAGCCACTGCCCAAACTATGAATGGAATGGAGTAGAATGGACAGGCCTCTGCTTAACTCAACCTCTCATAGTCGAGACTGGTAGAGTACTGGAAACTCTCCAGGTGCGACCCTGAGACGGGAGATTTTCTGCTAAAAAACCTGTTATGATTGCACATTTTGGCTAGAACATGATAGTAGAATTAAACAAAACTCAACAATCAATCCATCAATCATATTTATTAATCATTTACTGGGTGCAGAAGACTGTACTAAGCTTTTGGGAGAGTACTAAAAGCAGAATTTTCCCCTACCCACAATGAGCTTACAGTCTAGAGGGGAGACGGACATTAATAGAAATGAAGAAATTGCAGATATGTACATAAGTGCTGTGGGACGGAGGGAGGAGTGAATAAAGAGGGCAAATTCAAGTGCAAGAGTGACACAAAAGAGAGTGGGAGAAGAGGAAATGAGGACTTAGGGAAGACCTCTTGGAGATGTGCCTTCAATAAGGCTCGGAAGGGTGGGGGATCCTATCTGATTATAAAACAGTGTTGTGTTGAGAAATAGATGTTTCTGTGCATGCGCTCCTGTACCCACTGAGTTTGACTTTAATGTGATTTTCCTTGCACTGCTAGTTTTCCTTAACCTGAAGTTCTGCAAGAATGTCACCCCCATGTTATAAGAGACTGGATGTTCATGGATGCCCGATCAGTCAACTGATAATACTCACCGAACACTTCATATGTGCAGAACACCATTCTAAAGCTTAGGAGGGATAGAGTAGAATCAATAGCCACGATCCCTGCCCACAGGAGCCGACACTTTAGAGAAGACAGATATTAAAATATATTATGATATGTACATAAATGCTATGCATCTGGAGGTGAATACCAAGTGCTGGAAGTACTTAGGCATAACCATTTAATTGGACTCACAGAAAACAACAATATCGTTGTCAAATGGTTAAAGCACAGGCCTGGGAGCCAGCAGGACCTGGTTTGAATCGCAGCTCCGTCACTTGCCTGCTGGGTGACCTTGGGAAAGTCACTTAGCATCTCTCTGTCTCAGTTACCTCATCTAGATTGTAAGCTCCTTGTGGGCAGAGAACATGCTTACCAACTCTGTTAGATTGTACTCTCCCAAGTGCTTACTATTCATTCATTCATTCATTCATTCACTGAATTGTATTTACTGAGCTCTTACTGTATGCAAAACACTGTATTAAATGCTTGGGAGAGTACAGTCTCCTCCAAGAGGCCTTCCCTGACACAGCCCTACTTTCCTCTTCTCCCACAACCCTCTGCATCACCCTGACTTGCTCCCTTTATTCATCCCCTCTTCTATCCCTGTGGTGTTTGTATACCTAGCTGTAATCTATTTATTCATTCATTTATTTAGTCATATTTTCTACCCCCCCACTAGACTGTAAGCTCATTGTAGGCAGAGAATGTGTCTGCTTATTGTTTTATTGTACTCTCCCAAGCACTTAGTACAGTGCCTTGCACATGGTAAGTGCTCAATAAATACGACTGAATCAAATTGAATTGAATTACAGTATAAGAATAAACATTCCCCGCCCACAATGAGCCTACAGTGTCCTGCACACAGTAAGCACTCAATAAAGCTCATTGATTGATTGATGATCGATCTAATTTACATATATTCTTCAGTTCATGGTCTCCCTGGCTTGCGGTGGCCCCAGATATAGAGAACATTTGGACACATGGCCAGACTCAGGCCCGACCTGAGAAGAATCCACAGACCAGCTAGAGCCTGCCTGGTTCTCTGGAAAGGAAGATATCTGGGATTAATGAACCCTCCAAGGCTTTGGAAAAGTTTGAGTGTAGTGTAAATTGATCACTTTCTGTGTGCAGAACATTCTCCTAAGCACATGGGAGAGTTCAGTAGAAGAGAGTTGGTAGACACTTTCCCTTTCCACACTGAGCTTACAGTCTAGAGGGGGAGACAGACATTAATATAAATAAATAATTAATAAAGATATGATTTACAGGTATGAACATAAGTCTTGTGGGGTTGACGATGAAGTGAATATCAAATGCCCAAAGGTCAGAGATCCAAGTGTAAGGACCGTCCCAGGCAGTTAGAACAGTACTCCACACTGTACCTCAGTAGTTACTATTGATCGATTAATTCAACCCTGCAATCTACGGTTTAATTACAAATTCGGTCATTGTAGGCAAGGAATACGCCTGTTGTACTGTTGTGATGTCATCGCCCCAGCGCTTTTAGTACAGTGCCCTGCTCACAGCAAGTGCTCAATAAATATGATTGACTGATTGATTGATAATTAGGCTTTCCTATGTGATTATAATCTCTTACCTCAGAAGCAAACAGAATGAATACCCTGTCAGTAATTGCACGGTAAGACCTTCATTAGCAAATTATAAGGAGAATTCAAATTCAAAAATACCCCCAGCCTCAATTATATTTCAGGAAGAACTGGTGAGATTTTTTTGGCCTGAAATGTAGAGATAATTGATGCGTATTTGGTGGAGGTAGAGGAGAAAAGTTAGCCAACAACTGCTAGTAGAGGCCCGACTTCTATTAAACACATGCTACTGCAGTTTAGGTACAATAGTAAGAGACTTCCTTGATGTTGTCACAACAAAAATTCCTCGAGGTTTAGAGGTCAAATTATTGTTTGGAAATCCAAATACTTCTAATGATGATCACGAGGAACAAGTATCCACTCCACCTCCAAAGGCAACAAGGACAACAATAATAATCATCATTTTAAGGCTAATTAACAGATTATTATCAGATTGTTGTAAGATCATCACACCAGGGCTCCAACTTGACACTCCCTTGCCATGGGTCACTCAGGCTCACTGCCAGAGATCTGTATTGCCCTTCCCCCATAACATCCGAGGTTTCGATTCTAACCTGCCTTTCCTGAGCAAGGTCAGCTCTCAAGGCGTTTCAACATATCTCCCCAAACTTTAGAATATTGAGGGGTGGGGGGGAGCTCTGACTGTGGCTTTTTTTACTATGAGACTCAGGGGGCCCCTTTTCAGGCAGTGCAGGAGTCTGAAAACCACTCCTTCAATACCAAAATTCTTGAGCTCTCGTGTTGATTGATGTCCTTGTGTGGGCAGGGACCATGTCTACCAACTCTGTTACATTGTCCTCTCCCCAGTGGCTAGCATAGTGCTCGGCACACAGTAAGCACTTAGTAAATGCGACTGATTGACCGACTGATTGACTTTTACCATTTGGTCTTTTTGATTTCAGTATTTCTTCGAATCCCTGCTCTGCCACTTGGCAGCTGTGTGACTGTGGGCAAGTCTCTTAACTTCTCTGTGCCTCAGTTACCTCATCTGTAAAATGGGGATTAAGACTGCGAGCCTCACGTGGGACAACCTGATTACCCTGTATCCACCCCAGTGCTTAGAACAGTGCTCTGCACATAGCAAGCGCTTAACAAATGCTAATACTATTATTATTATTACTATTCAAGTGGGGCTTGTGGGGCTCACGGTCTTAATCCCCATTTTACAGATGAGAAAACCGAGGCCCAGAGAAGTTTAGTGGCTTGCCCAAGGTTTCAAACAGAAAGCGAGTGGCAGGGCTGGGATCAGAACCCACGTCATCTGACTCCCAGGCCCGTGCTCTTGTCGCTAGACCATGCTGCTTCTTATGACCTGCACGCTTCCACCATCACTGTTTTTCATCATTCCTAATGGATGAGTGATCCTGAAGGCAGCACTGAGCTCCTGGGCACGGCCTCAACGCTGACTGGAAGAGCCGGGTTGCTTGACCACCCTGGGGTTGGCATTCCAAGAACTAAAGCTTAACGGATGTTTCTGAGAATGAAGAACAGACCCAGAAGGCCTCAGACTTGGAGCAGCAGACCAAAGCAAAAAATTTGGTTCCCCCTATCAAGCCGTCATGTCATTCCAAATTTCCAGTGAGGTTTTTTTTTTCCTTTTTAAAAGCTCTCCTTCAGCTTCTGCCTATAAAGTTGGGTAAGGTGGTTTAGCAGGTTGGCCTTTAGTCAGTAATCTGGATCCTTGAATCGATCTTCTCCGACATAGTTTCTAGACTTCAACGGCCCACGGAAATACGGTTGAGTCACATAGAGAGAACGAAGAGCACTTCTGGGGAAGGTACATGTTTTAAGCCATTAATTTGCTTCTAGGTATTGGTACCTCGGCTTTGGAAGATCACACCCTTATAAATTCAGACTTACTGAGGTTGAGTATATCGTGGACTAATAATATTGGTATTTGTTAAGCGCTTACTATGTGCCGAGCACTGTTCTAAGCGCCGGGGGAGATACAGGGTAATCAGGTCGTCCCACGTGAGGCTCACAGTTAATCCCCATTTTACAGATGAGGTAACTGAGGCACAGAGAAGTTAAGTGACTTGCCCACAGTCACACAGCTGACAAGTGGCAGAGCCGGGAGTCGAACCCATGACCTCTGACTCCGAAGCCCAGGCTCTTTCCACTGAGCCATGTTGCTTCTCTACTGGACAGAGCAGGGGCCTAGGAGTCAGAAATATCTGGATTCATTCATTCGTTGCATTTATTGAGCACTTACCGTGTGCACAGCACTATACAAGCACTCGGGAGAGTACAACAATAAACAGGCACATTCCCTGACCACAGCTTACAGTCTAGGGGGGAGACAGACATTAATACATATAAATAAAATGACTGATCTATACATAAGTGCTGTGCGACTGGGAAGGGGGAAGAGCAAAAGGAACAGGTCAGGTTGATGCAGAAGGGAGTAGGACATAAATAAAGGTGGGGCTTAGTCTGGGAAGGCCTCTTAGAGGAGACGTGCCTTCAATAAGCCTTTAAAGGTGGGGACGGTAACTGTCGGGTTCCAATCTCAGCTCTGCCACTTGTCTGCTGTGTGACCTTGGCCAGGTCATTTAACTTTTCTGTGCCTTAGTTCCTTTATCTGTATAATGGGGATGAAGACTGTGAGCCCCGTGTGGGTCAGGGACTACCTCAGGACTTAGTACAGTGCTTGGCGTATAGTAAGCGCTTAACAAATACTACAATAATTATTATTAGAATTATCATTAAACCCCAATGAGAGATACTGAACTAAGATATTGAACAGGGAAGCAGCGTGGCTCAGTGGAAAGAGCCCGGGCTTGGGAATCAGAGGTCACAGGTTGGAATCCCAGATCTGCCACTCGTCAGCTGTGTGACTGTGGGCAAGTCATTTCACTTCCTCTGTGCCTCAGTTCCCTCATCTGTAAAATGGGGATTAAGACTATGAGCCTCACGTGGGACAACCTGATTACCTTCTATCTACCCCAGCGCTTAGAACGGTGCTCTGCACATAGTAAGCGCTTAACAAATACCAACATTATTATTATTATTATTATTAAGATCCTAAACAGTGCTTTGAAAATGCATGGGTATGTTCACTTTGTAGGTGAGCTTAGCAGGTGAGCTGAGAGAGTGCTAGTATAAGGCCAGCGTGATTATTTCTTTAAGGGAAACATAACAGTGTTGGAATGGAAGAAATGGGGGACAACTTTAAAGCTTTCTTTGATATAATGAGAGAACGCTCCCTCGGAAGCATTAGGGAATCCCCTCTCCCAGTATTATTCTTGCCTCGTTTTTCTCAAGTCAAAAGTGAAAACAGACAGAAAATAACTCCGGTCTTTTTTTTTTTCATCTAACTTCTGCTGAAATGGAAAGAGGAGGGGGGCCAAGAGGGTACAGCCACTTAGATCAGTTTCATGCACAGGAGAAATCAGACAGGAATTATTTTTCTTGTTAGCCCTTTTGGAAGAAGACAGACAACCCTTTCAGTCCAAATACAATATTGTAATTGCTCATATTCCACTGACAGAGGTTCCCAGATGAGTCGTCATTTACTAATCTGTCATGTTCTATAGCACCCGGTTCAGAGCGCTGTAAAAGTGTCTTCTTCTCTTTAAGTTATTTATATAGTTGGCTGAAAGCGCTTTGCTTGTACAAACTAGAAACTATTAGATTAGACCAGCAGAGACGGCCAGAGGCAATCTTTTTAACAAAGTGAGTGGGATTCAAAGTAGGGTTAGAAAGCAAATATTATTTCAAGGGAAGTCTATTAGAGCTAGTTCCCTGGATAACAAATAAGTGCTTTGTTAGCTTAGCTGGGAGAAATGCTTGGGTAGGGTTGACACCAGCTGGGTTGAAAGGTAAACTGCTTGATAGCAAATGATAATTCAATCATAGGTGGGATGCATCAGCCGATTTGACTTTTCTCCCCTCAGGTTGACTTATTTAAGTACATGTCAGAGCTTAGCAGCTGAGTATCTCTCAGTTTGTTTTAAAATTTCGCATTTTAATTCAAGCAAACACTTTCTAAATCCAATGTATTGGAAAGCAAATATTTAGCAGGAGAAAGGGTATCCATTAGGTAGAGTGGGGAGTCAGGGAAACTGGGAGATGAAAATTCTGGGTTCATCTCTCTACCCTGCTCTAGATAACCTGTTATTGGGTAGGTCGCTGATCTAGCCAGGCAGCCAGTCGGCCAGCCTCTGTTTCTTCATCTTTAAAATGGGCCTGAACACCACTGAACCCATTGTCCTGTATGTGAAGGACTCCGGGACCTCGAGACAAAGTCTTAAAAATCTAAGTATTAATATTAAGTATTAAAGTCCAAAATTTCCTTCCTGCAAAGTTGAATGTGGGAGTATGTAGTTCTAGTACTTCAAAACAGGAGTAACATGTTAAAGATCCAGAACATTGGTACATACATAACCATATGTAAAATGATGCTGATAAAATTTTGGGCACTGGTCAAACCAATAAGGATTTTTTAAACGACAGAATGAATTATGATTCCTGTGTTTCAAAGCTTTTAGAAAATCTTTGAGGTAGATGTCCTGGTAGTGAAAATCACCTGATTGAGTAAAGCAGCACATGTATTTAGTCTACTAAGAAATAACTCCTTTTCTCTAGACAGCCCTTAAGGTCCATTTATTCGACTCTATTAGAACTATCACTGTAAGAGTTAAAAATCCACAGATATGGACAACAATATATTTGCTTTTCATACAGAAACCTGCTTACCTTTGATCGACATCCTGTGCTTGCTCAAATTTTCCTCTCGGCCTTTCACCCATTTTCAGGCAGGTTTGCAATTCAGCCAAGACAGAGGGTCTGTTTTCTCTTCGGAAAAAAAATAACCAATTTAGGCGGCTGTGGGGAAAGCTAACCTACAGCCTTCTTCTACTGAACATCAGAGACCAAGTTTCTATATTATGGTAGCTTACAGGAGAGGGGAGAGGAGTTGACAGTTTGCTTTGTACTTTCCAAGCCCTTAGTACAGTGCCCTGCACAAAGTAAGTGCTCAATAAATACAATTGAATACTATATATCTAAACTAGATTTGGGAACTGATCCCAAATTATGCATGTGTGTGCATGTGGAGCAGGTGGTAGTACACATAATAATAGTAATGATGGCATTTGTTAAGCGCTTACTATGTGCGAAGCACCGTTCTAAGTTCCGGGGGGTGGGGGATACAAGGTGATTAAGTTGTCCCATGTGGGGCTCACAGTCTTAATCCCCATTTTCCAGATGAGATAACTGAGGCACAGAGAAGTTAAGTGACTCGCCCAAAGTCACACAGCTGACAAGTGGCAGAGTCGGAATTAGAACTCTTGACCTCGGACTCCCAAGCATGGGCTCTATGATGTCTAAGGTGAAATTTATAATAATAAAACACTATCTCTGTTTGGATCGTGGCTGAAAGACTCTTCCTCACTTGATCCCAAAAGTGTTGCTCTTAGATTTGTGGCTGTAGTTATGTATTGGTTCTATCCCAGCACTTAGTACAGTGCTTGGCACATAGTAGGCACTTGGCAAAGACTACTAATTATTATTATTATCTTTATTATTGTTATTCCTTCTGGGAGTTTCCATCACTGCCTTCCTAACGGGTGATTTGTCCAAGAAGAGGCACCCAATTCCTGATTTCTTACTTTAGGGCCAGTTTCTGCCACCAGAGCAAACATCCCTTCCACATTTTGGGGTTGCGCTCTGAAGAACCCAGTTTCCCACCTGCCAGAAGCAGGAAAAATTGTCAGTCAATCAATCAATGGTATTTACTGAGCGCTTACTGTGTGCGGAGAACAGCAGTAAGTACGCCAAAGAATATAAGAGAGATGGGAGATATGTTCCCTGCCCACATGGAGCTTACAGTTGAAAGGGGGAGAAAGACATTAAAATGAATAAATTAGATAAACTGACAGAGGAGTATCCCTACCTGGGCTGACCGGTGGGTGAAATAACGGATCCACCCTGCGCTGAACAGGAAGAGCCCTCCAATACATCCTGGAGTTTCTTGCCTGATGGCAACCACAAGCTCAACCATGAACCAGCATGGCGTAGTAGACAGAGCACGGGCCTGGGAGTCAGAAGGTCATGGGTTCTAATTCCGGCTCCACCGCTTGTATGCTGTGTGACCTTGGGAAAGTCACTTCACTTCTCTGCGCCTCAGTTACCTCATCTGTAATGGGGATTGAGGCTGTGACCCCCCACGTGGGGCAAAAACTATGTTCAACTCGATTTGATTGTATTCACCCCAGCTTTTAGTGCAGTGTCTGGCACATAGTAAACATTTACCAAATACCATGATTAGTTAATTAATTAACCTGGGCTAGATGGCCATTAGCTTAATGTTCATCTCCCTCTCTAGACTGTAAGCTTGTTGTGGTGAGGGAATGTGTCTGCCAACTGTTATATTGTACTCTCCCAAGCACTTAGTCCAGTGCTTTGCACACAGTAAGCACTCGATAAATACCATTGTTTGACTGATGCTCCATTTGGTGTCGGTGGGGGGCCGAGGGGGGGATGGTGGGCATCCCAAGTTGCAAAGGAGGCAGGAGAGGAGTAGGAAATTGCTCCTCTATTGCTCCAACATATTTCACATCTGTGCCAGAGGGAAGAACAATTGGGAAAGTGCTTGGAGATGCCCCTTCAGGGGAAGCAGATGTAAGCCCAGTTCCAAGGAAGAATAAAAGCAGCAAAATGGAGAGTGGTCTTTGCAATGAGGTTCCTTATTTTTCTAGAATTATGAAACTTCACAGACAATAAGATAACATTCCTTCATTCAATAATCATATTTGTTGAGCGCTTTTTCCGTGCAAAGCACTGATGGATTATTAGACTTGAAAATTTAGAAATATACCACCTGCCTAATCGTGAAGGTGGATTTTTCACTTCTGTGCCTTTCACATATTTCACCCTGAACATTGCTGTGTCGTTGATAGTCTGGCTATGTACTAGACTGAAAGCTTGTAGTGGGCAGAAACTGTCTATAAACACTGTTATATTGTTAAATTGTCCTCTCCCAAGCACCTGGTCCAGTGCTCTGCATACCGTAAGAGCTCAGTAAATACGATCGATTGATTGTCGGTGGCGGGTAATCCTTACCATTAAATAATGCTTCATATGGCAAGTAGGTGTCATTGATGAAACTGCTAAAGAAGCTTCATCTGAAGTCTGTGATAAGTCACTTAGGTTTGGACAATATGGCCTTTCTGCATACTCTTGGTTTGGTTTGGAGCTTGGAATCACCTTAGTTCCATTAATGCTAATCTTTCCAAGGACACCCTGGCTTCCTGATTCCCTTTGTCAATGAGACACCATTGGATGGTAGGTTTTCTAGGAGATAAAATTAAGCAGCAACCTTAAGCTCTTTGTGGTCTGTGGAAACCGAGGGTTTAAATGGAACTCTTCCCTAGAGTAGGAAAATGTTTGTTTCCCAAATGTTTGCGCTTTGAAACATCAGGTTTCTTGTCAGACTGTAGAACTGTGCTGATTCTGCAAGGTGATTCACAATCATTTGCGTGTCTTCTTGCATGCGCTCTTCCAACAACAGCTATCGGCATGCAACAGCCATTACATAACGGGTTTAAGGATTTTGGGTGATCTTCACCACCTTTCTGTTTGGAAGAGTTTCCTAGAGGCCTGGAAGCCATTCCAACAAAAGATGTCAGATTCTCTGTTATGTCCGTAAGAACATCGCTTGTCCTCCGGGTTCAAAATTGGTGCCTTCGATGTTGAGAGTTTTTGTAAACGTGGATATATGTAGTTGATAAAACCAATGCAGGAATGACAAATCTTACCACATGTAAAGATTGCTTCTTGCCAGGTTGACCTGTCTTCTGTGGTTGTCTTCAAATTCAATCAATCAGTAAATCAATCAGCTGTATTTATTGAGCACTTACTGTGTGCAGAGCACTATACTAAGCGCTTAAAGAGAGTAATATAGTATAGTAGTATAGTAATATAGCAGGCACTTTCCTAGAGAAAGCAGCATGGCCTCGTGGCAAGAGCATAGGCTTAGGAGTTAGAGGACGTGGGTTTTAATCCCAGCTCCGCCACTTATCTGCTGTGTGCCATTGGGCAAGTCACTTAACTTCTCTGTGCCTCAGTTACCTCATCTGTAAAATTGGGATTAAGACAGTGAGCCCCATGTGGGACAACCTGATTACCTTGTACCTACCCCAGCGCTTAGAACAATGCTTGGCATGTAGGAAGCACCTAACAAATCCTATAATTATTATTTCCCTGCCCACAATGAGCTTCCAGTCAAGAAGGGGAGACAGACATTAAAATGAATAAATGAATTACGGATATGTACATAAGTGCTGTGGGGCTGAGAGAAGGGTGAATAAAAGGAACGAGTCAGGGCTTCACAAATGGGAGTCAGAGAGGAGGAAATGAGGCCTTAGTCAGGGAAGGCCTTTTGGTGATGTTCTTTCAATAAGGTTTTGAAGGTGAGGAAAGTAATATGATCCTTCTTAACTTCTTAACTTCTCTGGGCCTCAGTTACCTCATCTGTAAAATGGGGATTAAGACTGTGAGCCTCATGTGGGACAACCTGATTACCCTGTATCTACCCCAGAGCTTAGAACAGTGCTCTGCACATAGTAAGCGCTTAACAAAGACCAACATTATTATTATTATTATTATTATCCTGCCACATTGTTGGAGGTCTGTTCCTCACTCTGAAGTGTTTCTTCTGCCCTCCTCCCCTACTTTTTTTTAACAATTATCCCTTGAGCATACCAGAGAGCAATGGTTAGGCCCTTCCGTGGGCTCTTTTCACAAGATCATGCTACTTCCTTCTCACTACTCTACTCACAGGGTCACAGGGGGAAGAGTCAGATGAGGTATCTTCAAGTCTGACCCACCTGGAAATTTTCAGACATATTTTCAAGTAACAGCCTTGGAATCTTTCTGAACTTCTCTGAATTATCACGTCAGCTTTGGTAGCTGTGAGAGCCCAGAACTGTTTAGGCATCTGTTTGAGATTTTCCTTGTCATATAAACACTGAAGAAATGACATGGGATTTCAAATTTGTCTGTGTTGTCTCCATCTCCAAGAAGAATGGGGAGAGGCAGCAAGGCCTAATGGAAAGAGCTGGGGCCTGGGATTCAGAGGACCTGGGTTCTAATCCACTTGTTTGCTTTGTGAACTTGGTTAATTCACTTAACTTCTTTGTGCCTCACTTACCTCATCTGTAAAATGGGGTTAAGACTGTGAGCTCCATGTGGGAGAGAGCTGTGTCCAATCTGTTAATTCTGTAACTAACACAGTGCTTAGTACAGTGCCTGACACTCAGTAAGCACTTAAATACCAATGGAAAAAACGTCAGGGGAAACAGACACGGAATCTCATTGCTCTTTGTTGTTTAAAATGATCCTAACTGGTATTGTTTTGTAGAATATTAATACATCACATGCTCCCAGAATTTCTGCACAGATTTGGGCAATGGTGCAGCTCACTGGATACCATTTCTACTGTTTTTAAGTTAGAGGAAAATTTCAGTGGTAACACTGATAGCTTTTCTGATTTGTTTATCAAACAGCATTTGTCGCCATCAGGGGAGCTGGTATCCGGCAGCTACTAAGCAAGATACCAAACTAGGCCTGATCTATTACTAGATCTCAGGACATAACCAAGACTGGCAAAGTTAGGAATAAACATTTGCTCATCTCTCTTCCATTTGCATTCTTTGCCATTGGAGAGAGCTGTTTCCTGGACGATCGGGTTGGCTAGGCAGACCATCTTGATTTCTGCCAAAAAGAGTAGCCTTCTTAATTGTTTCTGATATATTGTAGTTTGGCCTATTAATCAATGGTTGTAGTAGGGTCTAGGTTTCATTTAATTAGCACAAGAGACCCTGCTGATGGATAATATCGGATAATTAGTGTTTTATGTGATGGCTTATGAGGTACCTTATAAAAAAAATCCCAATAATCACTAATTATGAGTAAAACTTTCTATCCAAGTGAATTTTCAAAATGGATAAATCACAATTACCAAACCACAATGAGGCAGCAAAATCTAATGAAGGAGAGTGTCTCTCTCTACAGTTCTGCTCCCACTGGCCAAAAGGAAAATTTTTCAGAGCTGCTGTGGTCTGGCCGGGCCCCAGAAACCTGCTCAGCGTCAGGGCTTCCAATTACTCAATCAATAGTATTTATTGAGTGCTTACTGTGGGCAGATCACAGTACTAAGTGCTTGGGAGAGCACAATACAGCAGAGCTGGTAGACACGTTCCCTGCCCATGACAAGCTTACAGTCTAGAGAGGGAGACGGACATTAATATGAATAATTTGCAGATATGGACATGCCACCAAACTAAACCTTATAAATGTAATCAATAGATTTACTTGCCTCATAGGAACTTCCTCCCTGGATTATGGTGTGCTCAGGGAAAGGGCTGGTTTATTTCAGAGGACTACCCTAAGGAGAGGCAGGCAGGTAGAGTCACAGTTGTTTTTTGCTTTTGTTTTTTCAAAAAATGCAGCAGGAGATTGATGAGGAAAAGAGAGAGGGGGCCGAAGATGCCCAATTCCGGTCTCTAGAGCCACACTCGGCATCTCTGTTTCATTCAGTCACATTTATAGAGCACTTGCTGTGTGAAGAGCACTGTGCTAAGCATTTGGGAGAATACAGTCCAACAATAAACAGTCACATTCCCTGCCCACAGTGAGCTTACAATTCCCTTGAAAAGTAAGTTAGGGGCACCTCGACCCTACCCTTCTATACCCTTCTATGATGGCACAAGCTCTCATGGCTGAGCACCACTGATTGATAGCCCACCTCCTGCCTCTTTCCAGTTCATTCCCAACGGAAGATTTCAGATCTCCCTAGTTCCTCCCTCCTCCTCCTCTTCTCTTCTTCCTCTAGAGCCTACTATTGCCAAGGGGAGAGATGGGAGAGAAAGGCTATCCAATTCCCCGAGAACAAGTCAGACCAGTTTCTTTATCTGCAGGAAGATTTCAGTCCCAGAATTAATTATCTCTCTGCCTGACGCTAAAACACACATCAGGAGTTCGGGCAGCACTTACTGAATTCATCTCAAGAGACACCTTGAGAGAAGAGTGCTAATGTCCAAACTGAGACCTTTTGGAGTTGGAACAGAACAAAGGGTGCCTTCCACCGTCTGTTCCGTGAGGCAGACCCAGCCATTTAATTGTGTTAGAATTACTCCAGTCACTGAACGTTTCCTTAATCAAGAAATAGCTTGTCCGTTTATACGATTTAACTATGCAGGAGAGCCTCACGCCTACTCAGCTATCTTGTTGCTCCATCTGTGCTAACATTTCCTGTCTCTGCACTGCTCCCTCTTCCAGGTGTATTAAACATGTTATCAGGACCGATCTAAATCTCCAAACCTGGGTTTCCTGATTGGTGTAACTGGCTAATATGGGCAAAGGCTGCACCGGTACTTCCATCAATCAATCAATCAATCAATCAATCGAGTACTCAGTAAATACAAACACGTCCTGTGTGCAGAACACTGTACTAAGTGATTGGAAGAGTATAAGAGAGTTGGTAGCCACGTTTCTCGCCTTTTACAACAGTGCCCCTGCCAACCTATACATCTAGAGAAGCAGCATGGGCTTGGGAGTCAGAGATCATGGGTTCTAATTCCGGTCCCACTACCTGTCAGCTGTGTGACTTTGGGCAAGTTACTTAACTTCTCTGTGCCTCAGTTCCCTCATTTGTAAAATGGGGATTAAGACGGTGAGCCCCACATGGGACACCTGATCATCTTGTATTCCCCCAGTTCTTAGAACAGTGCTTTGCACATAGTAAGCGCTTAACAAATATCATCATCATTATCCATTTATTCATTAATTCAATTGTATTTATTTAGTATTTGCTAAATTTGCTGTGTGCAAAGCACTTTACTGAGCGCTTGGGAGAGTATAATGCAACAACAAAGTCCCCGCCCATAACCTATTCCTTCTTTACACTCCATGCCCCATCAGAAACAAGACTGACAGGAAAGAGAGAGCATAGGGTTTCACCCCCACCCACCCTCTGTAGTCAAGTCCTCTGACTTATTATTTTTTTTTAAGGTACTTGTTAAGTGCTAACTAAGGGCCAGACACAGTACTAAGAGCTGAGACAAATTCCAGCTAATCAGGACCCAATCCAGGTTCCACATGGGGTTCACAGTCTTAATCACAATTTTAGATTGCGAGCACCAAGCGGGACAGAGATGGTGTCTGGGCTAATTATCTCGAACCTATCCCCGTGCTTAGAATAGTGTTTGACACACAGTAATGACTTAGGAAATACCATAATTTTTTTTTTTAAATCTCCCCTTTACAGATGAAGGAAATGAGGTATAGAGAAGTTAAGTGATTTGCCCAAAGTCACACAGCAGACAGGTGGCAGAACTGGGATTAGAATCCGCATCCTCTGAATTCATTTAATCATATTTATTGAGCACTTACTGTGTGCAGAACATTACATTAAGCACTTGGAAAGTACAGTTCAGAAATAAAGAGAGACAATCCCTGCCCACACCAAGTTTACAGTCTAGAAGCCTGTGCTCTAGTAGGCCATTCTGCTTCCCTTGCTGATTCTGAAGATGATGATGGTATTTGTTACTATGTGCCAAGCACAGTTCTAAGCACTGGAGTAGATCCAAGGTAATCAAGTTGTCCCATGTGGGGCTCACAGTCTTAATACCCATTTTACAGATGAGGTAACTGAGGCCCAGAGAATTGAAGTGACTTGCCCAAGGTCACACATCAGACAAATAGTGGAGGTGGAATTAGAACCCACATTCTCTGACTCCCAAGCCGGGCTACTGCCGCTAGGCCATGCTGGTTCTGAGTTCTGGAGACTCAGGACCAAGGTTCTTTTGCCATTCCACCATCATTCTCCCTTAACCACCTGTTCTTACTTCCAGGACCCCATTTATGAGGCATGGGTCCAGGTTTAATAAAGTGAAGGAATGCAGAATAAAACCAGAACCCACCATTCGAAAGGAGTCAGGTATGACCAAATGAGAACATTGCATTCTGAGTCGGCCTAAACCACTGATTTCCTGTGGATCTAATAAAGATGATGTCTTGAAACCAGTGAGGGTGTTTGAAATTTTACATAATGATTCACAGCTCTCAAAATATTTTACACACAGATGTCAGGATTGCAAGCTTCCTGGACAGAAGCTTAGGTTCTAAGAATGGATTTATCTAGAACAAACTGGAACCAACCTGATTACATTGGCTCCAAAAATCCACCTTTGGATCAAAATGATTTGGTTGATTCTCTCCGCATCTACTTAATTAGATAATTCTTAAATGCCCCTTCGCATTCTCAAGTGTCCTATTTCAAGCCTACTCCTAAAAAAGTAAAAATGACATTTGCTAAGTGCTTACTATGTGCCAGGCACTTTTCTAAATGCTGAGGTAGTTACAACACAGTCAGATGAGAACCAGTCCCTGTACTGCACGGGGCTCACAATCTAAGGGGGAGGGAGAACAGGTCCTTATTATTGAGATGAGGAACCTGAGGCACAGAGAAATTAAATGATTTGCACAGTAGCAAGCAGTGGAGCAGGGATTAGAATCCAGATCTCTTGACTCCCAGTCCTGTGCTCTTTCCATTTGGCCACACTGCTGTTCAGACAAATTTCATTAAAATAACTGGATAATTGACCTTACACATATATTAGTGGGTCCTAATTATCTGAGATTTTGCATATCTGGCTATACTCGAAGTAGAGAGAAGTTAAATTCTTTACCACAGTTCTCTTGGGACAAAGAACCCAGAGCTCCAGTAGTCAGGTGCAAACTCCACTGGCCTAGGGAGTTAGAAGTCAGGGCAAAGGGAACAGAAAAAAATATTCGTAACTGGGAGCCCTGAGAGTTTTTGTATTTAGTATGTGACCTCATGGGAGAAGATTTTTGATTAATTTTATAGCCAATGGATATTAAAAGAAATTTAACCTCAGAATTGTTCAAACTACTTTTTATCCCTCAGAGGTATTCTGTCTCATAATGAGTCAGAGTATTAAATGCCTGAGGCCCAGAAAAGTGAAGTGGCTTGTTCAAAGTCACATAGCAGACAATCAAAGGTGTTGCAATTTGAACCCAGGTTCTCAGACTCCCAGAGCATGTTGTCCCTGAATTAAATGATCTATGATGAAGTGTGAAAATGCATGTTTTTAAGTCTTTCTTGATTCGTGGAAGACACCTCCAAGTTTAAACCATTCCCCTGCTGCTTAAGTTAAGGGGAAAAGGGTCAGTGGGAATGAATGGCTTCAGGAAGAAGGGATTGGAAGTCAGTTTTAAGATAATGGGGAGCTGAGATTAGTGTTGTCAGAGCAAGATAACATTTTTATTTGATCCCTTCCAGTGAGTTCCATCACCTTCAGGTGGTGTGGGGGAAGTTGATTTAAAAAACAAAACTCTTGCAACTAATTACACTCAAAAAGGTGCTTTAAAATCCTAGAATGAAAGGGGAAACCGCACCAGCTGCTCCCGCCAGATATTGTTTGGGATGTCAACTCTCAAACCTCTCTGGAGTCACCTTTGGAAAGGAGGGGTTTCTCCACCCCACCTTCGATATCTTCTAAGTAGCTAATTACTCTGCTTTTCACACTTTCTCATGTCTACCTTTACAACCTCAACCAGAGCTCTTTCATCCTAACTGGAGGAGGAAAGTACCGTTTGCAGAGGCTTTGGGATTCGGTTTTAATTAGGAGGGCTGAGCTGGTTTGCGTGGGGAGCTCACAGGCGGCTGAATATTCAAATACATTTATCTTGGCTTTTAGAGAATTTTTTTTTTAATCGGCTGCTCCTTCTTCCATCTGGATTACTCTGCTCATGTCAGTGTTAGGCAGACCATAATGATCTTAATGCAGCTCTGAGCTTTACAGGCCAGCAGTGAGCCTGATGATGTATTATAATCCTTATGGCCCCTTTACTCCGTTTCTCTGAAGTACAGATCGATGTTATAACTCCTTTAGTTTAGTGAGGGCTGGAAGTCCGGTGCCAAGACCCACCAGATGCTGATGAAGAGGACGGTCTCAGCCCAAGAACTGCAAACCTGAAAATGGTCCTTCAAGCTGGGACACACCAAGGTGACCCAGCCAGAAAACCCGCCCCCTCCACCCACTCTTTGGTAACTGATTTGCTGCAAGAACTCAGTATCAAGAGGGGATTGGGTGGGATGGGGGGGTGGGGAGGGTCAGGAAGGCTGGGGAGATAGCGGGAAGTGCAGGGATTCTGAAGGGGATCTAGGGTGCACTAACAATTCTGAGCAAAAGAGTCCAGAGCTAGTCAGGGAGCAGTTATACTGACTGACATTAACAATAATTGGACTATTTGTTAAGCGCTTACATTGTGCCAGGCACTGGACTAAGCCCTGGGATGGATGCAAGCACATCGAGTTGGATGCAGTCCCTCTCCCAGAGGGCCCTCGCAGTCTTAATCCCCATTTTGCAGATGCAGGAACTGAAAAAAAAAAAGAGAAGTGAAATGACTTGCCCAAGATCACAAAGCAGACAAGTGATGGACCCGGGATCAGAACCCAGGTCCTTCTGACTCCCAGGCCCGAGGTCTAAGCACTAAAGATATACCAGAATTATTATAATTATTACATTCTAGGTATGAGTCTTTGGGTTTCCCTTTTCCCACAGTCTCAATGTTGTAAAAATCTCCAGTGATGCATATGTCTTTTCCAAAACGGGGGAGAAATAGAGGCCCTATCCACCAATGGACACGCCTTTGAATTTTGACAGACATTTGTGAATAAAAACCTGAGAGAAGCCCAACTCTGGAATGTATTCTAGAGTCCTGGTATCATCTGAGGTAGAGGAAAGGCACAGAGGTGGAGTAACCGCTGATTGAGACCATGGAGTAATACAGTAGTCACAGCTTTCCACCTCGCAAGCTATTTTGTAAGCTATTGTAATTGTAAGCTGTTTGGGAGAGGGATTTTATCTTTTACATCTTTTGTACTCTTGCCAAGCACCGAGCACAAAATTCCATCCACTTTAGGTGCTCAATAAATTCTACCGGTTGACTGAGAAGCAGCCTGGCCCGGTGGAAAAAGCACTGGCCTGAGGGTCAGGGGAGCTGGGTCCTAATTCTGCCTCTTTCCCGTTGGGTGAACTTGGATGACTCACTTAACTTCTCTATGCCTCAGTTACCTCTCCGGTACAATGGAGATAAAATACCTGTTGTCCCTCTCTTGAGCTGTGGGACAGGCGCCGTATCGGATCTGCTTATGTTGGATCGGTTCCAGTGCTTAATATACCGTACTTGGCACGAAGTATACCCTTTAACAAATACCGTAATTATTATTATTGGACATAGCAAAAATGGAATTTACCTAGTCATAGAAGAGGGGCTAGTTAGAGAGTTTCAGAGCTGAAACACCTCTCCCTTTACCAACTGAACAATGTTCACTTTGTCTTTTGCATCTCTATCCGTGTCCTCTACACAAGGGTCAGATCTGCACCGGCAAATTGTAAACAAAACACTGTGATCATTATTTGGGTAATTCCATTAATAACCTCCCCCCCTCCAAAAAAAACCAATTTTGTCAAAAGTATCCTGATATTTCAGCTGAAGGGCTTTTGGACATTAGATCCCTAGAATAATTACTATTTCTCTTTGTTACTGAAGCTATGCCACTGTTACTAGATCTTTGCCTTGGATCATCTATTTAGGCAAGAGAATAGATCCAGACAAGGAAGCGTAGAGGACTTATAAAGGATATAGGCAACTCATACTCAGTTTCCAACTATGGAGAGTGGCAGGATTAAATATGGTGTTCTAGAGGAAAGAACATTGTGCTCTGCAAGACTATAAGGTCACTGTTGGGAGGAAAAGTGTCCACCTAACTCTGTCATATTGTACTCTCCCAAGTGCTTAGTACAGTGCTCTGCACACAGAAAGTGCTCAATATATGATTTATTAATTCCCCCATTTCAAAACCTTATTGAAGGCACAACTCCTCCAAGAAGCCTTCCCTGACTAAGCCCTCCTCTCCCCTTCTCCCACTCCTTTCTGTGCTGCTCTTACTTGCTCCTTCATTCATCTTCCCACCCATCCCCACAACACATATGTAAATATCTCTAATTTATTCATTTATCTATTTATTTATTCATATTAATGTCTTTCTCCCCCTCTAAACTGCGACCTTGTTGTGTGCAGGAATGTGGCTGTTTGTTGTTATAATATACTCTCCCAAGCATTTAGTAGAGTGCTTTGCACATAGTCAGAACTCAATAAATCCAATTGAATGAAGAGATTAAACACTCAATAAATACCACTGACTGGGAATTAGGAGACCCAGGTTCTAATCCTGCTCCTCCATTTGCCTGTTAGGCAAATCATTTAATCTGCTGGGGGACTCAGTTGCTGCATCTGTAAAATGGAGAGCCAATCACGGCTTCCTCTGTCTTCAAAACTTGGAGCCCCTGTGACTCAGGGTCTATCTGATTACATCTGCCACAGAGCTTGGCACATAGTATGTGCTCATCAAATACCATTGTTTTTATTATTATTATTATTATTATTATTATTATTTTACGCTCCAGAATCCATGTGTTTCTGCAAGGTGGATGTCGTATGCCAAAATGTCCCAGAGGGAAGAGAGTTTCCACGGCTACGGGGCTGTCCACAAAGCTCGGGAGGAGAGAGTGGTGTGCTGAATTAGGCTGTGGGGCAAGGGGCGCTTCCATGATTTAATTAAGGAAATGATGATAGAGTTTAAAATAGAAACTCTCTCTCATATATTCATTTGGGTTTTTTTTTTGTTTGTTTTAAGAAAGATTGAAATGAAAATGGAGACAGACAAGGAATTCAATAATGTTCTTACTAAATGAAAAAACAACAGACCTGGAAATGAATTTATACCAGGAGCAAAAATGTAAAGAAAAAAATTAAAATAAAATGAAGGAAAATGGATATGGAACTAGATAGAAGATACGGAAATAATCCAGTTACAGAACTTTTTGCCCCTGAGAGGCTTTAACTCACTGAGTGCCACCCTGTGCCATTTAACCACCCTCTGCCTTGAAATTTACAAGGGACAAAAAGACATCAGTTACTAATCCTCGCCAAGGGTTTGTGAAGAGGAGTTATGCTATGACGGGGGTTTGGAGAGCCCCATTTCATGAAGGTAGCTGAGGTTAACAACACAGGGGAAATTATTCAGGCTAGCAAAAAAGAACCAAGTCATTGTCTAAACTGTGCAAATAGCAACTTCTCATTCATCCTCTATTTCAATCTTTCATTCAGTCAATTTATTTATTGAGGTATTTATTTAGCACCTACTATGGGAAGAGCGCTGTAATAGGACTTGTGCTTTCTCTGTGTGTATATCCCAGTATCAGACCTCTGTGTGACATTTTGCTGTGTCCCCCCCATCTGTGGGGTTGAAGGTGGTATTAATAACTGTGGTATTTGCTAAGCATGTACTATGTGCCAAGCACTGTACTAAGCCCTGGGGTAGATACTAGATAATCAGGTGCCACATGGGGTTCACAGTCTAATTGAGAGAGAAAACGGTATTGAATCCCCATTTTCCAAATGAGGGAATTGAGGCATGGATAAATTAAGTGACTTGCCCAAGGTCATTGAGCAGGTAAATGTTGGAGCTGGAATTAGAACCCAGGTCCTTTGACTTCCAGGCCCATGCTCTTTCTACTATTGCATGTTGCTTTTCATTAACAATAATAATAATGTTGGTATTTGTTAAGCACTTACTATGTGCAGAGCACTGTTCTAAGCGCTGGGGTAGATACAGGGTAATCAGGTTGTCCCACGTGAGGCACACAGTTAATCCCCATTTTACAGATGAGGTAACTGAGGCACAGGGAAGTGAAGTGACTTGCCCACAGTCACACAGCTGACAAGTGGCAGAGACGGGATTCGGACTCATGATAATAATTAGTAAATCATCATTTATTAATGACTGTAGTATTTGTTAAGCCTCACTATGTGTCCAGCACTGTACTAAGTGCTGGAGTAGATACGAGATAATTGTGCATTTACTGCCTACAGAACACTGCTCTTATGTACATATCTATAATTTACTTTAATGTCTTTCTCCCCCTCTCGACTGTAAACTCTCTGTGGACAGGGAACAAATCTCTTATATTATACTCTCCCAAGTGTTCAGTACAGTTCTTTGCACCCAGTAAATGCTCAATAAATAGGATTGATTGATTGATTGACTGCTTGATTACTAAGCTCTCGGTAGAGGACAATGCAATAGAGTGGGTAGACACAATCCCTTCCCTCAGGGAGTTTTGAGTTTAGTTGGGGAGATGGAAAAACAAATTACAGGTGGAGGAAAACAACAGTCTATAAGGATAAACGCTCAAGTACCGTGAGGCTGGGGGTGGGGAGAATAACAGAGAGCTTAAGGGATACAGACCCATAAGCACAGACGATGCAGAAGGGAGGGTCAACAGTGCGGGAAAATGAGAAGTTAGTCAGGGAAGCCTTCTTGAAGGAGATATGATTTCAGTAGAGCTTTGAAGATGGGGAGAGTGGTGGCCTGACAGATAAGAAAGGGGAAGACTTTCTGGGTATGTGTTTGCAGGGAAAGAGGACAGGATGGTGGGACACAGAAGAGAGAGGGTGGTTGCGATTCTGGCAGATGATATTTTTGCTGGAGGCTATTGTCCAACTATTCATTCATTCATTCAATGATTTTTTTGAGTGCCTACTGTGTGCACAGCACTGTCCTAAGTGTTTGGAAAGTACAATTAGGCAACAGATAGAAGCAACCCCTACCCAACAGTGGTTATTGACCCCCAGGTAGTAATAATAGCCTTTTCTAAAGACCTGCTGGTTGTAGTGCACGGTGAAGTACAAAAAAAGCAAGTGACACCTTAGAGAAGCAGCATGGCCTTGTGGATAGAGCGAAGGACCAGGGTTTTAATCCCGGCTCAGGTAACTGTCTGCCATGTGACCTTGGGCAAGTCACTTTACTTCTCTGTGCCTCAGTTCCCTCTTCTGTAAAATGGGGGTTAAAACTGTGCTCCTGATGTGGCACAGGGACTTTGTCCAACCCAATTTTCTTGCCTGTTTCATAGTAAGCGCTTAACAGAACGCCATAATAATATTGATAATAATAACATTCCTGCCCACACGGAACTTGCACTCTAATGGGGTTTCAAGACCAACACCCCTGCTATAACAATAATAATGGCATTTGTTAAGTGCTTATTCTGTGCCAGGCACTCTACTAAGGGCTGGAGTGGATATAAGCCAATTAAGATGGACAGAGTCCCTGTCTCATGTAGGGCTCACAGTCTCAATCTCCATTTTACAGATGAGGTAACTGAGGCCCAGAGAAGTGAAGTGACTTGCCCAGGGTCACACAGCAGACAGGTGGCAGAGCCCGGATTAGAAGCCATGACTTCCTGACTCCCAGGCCTGTGCTCTATGCACTACAACATACTGCTTCTCCATCATCGCTCTCGAGTCAGAAGGATCAAATGCAACAGTGCCCCAGGCCACCTGCTCATCCACTGTCCTGTACCAGCCCATGGAGTCTCTCCAATTCCACGCTTTCCCAAAGACCCTGGCTGTCTCTCTATATCCTCCTCTCCCCTCCTTATGCTCTAGTTTCCCAGGGATTGCCAGCCATAGAGTAAAAAGATGAATGGGTGCAGTATCTCAGCAACCATTTTATTTTCATCAAAGCAGCCCATCATATATTTCCAGAGCACTTTGCTCCCCGATGTAGGAGAGAATGGAAATCATCCATTTTTGAATTAGACGCTCATGATATCAGGAAAGACATCAGTTCTTAATAAAATAAGAAGCCAAACCCAACAAAAGGGCTCATGCCAAGGTTTTGCATTTGTCTTTAGCACTAATTAATGGGACGACCACCCCAGCTCCTTGTCTATGTCCATTCGCCCCAGAGATGCCGGAATCTGCAGGGAGAAAGTGATTGTTCTCAAGATGAGCCTTAACCTAAGGAGTTGAACATGAATGATATAAAGTGAAATCTACATAGGTGTTCCTTCTGGGAAATGGGTATATCACCCAAGACCTTGCTGCAACACATTTGCATTAATTTGGTTGCAGTGAGGAGATGCCCTCAAGGTTGCCAGTTTCCCACCAGAAGACATGAAAAGGAAACATCTGAATTATTGAAATATTTCCAACTGAAATGGTGAATTCTGAAATCTTGCCAATTTGGCAGTGTTGGTAACCCTGGGTAACTTAGACACCAAGGGTTCTTTCCCCACAGTCTCCAAGTTAGCTCAGTCCAACAACAACAACAACAAAATATTGATAAATACACATCTCTACTGAGAGCTCACCTCCTCCAGGAGGCCTTCCCAGACTGAGCCAGCTCCTCCTCCCTTCTCCTTCCCCCCCAACCCTCTGCTCTTACCCCTTCCCCTCCCCTCAGCAGTGTGCATATTTGTACATATTATTTATTACCCTATTTATTTTGTTAATGAGGTGTATATCTCCATGATTCTATTTATCATGATGTTGCTGTCTTGTTTAGTTTTGTTCTATTTTACTTTGCTGTCTCCCCCATTTAGACTGTGAGCCCGTTATTGGGCAGAGACTGGCTCTATCTGTTGCCGAATTGTACATTCCAAGTGCTTAGTACAATGCTCTGCACAGAGTAAGCGCTCAATAAATGAATGAATCCCTCTAGACTGTAAGCTCATTGTGGACGAGGGATGTGTCTACTAACTCTATTATACTGTCCTCTCCCAAGCACTTAGTACTGTGCTCTGCTCACAGTAAGCGCTTCGACAAATGCTTTGATGATGATGATCATGTAATTTATTTATTTATATCAATGTCTGTCTCCCCCTCTAGATTGTAAGTTCGATGTGGTCAGGGAACGTGTCTATAATTTTGTACTCTCCCAAGAGTGTAACGCAGTGCTCTGCACACAGTAAGTGCTTACTGAATATGATTCACTGACTGATGATCACCTGCGAGTAGCCTTAAATCAAAGCTTAAAATCTGTCTTTATCACCCACCAAATTATAGTATCCCATATTATTCACCTGTAGGGTGCCCCAAGAAGATTTTATACGCACTAACTCGCCTTAAACAAAAAGGCCACGTACACAAACCCAATCAACAACACACATGCACAAACACACACACGCACACACACACTCCTACCTACCCATCTCTGGTAGCAGTGTGTTATGGCAAGTTTCAGGGAGAGGCAGAGAGCAGTATCCTGGCTCCATACCATTTCTCTCATCTCTCTAGAGGCAGCAATGGAGACTGCAGAAATTCCCAGTCGGGTCTTCATTTAAACCCAGGGATTGAAGAATCTTGGGGGGAATTTATACTACTCTGGTAGCACTTCCTGCCCGTGCTGAGATTAACCAATAGGAATATCGAAGAGGACACGTCTTCAAATTGGAGACACTGACAAGGGAGACCATTAGCCATTGGACAGAAAGATCCTCTCCTCGGGTACGCATTTAGCAATGCTCTCCTAGAATCTGCTTTTTCCCAGCACAGATCTTGGTCAGAAGCCAAGTCTGGAAAAGAGAATGATTCAGCTTACAGACCTAACTTGTGCGCTCCTGCCAGTCATTGAACGATTGCCGAAGTTTGGGTAGTTCTGCATCATTAAGGGTAGGGATTTATAGAAAACATCTGAAATGTGCTTCCAATTGTTTTCCTTCACTTGGCGTTGAGTAATTATGGAGAGATTTCCCATTAGAAGCAGTTACATGATGGATCAACAGCAAGCAAGAAACCTAAAGTGCATTTGGAAGAGGGAATAACTAATTATTTTAAATTTTCGGTTCTGATGGTACAGTTTTTAAAGGAAAGCTGCAGATCTTAAGCCAGCAGCCAAAGGTCTTCTTGTCTACTTCTTCTCCAGGAGAACACCAATTACCGTATTGCTGCACTGGCACATAGATTATTTAGAGGCACAGAACCACCATCTAGTCAGGCTCCTACTTGGATAATTAGCTAGTATTCTAGACAATAGGGTGTCAAGTCAACAGTGACTGTTACCGATCACTGGATCTGCACCCTTTAAGCACTTGGTATTCACTTCACCCTCAGTTCCACACTATTTATGTACATATCCATAGTTTATTCATTTATATTAATGTCTGCCTCCCCTTCTAGACCACAAACTCTATACGGTCAGGGAGCTCGTCTAACCATTCGTTTAGTCGTATTTATTAAACGCTTACCGTGGGTAAAACTAACCAACTGGGAGAGTACAATAAAAGAAAGAACGGATACATTCCCTGCCCACAACGAGGTTGTATTCTACTCCTTCAAGTGCTTAGTAGTAAGGTGCTTTGCTCACAGTAAGCACTCGATAAATATCAATCCAATCACTACCCGAGGTAGTTATCGTTCACCCTGGAAAGACAGTGCCGAATGATCTATTCACCCCACTGGAGATGCAAGCGCTATATCAATTGGAGAAACTTCTTCTGTTCCAGTGTTATTGTTATTGTTGTTCATGATATTTGTTAGACACTTACTATGTTCTAGGCACAGTTTTAAGAGCCGGATAGATACAAGGTAATCAGATTGGACATAGTCCCTACCCCACAAGGGGCTCAAAGTCATTCATTCATTCACTTAATTGTATTTATTGAGCACTTACTTTGTGCAGAAAAGTGTACTCAGCTCTTGGAAAGTACAATACAGCAGTAAAGAGAGACGATCCCCGCCCAAAGCAGGCTAACAGTCTGGGGGCCGCGGAGAGACTGACACCAAAACAAGTAAACAGGCATCAATATAAAGAAATAGAATTATAGATATATACATATATACAGAAGTGCTCTGGGGCGGGGAGAGGGAGGAAGAGCAAGGCACGGGGAAGTGAAGTGAGTTGCCCAAGGTCACCCAGCCGACAAGTGGTGTAGCCAGAAGTAGAACTCATGACCTGACTCTCAGGCCCATGCTTAAGGAAACAGTGTGGCCTAGTGGATAGAGCACGGGCCTGGGAGTCAGAAGGTCATGGTTTTTAATTCCGGCTCTGCCACTTGTCTGCACTGTAACCTTGGAAAGTCGTTTCACTTCTCTGCGCCTCAGTTCCCTCATCTGTAAAATAGGAATTAAGACTCTGAGCCCTATGCCATTATCTCATCTACACCCCCATACTCAGTAGAGTTCCTGGCACTTAGCAAGAGCTCAACAAATACCATGATTATTATTATGGTTAGACCACGCTGCCTCTCTAGACCTTAATGGTCCAGCTTACAGGATCAATCTGATTGGAACAAGCTCCTTTACTCCAGAGCCTGCAACCTTTAGGTACTAAAATGGGAGACTGGCTGATTTGGTTGCCAAAACACCTAGGGGTCGGTACTGCAGTGATGCTAAAGTCAACCTGAAACACAGTCCCAGCCTCTGGTGGGCTCCAGGAGAGCATTGAGACACTGCAAACTGAAACACAATCCCAGCCTCTGGTGGGCTCCAGGAGAGCAGTGAGACATTGGGATCATGACCAGATTAAAAGGAAGGAGATGTGCCACCCCGGAGCAAGGCATTCATTGGTGCCATCTTGTACCTAGCAATAATAATAAGAATGATATTTCTTAAGCGCTTACTACATGCCAGACACTGTTGTAAGTGTTGATACAAGTAGATACAAGATAATCAGGTTACCCACAATCCCTGTTCCACATTAGGCCCACAGTTTTAATCCCCATTGTACAGAAAAGGGAACCGAGGCTCAGAGAAGTGAAGTGACTTGCCCGCGATCACCCAGCAGACAGATGGCAGAGCCAGGTTTAGAACCCATGACCTTTTGACTCCCAGGTCTGTGCTCTATCCCCTAGACCATGTTGTTTCTCAGAAAAGAATGAAGGAAGGAAAGGAATGTCCAAATAAGCTGTGGCTCTGCTCGTCATGCTGGAAATGGACTAGAGAATATTAGTCCTTCTCTCAGTTGAATAGCAGGAATGCATGATGATAGTAAAAATAATTGTGGCATTTGTTCAAGTACTTACTACGAACCAAGCAAAGTTGTAAGTGCTGGGGTAGATACAAGCTACTCAGACTAGGCACAGTCCCTGTCCCATGAGGGGTTCACAGTCTTCATCCCCATTTTACAGATGAGATAACTGAGGTACAGAGAAGTTAAGTGACTTGCCCAAGGGCAGAAAGCAAACAAGTGGACGAGCCAGGATTAGAACCTGAGTCTTTCTGCCTCCCAGGCCCAGTCTCCTCTATCCACTAGTCCATGCTGCTTCTGATCCATTGCCTCTGGGTCCTTGAACCCTTCCTTGCTGGGAAGCATAATTCATGACCGCAACATATACTTTCCTTATGGTATTTGTCAAGCAATTACTATGTACCAGGCACTGTACTAAGGGCTGGGATAGGTACAAGCTAATTGGGTTGGACAGAGCCTCTCTCCCACAGAGTACTCACAGTCTTAATCGCCATTTTACGGATGAGATAAATGAGGCCTAGAGAAGCAAAGTGACCCGCCCAAAGTCAAATAACAGAGAAATGGCAGAGCTGGGACCAGAACCCAGGTCCTACCGACTCTTAGGCCTGTGCTTTATCCACTAGGTCTTGCTGTTTCTCAGGATATTATAGTGAGGGCTGGACCAATCGAAGGGGTTTATGCGGTTTGGTTCGGGCTTCTCTGGACCTGGAGCTGGTGAACCCATTGATTTCTTCCTCTTACTTGGATTGCCATCTGGAAAGTGGTTTGGTGAAGATGAGTTGATTATACTCATTCAGACAGAATTCATCTGAGTAGGTCTGATGGACAAGATGCGTCTCTAGTAAAGTTTTGAAGATGGGAACCAACATAGTCTGTGGAAGACGATATAGAAGACCAATCAGATCAGGGGAGATTTTCATCCTGGGAAATGAGATTCCAAAACACAGCAGTAGAAGAAATTAATTCCACTTTAAATGCATTTCAAACTGCACCTCAATATTCAGTATATCCACCAGGGTATCTAGAACTATCGTAGCTGTATTTGGTATCCAGTGGCCAAATTTGGCCTACTTAATTCTGAAAATGTTTACGCTGATAAACATTTAGTTTCCCCCCATCAGACAACAAACCCACAGCCATAGCTCATTTCGATTTCAATTCAGCAGTGGTTTGCTCTAAAGGAAAAAAAAGTTGCGAGGGTTATTTTTTTTTCCTTAGGTTAAATAGAAAAGTTTGTCGCGGCCCCAAAAGTGAGATTTAATTTCCTTTTATCAGTTTCTCTTTTCCAGAGTTAAACGTTTTCAGAACTTTCCATATCTGGTTTGGCTCATCTTTACCGCAAATGTCAAGATCAAGTGTTTCACTGATGGCCTTTGTTGATATTATCATTAATCATTTTATGTTTTAATATATTCCCTGATGAAATAAATGATTACTTGGCTTAATATTTTCTTTGGCTTCTGTGGTGCTTTCTTTTCTTCATCTTATTTTATGTGGTGGAAAATCGAGTTTGTCTGTGAGCCTGATTATCCCTGGCAAAGATTGATATAAAAGGATATTTAGAACGCCCAGTTCTCCCAGAACATGAGAGTTGCGTTCTTGCAAATCCCCACTGTGAGGAAACTGACCCTCTAGTAACATCCGCTCTGATGTGGGCAAAGGCTGTGTTTCCCTAGTCTATTGTAATGAACTCTCCCAACTGCTAAGAACAGTGTTCTGCACTCAGTAAACTCTCAGTAAATATCATGACTGGATTGACCAATGAACTTCTTCTTCCAAGGCCATCACAAACCATCTCCATAGAGATTGACCAGGTTTTTTGAGCATTATCAACTTTCCATAGAGGAAGGTCTTCTCATCCCTTCCAAAATGCATAATGAAAACAATGCTCAAGAGGGCTGAGTTCAGACTAAGCTAAGAACTTCAAGGCGCTAGACAATTTAAATATCCTAGGCCTTTGAAGTTACCGGTTTAACCTTCAGTAGCATTTAGGACACGAGCTTTCTTCCCAATAACCTATAATAAGAAAGATCCCTCACCACGATAGTGAAATTATTTTAAATGGAAGTATTTAATCTAATTACTATGCAAACTGCAATGGAGCGCTTTGTTCACAAAACGCAGAGCCTGTTATGGCGTGTTGAGCAGTATCAGACCACATCCCTGTCCAGCTTAATTCACAGGCCTGACGGGCATGTTTAAGGTACAGGGTTAGCGTGTGTCCATCAAAATCCAGCTGAGCTTAAATGTTCAAGTCCGATCGGTAGAGCCCGGAACATGTATCTGTGGAGTGATTGAGTGCATTGCAATACCCTGAATGCCATCTGCCTTCATTAAGGGGAGGGCTTGGGAATATTCTTGGATTTTGCTTCCTCTGCAATTCTTGAATGGACTCCAACATCCCAGTAGTCAGCAGCAAGCAGCAGGGAGCTGCGTTTTAATAACAAATTGTGACTAGTTGCTACTGGCTGCAAAGCAGTCTTCACTGAAGTGCATGGCCCCTTGAGGTTGTGGGAGAGAGCACATGAGTATTTAATTTAACAGACGATCCTTTTGAGTGAAAGGCACCAGAGTGTAAAGAGAACTTTGCAGTGAGAGTTCTGACTCGGAGCTGGAAGCAAGAGATGGGATTTTTCTCATCACAGTTCACAGCAGAGAAGATGGTGGCATTAAATTTCCCCCAACCAGGGCTGCAGAATTCACTTTTACTTCCGTGGAGTGAACGATTCAAGGTCTCCCAAATATCAAGCCCTCACAGATCTGGTGGCGATCAGCAAATACCTAGATAACTTTAAATATTTACTCTGCTTGCTGTAGTGTGACAAATGGACGTTTCAAAATACATTATCCATAAAATGTGTTTCCTTAAGATTTCTTTTCATTCCCGAGAGCTAGGATTCTACGAAAGGATCAGTTCGGCATTGCACCCCAAGGTATCATGTTAGCATTAGCTCCCCCATGCTTCATTAGCAGTGTTCCGTCATGTTATATTACGAGTCAGTTTTGCTGACCTAGGAGATGTTGGAACAGTGCTGAGCACATAGTAGGCACTTAACAAACAATATAATTATTATTATTGTATTTTTGGAGCAGGACATCAGTCTGGGTGTTTTATCAGTTTGCTTCTGTGATGTGAGATTTCATTTCATGAAGGCACCTTACCAGTAGCAAAGATGGCTATAAGGCTCCTAAGCTCCACTGATCCAGAAGGATAACAGGAAGATTGAGGGTTTGAAGGTGGACGGGGGTGGAGGTGGGGGAGAAGGTTGAAGGGAGAAGAGGAATGACTGCCTGGCCTTATAGAAGCTGCTGGATTTTCCTACAATCTCACCTCCTCTGCCAAGTCTTCCCAGTCTAATTATCCACATACCATGTCTTATGAACCCAACAGCTGCCTCTTGCATCTATATATAGATTCATAATCATCCTTGGCATCTGTGACTATGTGTATATTTGGATGGGAGATTCAATTGATTTACTCTGATTTCTCTGTTGATAAACATTTTATTTAAGTGCTTAGTACAGTGCTCTGCACACAAATGCCCAATAAATACCATTGATTGATTAACCTCTGTCCCCTCTGGTGGACTGAAGGCATCTTGTAGTCATGGGCTATTTCTTGGGCTTCCGTTGCACCAATTCCAAACAGTACATTCACTCACAGGCTCTGCTGCTACTTCTTCTTAGTTTCAGAACTGAACCCTTGAGACAAAGATAGGATTTTAAAAATATTGATCTATCAATCATACAATTAATAGACATTATCCTTCAATAGGCTCTTTTTTCCAAGGACTTTATGCATTTTATCTCAATCTAGCAGAGCTGATTAATGAATCTTTATTTCAAGAAACCTTTGACTTAACACATTTTTCCACACTCCTTCCCTATTTATGAATGTTTAGGGAGTGGATGGAAGTGACCACCAGAAAAGTAGCTGAAAAAATAATCCAGATCTGATACTCTGGGACATATTTTCTAGACTGTAAACTCAATGTAGGTAAGGAATGTGTCTACTAACTCTATAGTAATGTATTCTCCCAAGCTTTTAATAGAGTACCCTGCACACTGTATGTCTTCAGTAAATATCAGTGATTGATTAAATTCAAATTTTGTACACCCCCCAATAGGACTTCACTGAAAAAAATCCAACTTTTTTCAAATCCTTGGATTGGAATTAAATCCTATTCCTATCGTCAGTCCAATATGGAACAGGAACTGTGCCTGATCTGATTACCTCATAACTACCCCAGCACTTAGTACAGTGCTTGGCACATAATAAGCATTTAGCATTTATTTTTAGTGTTAAGTAAGCACTCATTATTATCATCATCATCATCATTATTATCCTGGGCCAGGGGTCAGTACCCAAAAGCCAATTTCAGCCTTTCAAACATCCCTCCAGGGTTGAAGGAAGGGCTATTTTACCCTTTCTATTTTCCAGCTGAGAAAACTGAGGCACAGAAGGTTAAGGTTATTGACCAAGGTCTCTTTATAAAGCAGTAGCAAGCAAGAGTGTTAAGACTCTTTGTCTTCTTTCCAGCATAGACTAATGGACCAATGATTTTGATCGAAATCAATTAATCGATCAATCATATTTGTTGAATGCTTAATATGTGCAGAGCCCAGTACTAAGCACTTGGGAGAATACAGTATAACAGAGTTGGGAAGCATGTTCCTTGTCCACAGTGAGCTTACTTTCTAGAGGAGGGAGACAGACATTAATATAAATGAATGAACTACGTATATGTACGTAAGTGCTGTGGGACTGAGGGGGGTGAATAAAGGAAGTGAATCAAATCAGGGGATGGTGCAGAAGGGAATGAGAAAAGAGAAAATGAAGGCTTAGTCAAGGAAGGCTCCTTGGGTGAGATGTGCCTTCAATAAGGTTTTGAAAGTGGGGAAAGTGATTGTCTGTCAGATATGAAGAGGGAGGGTGTTCCAGTCCAGAGGCAAGATGTGGGCAAGAGGTGGTGATGAGATAGATGAGATCCAGGCACAGTGAGTAGGTTGGCATTAGAGGAGTGAAGTGTTCAGCCTGGCTTGTGTAATAGGAGACAGTGATATAAGGTAGGAGGGGGCAAGGTGATCGAATGCTTTCAGTTAATGATAAGGAGTTTCTAGTTGATGCAGAGGTGGATGGGCAAACACTGGAGGTTCTTGAGGAGTGGGGAAACATGAACAGAACACTTTTGGAGAAAAAAATGAACCTGGGAGCAGAGTGAAATATGGGCTGGAGTGGGGAGAGACAAGAGGCAGGGAGGTCAGCAAGGAGGCTGATACAGTAATCAAGGTGGGATAGGATAAGTGCTTGGGTTAATGTGATAGCAGTTTGGATGGAGAGGAAAGGGCAGATTTTAACAACGTTGTAAAGGCTGAACTTGCAGGATTTAAGGATAGATGGAATATGTAGGTTGAATGAGAGGGGGAGTCAAGGATAACATCAAGGTTCTGGGCTTGTGAGAGAGGAAGGATTATGTTACTGCCTACAATGATAGGAAAGTCAGGGAAAGGACAGAATTCTGGGTTGGAAGACAAGGAGTTTGGGCACGGTTAGTCTGAGGTGTAGAGATGTCCCGAATGTAGAGTAAATGTCCGCAGTCTCACATTTACTCTACGACTGCAGAGAAGGAGAGAGATCAGTGCTGGACATGTAGATTTAGGAATAATACACACAGAAATGGTAGTTGAAGCTGTGGGAGGGAATGAGTTTTCCAAGAGAATGGTGTAGATGGAGAATAGAAGCGGCCCCAGAAATGAACCTCGAGGGACTCCCACATTTAGAGGGTGGGAGGCGGAGGAGGAGCCTGCAAAAGAGACTGAGAATGAGAGGCCAGAAAGATAGGAGGAGAATCGGGAGAGGGTGGTGTCAGTAAAGCTAAAGTTGAATAATGTTTCCAGAAGAAATGGATTGTTGACAATGTTGAAGGCAGCTGAGAAGTTGAGGAAAATTAGAATGGAAGAGAGACCATTGGCTTTGGCAAGAAAGCTCATTCGTGACTTTTGAGAGGGAAGTTTCAGTGGATTGAAGGGGACAGAGGCCAGATTGGAGGGGTCAAAGAGAAAATTGGGGGAGAGGAACTGGAGACAGTGGGTATAGATAACTCACTCAAAGAGTTTGGAAAAGAATCGTAGGAAGGAGATTGGGTAATAACAGGAGGAAGCCATGTGGTCAAGGGGTTGAAAGACTGGGGCATCAAGATATAATGCAGACATAGAAGCCTTTCCCTCTTGACAACCACAAAAGTGGATGCAGGGTGAGTTGGGTAGGAAAACGAAACCCCAAGAACTCTGAGATGACCATAAAGACGAGCCCTAAAATGCAGTGAGGCGTAATTAAGCATGTACTGAGCATACTCAATTTCCAGAATGATTGTCAAGGCCTCTTACATTAGCAAGAGGAGTGGGAAGGGAAGCTGGGAATAGGAAAAAGGGGGGTGAAAAAGAGCCTGATTAGTTTAACTGGGTTTAATGTCCACATTGTTCTAAAATTGCCCCCGGGCAATAAACTCTACTTGCCTTTTGCCAGGGGTTAAAACCACCATCAACTATGTTTATTGAGTGCTTACTGACTGCACAGCACTGTACTAAATGCCTAGGAGAGTATGATATAACAGAGTTGGTAGATACGGTCCCTGCCTATCACATTTTTTTTTTTTTTACTGGGACTGGTTGTCCTACTATGTGCCAGGCACTGTACTAAGTGCTAAGGTAGATACAGTGTAATTAGGTTGGACATAGACCCTGTCCCACAGGGGGCTCACAGTCTAAGTTACCATCAATTATTGTTAAGCAATAATGAAGTGATTATTATTTTTATTGTATTATTATTATTGTTTAGACCATCCCAGCAGTAGCAGGCAGACGTTACCTTTGAGAGAAGCTACAGCAATTTTTTATGGCATGTGTTAAGAGCTTACTATGTGTGAAACATTGTTTTAAGCGCGGGAGAAGATACAAGTTGAAATAGGTTGGACACAGAGTCTGTCCCGCATGGAGCTCACAATCTAAGTAGGAGGGAGTAAAGGAGAACTGAAGCACAGAGAAGTTGAGTGACTCACACAGGCTCACACAGCAAGCAATTGGCAAAGCTCAAATTAGAACCCAGGTCCTCCGACTCCCAGACCCGTTATCTTTCCACTAGGCAATGCTGCTTCACAATTCCCTTTTCTAGGGTCTCCTTACTGCCAATTTGAGAGTACACATGTGCATGGGAGCTGAAGAAGGTGGGGGTAGGTTGTAGCATAAGGTCTGTGAGCACAACTGCAATGCCCAGTCATCCTGGTCGACTGAATTACTGTGTATGAACTTTGACCCCTACATTCCATTTTCAGATCAAGTCTCCACCCCATGGCCGATTTCCAATGGAAGAGGCAGCCCAGAGAGACATCCCAGATTTCCCTCTAATGACTTTTTTTATTGAACATTTTTAACTGGGAATGTTGAATCGTGAAATTCAGCTTTCACTCTGCGTCACACAGCTCATTGCGGCTCTAATTATAAATAAATGGTTTCAATCCCTGGACCTCACGGGGCATCGCGTTTATAGATTAGTCAGCAGGCACAGCAATCACTGACTCTTCCATTTCTTTTTCTCTGCAGAAATCACTGGAGTTAGCCTTTCCAGGGAGAGCCCCGGCCCTGCGCAAGAAGTGAGCCAGCAGACTAAATAGGTCCCATCCGGTGTGTTCTTATGTTCAATCTCTTTTGGGTTTGTCCCAAGGCCAAGGTTTAGATTGAATATAAATAGAATACTAGATCTTCCCTGAAAACATCATCAAAAGAAGCAAATGCACAAACTTCCCTTTATCAGCAGGCCCTGGCTCATGCCCATTGTTGAAATTTTGACACTGTTGAAATTTTGTAATGTTGAACGTTTGACACCAGTTTTGCTGGTGGGAGAATGATCAATGATGGACAATCGAAAAGACATGGAGATGACGGATAAGTGACTTAATTTCTCAGTTTCCCCATCTGCAAAATGGGGATTAAATTCCTTCTTTCTCTCCCCCTTAGACTGAAAATCCCACGTGAGATAGGGATTATGTCTGCTCTGATTGTGCTTAGCACAATGCTTTGCACATAGTAAGTACTTCAAAATACCACTATCATTATTATCCTCTGGCAAGATTTCTGCCACATCCCTTCTCAATCATTCCCCTCCTGTGTTCTTCCGGTCCCAGGAACCTCTTCCAAACCACGGAATTCACTGACAGGATTTGCAGTGGCGAAACTGACATCAAAAGGTCTGCTGTCATATCTATCCTGGACAGGAGTCAGATCAGGAGTAAAAAATAGTTTGCCTGGTAAAACACTAGAGGACTGACAACACCAGCTAAAGGTAAGGTTTTCCCTTTACTTGAACCACACTATTCCTTATTCTATGTTGGTGAAGTATTGGTTTAAAATCTCAACAGCTAACCAGCCGTCTCCTTCAGAAAAATCTGTGTGGCCTATTAGGTAGTTCAAGGTCTTAGAACAGACAGAAAAAGAATTAAAAAAAAATTGGCAATTTTTTGAGCTTTTAATAGTACTGAATACAATGGGCAAAAGTGTTTGAGAAAAAACAGCTGAAGACAAATCATTTTCCTGGAAGTTCTCGGGTGGGTTTGGATTTTCAACGAACATTTCCTGAAGAGATTAAGTACTCACGTTCACTTCTGAATTCTCGGACTGCTGCAGGGAGATCTGACCCTGTCGGTTTGAACAACTTTTATCAGCTGCTAAATTTCCACTTGCTTGAAATTTGAAAAATTGAAAAATACAGGCGAGTCCTATTTTCAGACGGCTGCCTGCTCTACAATTGCGTCTCGGAGTCTCCCCTGAAATCCTCCTTCTCACTAAGCTGGGTTTTTCCTTTGGCAATCATCCTCCAAGTGTCAGTGTTTATCTGGACGTCGTCAACGGAAGGCACTGGGAAAGATTTATCTCCTCGGACATGGCATCCAGTGGGCCCCACGTTACTTGACATGAGGAAACTCAGGCCGCCCCAGGGTGCAAGTGGCGATATCTCAGCAGACATTCCGCCTGGCCCTCTTATAACGGATGGCACATACAGTCGGTTTCCTGGTAGGCAACTATTCAAGGTCTCTTCCTCTCGTCACAATAACACAGGGACAAAGTAACTCACAGGCCTCCTGCGGAACTAAGGAGCGCAGTCCCTTTTAGATTTCAAGTGCTCTGCAGAAATATTTCTGCATCGTCACTCGAAAAAGACCTGTTGAAGATATTGTCTCGGGCTGGGCATCCATTTCACCCAGAAGTCATTTTGGGTGGACGGAGTTGTTCATGGAGATGAATAATTCTAGGAAACAAGGTGGAACATGACTCCGGAAAGAAGATGTTGAGGGGTGGGGAGGGTGGGTGTGAAGGTGGACGGGGTTCGACATTTTATGAGCTCTAAATAAAGGGTTTACCCAAAGTGAATTGATGACCAGGAAATGACTCTGGAGAGGGTACATGAATTATCTAAGCAATTCAGGGTCGAAGTAGTCTTTCTTTATTCTGAATCCATTAATTAATCAAGTGTAAAGAGCACTGTTCTAAGCACTTGGGAGAGTACAATGCTGCAGAATTGGTAGAAACATTCCCTGCCCACTAGGAGCTTGCAGTCCAGAGCTGGGTCTTACAGTCTCCAGAGAAGGCTCTTACAGTCTAAGGAGGAGGAGCTTACAGTCTAAAGGGGAATATACAGTCTCAAGAATCCAAGATCTTTAGTGTGTAAAGCAGACATGATAGTAATAATAATAACTATAATAGCACTTGTTAAATGCATACTATATGCCAGGCTCTGTTTTAAGTGCTGGAATAGATACAAGCAAATCGTGTTGGACACAGTCCCTGTCCCTCATGGGGCTTTCAGTCTTAATTACCATAATAATGTTGGTATTTGTTAAGCGCTTACTATATGCAGAGCACTGTTCTAAGCGCTGGGGTAGACACAGGGTAATCAGGTTGTCCCACGTGAGACTCACAGTTAACCCCCATTTTACAGATGAGGGAACTGAGGCACAGAGAAGTGAAGTGACTTGCCCACAGTCACATAGCTGACAAGTGGCAGAGTCGGGATTACCATGATACAGATGAGGTAACTGAGGTCCAGAGAAGTTAAGTGACTTGGCCAAGGTCACACAGTGGACAGGTGGCAGAGCTGGGATTAGAACCCAGGCCCATGCTCCATCCAAGCACATGGGGCTTACAGTCTTAATTCCCATTTTCCAGATGAGGTAACTGAGGCACAGAGAAGTGTAGTGACTTGCCCAAGGTCACACAACGGACAAGTGGCAGACTGGGATATGACGGGGAGAAAAGCCCACCGGCTCCGATCCAGGAAAATTCACAAGTAACAGCACTCATTTACAGATCCACTCTTCCTTCTTTCACCTCTCAGTGTATTCTTGTAGTGCTCATCTCCTCCCTAGATTGTAAACTGCTTGAGAGGAGGGATTGTGTCTACTACTAATGCTATTGTATTCTCTTCAGTTCCCTGCACACTTTACGGGATCAGTAAATACTACTGATTGATTGATAATTAAATACACAATAGGAAAAAGCAAGATTCAGAGAAGCGGTGGGTTTGTTTTTGCCTTCCTGGAAACAGAGAGAGAGCTACCCCATATAAAAGGTCAGTTAAAGGGCTAGAGGCTAGCGGGAGAATCGCCTCAAAGTGATAGCATGGCATCGAGCCTGGAAAAGCGATTTGGCCTCAGAAGGGGTCTGGGCTGGGACCGAAATGAACCTGCCAGAAGGTATCCACCAGAATTTTAATTATGAGCTTTAATAGGCAGTTATTATGTGTCAATCTGGAGTGGAAAATTATTCAATCGATTCTATTTATTCAATTAATCAACTATATTCATTCAATCAACCAATCAGTCGTATTTTCGGAGCACTAACTCCGTACAGAGCACTGTACTAAGCCCCTGGGAGAGCACAATATAACAGGGTTGGTAAACACCTTCCCAGCTTACAAGGAACTTACAGTCTAGAGGGAGAATCAGAGAGTAAAATAAATTACAGATACGTACGTAAGTGCTGTCATGAATGGAAGGTGCAGATCCAAGCGCAGGGTGCCACTGAAGAGAGAGGGAGTAGGAGAAATGAGGGCTTAGTAGGGAAAGGTCTCTTGGAAGACACGTGATTTTAATAAGGCTTTGAAGGTGGGAAAAGCGATCCTCTGGTGGATATAAAGGGGGTGGGAGCTCCAGGCCAGAGGTAGGATGTGGTACAGAGGGTTGGCAGCTGGATAGATGAGTTCAAAGTAGAGTGAGTAGGATGGTGTTAAGAGGAGTGAAATTAACATGCTGGGTTGTAATAGGAAATCAGCGAGATGCGAGATAATCCCGTCGGACACGGTCCCTGTCTTACCTGGGGCTCACAGTCAAAGTAGGATTTAATCCCCATTTTACAGATGAGGAAATTTAGGGCCAGACAATTTAACTGACTTGCCCAAGATCACACAGCAGGCAAGTGACAGAGCAGAGAGAAGAACTCAGGTCTGTCTCTGCCTCATGTCATACCATAAAAAAAGTCCTTGGAGTACCAGACCTCGGCTCTTTCCACTAGGCCATGCTGCTTTCCTTGCTTTCTGGGAGAATACCTGGTTCTGTGGGAGACATATCTTGAAGAGGGTAGTTGGGCTGAAGGGGAGAATTTCATGGCAAGGTGGGGGTGCCTAACTGAGCATCAGGAAGAATCAGAAGTTTGTCCACTCCCTGGGGGTAGTGTTTGCTGAAGTGTGGACAGGATCCAGCATTCTATAGCTCAGTCCTCTCTTGAAGCAGCATGGTGTAGTGGAGAGAGCACGGACTCGGGAGCCAGAGGGTCATGGGTTCTAATCCCGGCCCCACCGTTTGTCTGCTGTCTGGCCTTGGACAAATCACTTACTTTCTCTGTTCCTCAGTTACCTCATCTGTGAAATGGGGAATAAGATTGTGAGCCTTATGTGAGACAGGGATTGATCGCTTGTATCCACCTCAGCGCTTAGTACAGTGCCTGCCACATAATAATAATAATAATAATGATGGTATTTGCTAAGCACTTACTTTGTGCCAAGTACTAGTAAATGCTTAACAAATGCCATGATCATTATCATTATTCTTGCTGACCACCCGGAAGCCTTCATTGGCCTCTTCTTCTTCTTGGTCCCTCCTTCGCTGGGCTTGGTGTCTCTTCTCCCTGCTCAGTTCTGGAAAGACTCAGGCCCTCTCCCAGTTGGAGTGGCTTTCTCCTTTCCTGTGGTTAGCTGATTCCTTTTTGGACTCCCTCCCTTCTCCAGACTGGAGCATCTATGCGACTTCCTTACCTATACACCCATCTTGTCTACCTTTGCTGTGACAAACCCTCTGACCTCTAGACTGTTAGCTCGTTATTGGACAGGGAACATGTCCACTGATTCTGTTGTATTATACTCTCCCAAGCATTTAGTACAGTGCTCTGTACATAGTAAGCACTCAATTAATACCAGGGATTGATAGAATGACCTGATCCACTGCTGACTAGGCTGGGCAGACAGGAAGAAGCACCATGGCGCTGTGGATAGAGCACGGGCCTGGATGTCAGAGGACTTGGGTTCCAGTCATGGCTCTGCCACTTGCCTGTGCTGTGTGACCTTCGGCAAGTCACTTCACTTCTCTGGACCTCAGTTCCTTCCTCTGTAATGGGGATTCAATTCCTGTTCTCCTTTCTACTTAGACTGTGATCATCCCCATGTGGAACAGCGACCAGGCGCAACTTGATTTCCTTGCATCTATCTAGAGTGTTTGGCGCAAAGTATGCACTTAACGAATACTACACTTATTATTAAATTATTAATAGGAGACGGGAAGATGTAACAGGGCCAGAAAACAGCCTAACGTTTGAGATCGAACTGATCTCTCGAAGAACTGAGGATTTGGATAGCTCCCTGGCTCACTCCAGTCAATCAATTAGTTGTATTTACTTAGCCCTTGCGGTGCGCAGAATACTTGGGAAAGTACAACATAACAGAGTTGGTAGACACTTTCCATGCCCACATGGAGCTTACAGTGTAGAGCGGGAGACAGATATTAATGTAAATACATCCATAAATTAGGGATATTCATATAAGTGCTGTGGGGCTGAAAGCTGGGTAAAGGGTGCAAATCAAGTGCAGGGGTGTAGTGGAAGGGAAAGGGACTACATAAAATGAGCAATTAATTGGGGAAGACTTCTTGGAAGAGACGTGTTTTAATAAAGAAGCAGCGTGCCTCAGTGGAAAGAGCCCGGGCTTCGGAGTCAGAGGTCATGGGTTCGACTCCCGGCTCTGCCACTTGTCAGCTGTGTGACTGTGGGCAAGTCACTTCACTTCTCTGTGCCTCAGTTACCTCATCTGTAAAATGGGGATTAACTGTGAGCCTCACGTGGGATGACCTGATGACCCTGTATCTCCCCCAGCGCTTAGAACAGTGCTCTGCACATAGTAAGCGCTTAACAAATACCTACATTATTATTATAAGGATCTGAAGGTGAGGAAAGCAATGGTCTGCAGGTTATGAAGTGGGAAGGAATTCCAGGCCAAAGATAAGATTTGGGAGAGGGGTTGATGGCGAGATAGATGAGACTCTCTGAGGTACAGCAAGTACGTTGGTATTAGAGGGGCAAAGGTGAGCATGCTGGGTTGTACCAGGAAACAAATGAGGTCAGATAGGATGACAAAAATTGATTGAGTCCTTTACAGTCAATGGTAAGGATGGTAAAGCGTAGCCTACTGGATAGACCACAGGCCTGGGAGTCCAAAGGATCTCAGTTCTAATCCTGTCTCTGCCTCTTGTCTGCTGTGTAATCTTGGGCAAGTTGCTTCACTTCTCCATACCTCAGTTACCTCATCTGCAAAGTGGAGATTAAGACTATGAGCCCCATGTGGGATAGGGACTATGTCCAACCTGGTTATCTTGTACCTAACCCAGCGCTTAGTACAGGGCCTGCCACATAGTAAGTGCTTAATACATACCATAAAAAATCCTAGAAAGCAGGGTCAGGATAGCTAAGGCGTCAGGCTTTTTAATCAACTGAGAGTATTCCCGGTGACCATTAATAATAATAATGATAACAATGGTGGCATTTGTTAAACGCTTACTATGTGCCAAACACTGTGCTAAATGCTGGGGGAGATACAAGGTAATCAGGTTGTCCCACATGGGGCTCACAGTCTTAATCCCCATTTTACAGATGAGGTAACTGAGACACAGCGTAGTTAAATGACTTGCCCAAAATCACAGAGCTGACAAGTGGCAAAGTCGGGATGAGAACTCACTACCTCTGACTCCCAAGTCCGTGCTCTTTCCACTAAGCCACGCTGTTTCTCTAAAGACTTCCCCTTGTTGCTTAGAGGTGACAGGGGTGGGGAAGGACCTGGAACTTTAACAGCCAGGGACCAAGAAGCCTCAGCCTCCTTGCCCCAGGGTGGAACTGGCTCTAAAGATCCATAAGCATGGCGCCTAGAAAGGCAGCTCCAGCCCGGCCCTATTGTTGAAGTAGCTTCTCCTGAGTAGGGGCCTGGGAAAAGATGTTGGAAGTGGTGAGGGCATTGAGGAAGTCTCCCCTGTGTTTATCTCTGCCACGTCCCTCGCCTCGCCCTCTCCCTTCTTTCTTTTCCTTCCACTCCGGATGTGTTTGTTTTTTAGCACCTCCTTGACTTGCAATGCCCTGGGAAGGGTGGAAGCTGAGGTCTCCCACCCTCGTAGCCAGGGTGAATACTAGACTCAAGACTCAGGGCCCTCTCTCCTCTGACCAGATCTTGAATCCATCCCCGCACTTAACCCAGTGCTTTCCGGAGAGTAACCTCTCATGAAACACCACAGTGGTTCATTAACTAAGAAGTTCATCACTAACAAATGAGAAGCAGCATGGCCTAGTGGAAAGAGCACAGGCCTGGGAGTCGGAGGATTTACGTTCTAATCCCTGCTCCACCGCTTGTCCGCTGTGAGACCTTGGGCAAGTCACTTCACTTCTCTGCTCCTCAGTTATATCATCAGTGAAGGGAGGTTAAGATTGTGAGTCCCACGTGGGACGTGGACGACGATCAACCCAATTATCTTGTATCCACCCCAATGCTTAATACAGTATCTGGCCCATAGTAAGCACTTAAAATATAATCAATTCAAAGAGGGGAAAAAAAAGAGGACTTCACTGAACTTCTTTCTGCTTAAGAACCAATACTTCACAAAAAGGTTTTCCCAAGAGCCTAAAACAAATCAGCTTCTGCCCCATCCCAAACCACCAGATCCTCAGCCAGGGAGAAAGAGTGGGTTGGTTTTCCCTTCCAAGTGGATAAAGATTGTAACCAGGAGGAAAAGATGATTATCTGAACTGGTTACACCTATCTTGACAGGGCCCTTTTTAAGGAGGTTGGTCATGTCAGTGAAATCGTATCCTGTCACCGGATAACGGTCTCCTGCTGCTCTATAAATTTGCTGATGTGTTTATGGAAAATAAATGCCATGGCAAAAGCCACACTGTTTATTTTCACAGCGGGAGATGTCGATCTTGTGACTGGGTTCTATACCACAGCGATTTTGTTTCCACAGAAGCAAACGATGGATGGAGATTTAATAATTTTGTCGGTTGACGGATGGAAGCGATAGTGACCCATTTACCGTGTCACCCGAAACTCTCGATTTGATTGGCTGCTAGGCTAGACCCAGTTAGCGGTGATCCCGATTTCTTTTGCCCAAAGCGGCTCTAAACTGAATAAGATGGTCTTCTGCTCTACTGAATTTTAACACTTGATTGTTTCTGTGGAGCAAATGACACCCCGGTGACCTGAAAGAGTCACTACAGCAAGCCCAAGGATGTAACCTAGCAGGAGAAGATAGTTTCTCTTACTGAATGAGTCAGCTCCTGTAACAGGATGCCTGGGCGGCCAAGAAGGAAGTAATCTTGGAACCTTCCTGTTCCAGACTGAGGATTTTGGAGCTGAGCATTTATGCTCATTAAGGGGATAATGATACCCATGTCTTTTTCTTTTGGCATGCGATTTCTTAAATGACACTATAAGTCAATAAATCAGTGCTATTATTGAACCTTACTGTGTACAGAACAAAATTCTTGGGAGAGTATAATACCTTAGATCTGGTAGACATGATCCCTGTCCTCCAGAAGCTTATAATCTAATGAGGGAGAAAAACAAAGTAAATTACAGATAAGGGAAGCAGCAGAGTATAAGGATTTGCATATATACATGGTTACATGTATGTACCCTCTAGTCTATAAGCTCCTTGGCGACAATCTGGGAATGTGTCTACCAACTCTGTTATATTATACACCCCCAGGTATAGTGCTCCACACACAGTAAACACTCAATAAATATGATCGATTGAAGCTTTTAGTAGTGTTTGTTGTACAGCAACCCCCCTGTAAACACCACTGATTGATTGATTGGTTGTTCCTAAATGCTGTAGGGATGTGGGTGGAGTGAGTCTCAAGAAGCTTAAGAGGTAAAGACCCAAGTTTGTAGATGATGCAAAAGAGAGAGTGAATTGTATGAGGAAATAAGAAGTTAGTCAGGGAAGATCTCTTGGTGGAGATATGATTTTTCGTAGGGCTTTGACTATGGGGGGATCAAAATCAATATCAAGAGTATTAACTGAGTGCCTCTACACTCTGTGAATCAGGAAGAGGAAATGAAAGACATGATCCCCACTCTCCAGGAACTTACAGACCAATGGGAAATTAAATTGTTAAGAATCTTCCAAATCCACTCATGCATTAGGACTGCTGTGGGTAGAGCGTAGCACTAAGCACTTGGGAAAGTATAGTACAAATAGAAAACGATTCCTGTACTGTAGGGGCTTACTATATAAGCAAGATATGCACCTCTATTTCATGTGCACATCACATCCCTTTAGCAATCCCTACCCTGTCATGTAGCTCTGAATTCAGGTGGACAAACAGTGTCTTCTGAAGAGGAAAATGGAGGAGACGTTTGGTTAATTAGTTAATTATGGTATTAGTTAAGCGCTTACTGTGTGCGAGGCACTGTTCCAAGCCCTGGGGTAGATAAAAGGTAATCAGGTTGGACACAGTCCCTGTCCCACAGTGGGCTTACTGTCTTAATCCCTATTTTACAGATGGGGGAACTGAGGCCCAGAGATGTGAAGTGACTTGTCCACACAGCAGACAAGTGGCAGAGCCGGGATTAGAACCCCTATCCTTTTGACTCTCAGACCCGTGCTCTATCTAGGCCATGACTGGGTATCCTTTAAACAGCTTAATCCTGTTCTTTAGACAATGATTGGTTTGGTTTCAGGCACAAGTGTTGGGTGGTGTGGGAGAATGATCTGAACCTGATACCTTTCCTGAGGAGATAGAGTTGTCCCAAAATGACTGCCCTTTAGAAGTTCAGCTGGACAGGCACCCTTCAGCTGTCTGGATTCAAGCACAGTGCTTATCTCCCTCCCTGGAAGTCTCTCAGTGCATCAGTGGCAGAATCAGTAGAAGTCTGTGAGGCACACTTTGGGTGGTTCTTTATAAATGTAAATTATTATCAGTATCATCATCATCGTCACCGTAAATGATCTCGTGTTGCTACGTAAAGCTGTCATTTTGGGAAAATAAGTGTCACGAGGAAGCTGACGTGTCAAATGCAACTCATCAGAGTGGCTGACTGCTCCTAAATGACTGGGTTGTGACTGAGGAGAAGGCACCTTTTCCAGAACTGAAAGCATCAGGCACAGCATTTGCTAAGCTTTCAGTAGTTCGGTTCTATCCTAGTTGAGCGACGTATCTCTCTAAAATATCAGTAGAAAGAGTTCTGGAGTAGGTTCCACTGGAGGGAAAAGTGCTTCTACTGCAATCGGCCAGTCAATCAGTCAATGGTATTTACTGAGCGCTTACTGTGTGCAGAGCATGGGAATAAGCACTTGGGACACATTCCCTGCCCATAATGAGCTTACAGTCTAGAGTGGGAGACAGACATTAGTATACATAACTTAATTATAGATATGAACATAAGGGCTGTGTGCCTGGGAGGGGACTGAATAAAGGGAGCCAGTCAGCGTGGCACAGAGAGGAATAGGAGAAGAAGAAAGGACGGCTTAGGGGAGGCCTACTGGAGGAGATGTGGCTTCGGTAAGGCATTGAAGACAAGGCGAGCGTAATTGTCCATCAGATATGAGGAGGGAGAGAATTTCAGGCTAGAGGCAGGATGTGGGCGAGAGGTCAGCAGTGAGATAGATGAGATCGAGGTAGAGTGGGAAGGATAGCATTTGAGGAGCGAAGTGTGCGGTTTCAGTAGTACAGTGCCACAGAATTCGTGGACGTGATCTCTGTCCCAAGGAGCTTATAGTCCACATGGGGACAGACATTCTAATAGATTAGAGGTAGGGCAAATAGTAAAGCATAAGGATACTTATGTAAGTATGGTGGGATGTAAAGGTGAGGTTCTTGATTCTAGCTCTGAAGCAGGATCCCATCTTCAACTTTAGACAGCAAAGGAAACCCTTGCGCTAGGTGTGTGTTCTACCAGATTAGTTTATCCTTTTTGTTCAGAGATGGTGAGAATCTCAGCAGGAAAAAAAAAACAAAACTGGGGGGTGGGAGGACAACAGCACTACCTCCAACAGTCAATCAATAATTATTGTTAATAAGCACGGACGGGGGCAAAACACTGCACTAAGTCTTGGGATAGTACAATAGGGTAAGTAGACATCTTCACTCTCAAGGAGCTTTGGCAAAACAATTTTATATCTGGCTATTCCCAAATTCACAGTGTGTCTAACCTGTCCTGCCTTTTAAGAGATTGTCTCCCCTACCTGGGATTTATTTTAATGTCTCTCTCCCCCACTAGCTTGTAAAATCCTTGAGGGCAAGGATTGTATCTACTAACCTATCCCTAGCACTTACATAGTTCACCGCATACAGTAAGTGCTCAGCAAGTACCATCTATTAATTGATCTACATAAGCACTTCTGGGGCCAGATCACTCAGTAATTGCATGTGTGTTAAAGCAGTAAATGTGAGAGGTGTGTGTTGCAGACGAATCTGCAAATGGAGCTAAAGCATCATTAAAATAATGGTTTCTCTAGGACTTCTTCAAAGAAGACTAATTTCCAAAGCTTGAATTCCTTGCTAACACGTTGCGAAATGATTTGCCACAAGATTTACCATGAGAAATAGGAGTGGAAGCAGAGAGAGGTCTTATGAGATTTTCCTATCAAACGTGTATATAACAAGTAAAAAAAAAATACTTTCTAGCACTATGATAGGATGTGGGAGGCGAAGGGTAGAGGGAAGATTAGGTTTTGTACATCAAATATCTGCCTAAATGTTGAAATAATTGAGTCATTTTGTCCACTTTTTAAAAATGGAAAACAATGAATCATTAGATTTGGGATTTACCTCTATTAGGAGTTAAGGCAGAGCTGATCCCAAGCCTGTAGTTTTAGATGTATGGGGTGAATGAAGTAGGAGGCAGAGTTTTAGACTTTGCAGTTAGTATGGTAGGCGAGAGCTTGCTGGGTCTAGATAAGTAGAAAATTCATCCAGGTGGGCTTTTTAAAGTGAATATTCTTCTCCAGAGAGGTCAGAGATGTAAGCACTATAGCAACAGGCTTGGGTCTTACTTAGAAGCCCGGGGTTCTACAGCTGACTGTTGGATAAATCAGGTTTATTCATCCTATCTCTTCCAGGGTGGGGCTTAGTCATAAAGAGCACAAAGATGGGAGCCTGAAAACCTGAATTTTAGCACCAACTCTGCCACTGCCCTGCTGTGTAAATACTTTGCAAGTCACTTAACCTCTGGGTATCTGGGTATCTGGGTATCTGTTTTCCCATCTGTAAAATAAGGTGAAGACTGTGAGCCCCACGTGGGACAAGGATTGGGTCCAATTTGATAACCTTGCAACTACGCTGGGTGTTAGCATATATTAAGTACTTAATAAATGTCATGATTACAATAATTATTATTGAGTTGGAGTGGCTGCTGGATTACCTGAGGCAAGCTAGCTTTATTTCATTTTGGAAGTCGACAGGAGTGTTGTTTCAGAAGACTGAGGAATTGGAGTGGACTCAATGAAGTTATAACCATCGCTGTTAGAGATATCAACGGTGTCAGATCCTGTTCCTTACTATCTCCACCTTCCCGTTTAGGATGATCTCTTGAGATGACCAAAATATTGACAGGCAACAGTGATATTAGAGTTGGGTAAGTGGACGAAGCCACCCTCGCTCCCATTGCCATGGTGACTTGAAGGAAAAACTTGGGGGTTTAGGAACTGGAACGGGAGCTTTGATGTGAAAAAGACCATTCTCTCTCTTTCAGAAATCTAACATGAGAGAGAAAGCTCACACAATGAGGAATGCCCTTAGCTCCTCCTGTGCCTCTGGATCGCCTGACAATTTTTTCTAGTGTCACCACTGCACCAGATGTCTGAAGTCCAGTTTCTTGAGCTTGCTTGGAGAAATCTGACTCTCCCCACAAAACACGTACACACTGCACCCTGGGAAATTTTGCAACTCATTACCGTGTCAGGAAAGACTCGATCCCAACACCAGCTGGCAATCAGCTTATGCCCTAGAGCACGAGAACCGATATCCCTGGTAATTCTTCTCCTTGCTGGCATAACTGCAGATGTTCTTGCTATGCGTCTAAAGGGCTAATCTTTTTTTTGAATCTTGCTAGAGTATTTGCTTCCATAAAATCCCATAGCGGTGAATTCCATCGGCATGGAACAGTGTGAGCTGCGTCACACTTCCCGTTTGCTTTAAATCTGCTGCCTTTGTAATGATAGCAGAGCAACCAGGGCAGTGACCGGGCATTAGTAGGTTGGTAGGTGTCAGGATAGGCAGTAGTGAGTCCTGGAGCAGGTGAGCCGAGGGGGAGAACAGTCAGGGGAAACAGAGGGGTTCCATTTTCGGTTGCAGAATGGAGCACTTAAAATCCACAGAGGGACATCTAGAATCAGGCTCCAACCATCCTGGCCGGAGAGAGGGGAATCCCAGTGTGCTTTTTGACATCTCTTCAGTTTTCCCCCTCTCCTTTTCAGGGCTGAACTGTAGAGAATCTAGTTGTCCACTTAGAGGCGTAAACTGTCCCCAAGCTGCCCCTTAGGACAATATGGCATGGGGTATGAAGAAAGATGGGGTTTGACATTTAGTTCCTCAAGCCTGGGCCCCATACTTATTCATTCATTCAATCATATTTATTAAGCACTTACTGTGTGAAGAGCACTGTACTAAGTGATTTACTGTAATCCCTAGCCCATGTGCACCTTCCGCTCCTTGGTGTAGCATTAGTCAGTGATATTTATTGAGCACCTACTCTGAGCAGAACACTGTACTAAGCACTTGGGAGAGTTTAATAGGGATGGTAGACACAATCCCTGCTCTCAAAGAGTTCATAGTCTAGCAGAGAGGCGGTCATCAAATCAATTTCAGGTAAGAGAAGCAACATATGTGTCGGTGAGGGGTTAGAATGATCAAAATGCTCAAGAGAGTGTGCACTTAAGTACATAAAGGGTCACAGAAAGAATGCTCAGAGCAATCAGGCCATCATTGGTATTTAGTGACTGTTTACTCTGTGCAGTGCACTGTACTGAATATTTGAGAGAGTTCAGAGAAGCAGCATGGCCTAGTGGATAGATCACGGGCCTGGGAGTCAGAAGGAATTGGTTTCTACTCCTGGCTCTGCCACTTTTCTGCTGTGTGAGCTTGGGCAAATCACTTCACTTCTCTGTACCTCAGTTCCTTCATCTGACAATGGAGATTAAAACTGTGAGCCCTACATGGGATAGGGACTGTGTCCAACCCAATTCACCCAGTACTCTTATCTACTCCGATCTGCTCTATCCCAGTGCTCCATAGAGTGCCTGGCACATAGTATACACTGAATAAATGCCGTGATTATTATTATCATTCAATATAAGAGAGTTGATAGTTGTGTTCCTTGCTCACAAGAGGTTTACTGTCTAGAGAGAGGGATGAGGTGAGATCCAGGCTTTCCTTCCATTCCCCGCAAGCAGGACCCCCTCATTTGGCCTCACCGAACCGGCCCCCGGCCCTTTTCTGGGAACACCAGGAGGTAAAGTGTTGATCAGCTGAGCCTGTCAGTCTCTCCTCTCAGGAGTGGGACCCTTTAGGTTTCCCCCATATCCTTCAGGCAATTTGGTGCCTTCGCCTTCCTTGGGGTCACAACTCATGAAATCTGGCCCTGACTAAAGCGAGCTTTGCTTGGTCACTTCACCCTGAAAACCTAGACTTGAGATCATCAGAACGTAAATAAACCTGAGTTGGTTGCTTACTCCGAGGGCATCTATATTTAAATTATCTGTTTGTAATGTGAACCACAGAAGAGGACCAAGAAGCTTTGCAAGGATATCTTAACTAGCTTTTCTGAGTAACAGTGGAGAAAGAAGAGTTCACATTCAGGTGCAGTATAAATAGATTTTTTTTTTTCCTTCTCCTTGCTAATGGCTGTCATGATTACACGGGGTTGCTATTTTGGTCCCAAATGGAAGACATGCTCCTTTCTTTGCCAAGAAGCAGCATCGCAGGATGCCAATAAATTCTGGGGGAAATTTTATTTAAAAAAGGAGAAGTCTGACATACATCTGGCAATTAAAAGAGGGGTAACATATGGCCGCCTGGTAGGTAGGAAGAAGTCGAAATGCAATATGCTGAATGGAGAGCTGCCCCCATGGTGTTCAGTGCAGTTTTGGAAGGCTCGTGCGGCGTGGGATGCTTCTCTTCCAATAGAACTCGGAGTTCATGCATGGCGAGGCCAGGCTTCATTTAAAACCGGCTTTGATTTCATGACCCTGTGTCTGGCAGCCTCTGATTAACTCCAGAGAGCTATCCTTAGTGACACTGATAGACGGGGGAAGACTTGAAACCGGGTTCCATATTGGTTTTTCCCATGATTAACAAATCAGAAAAATAAATGGATTTAATCTACGCCCTTTTCACTTACAGATCGATAGAAAGAATATCTGTCCCTTGGCACGCTGACTGAATTTGCATTTCCTTGGCTTCTAGTTGTTGTGCCTGTGAGCGTTCGAGAAGGTGGATATGAAGTTAATGGTGAGTCCAAGCCTCCCGGACATACAGAGACAGGCACTGCTACTTCTGCTATTATCCTCTAGATTGTAAGCTCACTGTGGGCAGGGAATGTGTCCGTTTATTGTTGTATTGTACTCTCCCAAGCGCTCAGTACAGTGTTCTGCACACAGTAAGTGCTCAATAAATCTTATTGAATGAATATTCTGCTACAACTACTACTGCTTCCAATTTCTTGCCACACCGACACTGTGAAATGTATGCCACTCTCCCAAAATATATCCCGAGACTCTAACTTTGTGATTCTGATTATGGTATGTCGAGGAAAGCATCTATCACACTGTTCCTCCAAATCAGTCATTACCAATGACAGAGACTTCAGACTAGACTGGACTAGAAGGACCATTAGTCCTCCTTGCCAGTTTCAACTCTGTACGCGTCAACTTCTGACCTAGAGCCGCAAATCAGGTCAGACCAGTTCCTCTGCTTATCCCTACATGGGACAGTGATACATTGAGCCTATGTTCCAACTAGGACGTTCAGTTCGGTAAGTCACTTATCTGCTCTATTTCCTACCAAAACCTTCTGGTTCTTACCTAAGTAATATCTTCCAGATCCATCGCTTCCTCTCCACCGAAACTGCTACCTTTTTCAAATAAGCTATCATCAGATCCCATATAGGCTACTGCATCAGCCTCTTTACTGGCCTCCCAATCTCCCATCTCCTCGCCCTCCTATACCTCGGCGTGGCTCAGATGATCTTCCTGAAGCATCTCTCTGCCCACACTTGTCTGCTTCTAAAAACCCTTCCCGGGTTTCCTGAGTCTCTCCACAATAGCATTGTCTAGTAGATGCAGCATGGGCCTGGGAGTCAGAGGGACCTGAGTTCTAATCCCCACGCTGCCTGTCAGCTGTGTGACCTTCAGCAAGTCACTTCACTTCTCTGTGCCTCAGTTACTTCGTCTGTAAAATGAGCATTAAGATTTTGGGCCCTATGTTGGGCAGTGACTATGTCCAACCTGATTATCTTGTATCCACCCCAGCTCTTAGAACAGTGCTGGCACATCATAAGCGCTTAAGCAAATACCATTAAAAACATCCTAATAATCAGCTTTAAGGCTCTGCACCAGCTGACACCATTTTACCTTCATTCATTAGTCCCCAAATTCCCAACTTCATTCCTTCCAAGTCAACCCTGTAGCTATACCTTGGTCTTGATTCTCCTGCCCTCATTCATCCATCATGATGATTATCATCATCATCATCAATGACATTTATTGAATGTTTACCATCTACAGAGCACCGTATTAAGCACTTGGGAGTTTAAAACACCACAGAGTTGGTAGACATGCTCCTATTCATGCTGTTCCCCTACCTTGGAGGTCCTTCCTTCCCCAAATAATAAGCGATGTGGTTAATAAAATTAACAAATAATATTTGTTCAGTGCTTACTATGTCTCAAGCACTAGTCTAAGCTCTGGGGTAGATATTAGACAATTTGGGCCCATGTGGGGCTCACAATCTAAGTAGGAGGGAGAACAGGTATTGAATCCCCATTTTGCAGATGAGGGAACTGAGGCACATAGAAGTTAAATGACTTGCCCCAGGTCACACAGCAGGTAAGTGATGGAGCGGGGATTAGAACCCAAGTCCTCTGACTTCCAGGCCTGTGCTCTTTCTACTAGGCCACACGGGAAGTCATCTGTCAGCATCCTTTTCTAACCAGGTAGCAGGAGGAAGCTCAGATTTCCCCAGGACTGACATTCATGGGGAGCTGGATGGGAGCCCGAACCTGGTTAGTTCAATAACTAATCGGTCATTTGTTGGACACCCACCATGAACAGTACTGACTTGAGGACCAAGGGAGTAAAAGGAGTCAAAGAAATAATAAGCTACTGTCTCTGTCTTGGAGGAGTGTTCAGCTCCCTTGCCTCAAAAGTTGACTGATAAATCTAATCTCTTCTCCAGAGCACATAAGACGTAGTTCCTAAGCAAGTCATTAAACTACTTGATCACCAAGGACATTACATGGCTGAAAGGAGTTGATCAAATTTTTTTATTCATTGAGCGGGTCTGTGGCAGATAGCTAATGGTAGGTTAAAATCTTTTTAAGAATTCAGGTTTATAGTGGTATAGATAATCATCCAGATATTAGCCAGCTAGCAGTAAGACTGAGCAATGTACACTAGTCCTGGAAAACAAATGTTCATGGAAACACACCCTTGAAAAATGTTATCTGCCCTGAGCAGACCTGGGACAGTCATCGATGGAGTCTTTCAGAAAGAACAAATTTAGTGGTAGCCATGAAGCACACTGTGAGTCGTCAGGAGAGAGGTCTTGAATGGAAAGAAATTCAAATGACTTCCTGGAGGCCATGACAAACCAAAAATTAGAGGGAAAGTCTTTACCCACTACTTTTGTGATCTTGGAGTCTCTAGAGGATGACATCCGAGAGGTGTTTTTAAAAGAAAATGATGTACTCGTGTACTAGTTCTGCTCTAATAGGAATGTTTGTTACATGATTTAGAAGAATTAGGACATTTTCTTCCTACAACGCTCATCTGTTTTAGCATAACAGAGGCCCTGCGTTCTAATCCTACTTCCACCACTTATCTACTGTGTGACCTTGACTTCTCTGTACTTCAGTTCCCTCATCTGCAAAATGGGGATTCAATACCTGTTCTCCCTCCTACTTAGACTGTGAGCCCTATGTGGGACCTGATTATCTTGTAATCACCCCAGCACTTAGTACCATAGTAATTATTATCCTTATCATTATTATAACATAGTCCCTAAGTCAGAGATCTAGGAAGGAACAGTTATATGCGCACTTATGGCATCATTCAAGATGTAATACTGCTATGCTGCTTGTCTCCATCTCAATTTTACTTTACTCTGTTTTTTACAACTTTACGGTATTTAATTCAGTGAGCTAGCAATGACTAGCAAAGGGGTAAAACATTCTGCTAGTGACGGATGTAATAATATAGGGCTTTTTATTTTTAAAAAAGTCAGTCATGTTGGATCTTCAAACCATCTACTCCCTAACCTCTTAATTCCAATTGAATCAATGATTATTACATTGTGGTTTTCCCAGAACATGAGCTCTTCGACAACACAGGCCCTGACTTATCTGGCTTGAAAACCCAGCAAGAGAAACTGCTCTTTTTAAACAATGAACTAGAGACTCACTTCAGGTAGCCTAAGAGCTTGAGTGCTAGGAGCTGGAAAAGGAAAATAAAAAAGGATTTTTTTTATCCATAGAATTGGTGAAATGCCATTGTTGGACCTGCAAAATGACCCTTCATTGGTGGGTTAACCATGGTAGATGCAGCAGTAATGAATAGTATGACTTAGTAGTTAAAGCACAGGCCTATGAATCAGAAGGACCTGGGTTCTAACCTTTGCTCTTCCACTTTTCTGCTGTGTGACCTTGGACTAGTCACTTCACTTCTCTGGGCCTCAGTTCTCAATTCCCTCATCTGTAAAATGGGGATTAAGACCGTGAGCCCTATGTGGGACAAGGAATGTGTCCAACCCGATTATCTTGGATCTACCCCAGCGCTAAGAACAGTGCCTGGCACCTAGTAAGTGCTTAAGAAATATTATGATTCTTATTATTTATAATAATTGTAATAATGGAAGTGATATTATTTATTAAGTGCTTACTCTGTGCAAATCACTGTATTGGACATGAGAAAAAATATGCAGGAGAGAAGTAAACAATCGCTGCTCCTTGGGGGACTCACAATCTAAAAATAAAAAGGGGGAGAGGGGCCCGTAAACAGATACTTAAAGAGATGAAATAAAACACTAAGGTAACATAAAGGCATAAATCAAAATCAATAGGGTGCAGTAACCAGAGGAGCAGAATTTCAGACTCCCCAAGGCTCAGAACCTAAAATAACCTGTGTCCCTTAGTCTTCTCCGAGTCCCAAGTGAACGTAGAATGATCACGGATGCTGTTACCACTGATCAACCCCAGACAGCCAAATTCTCATCCACTTCTCACTGGAGAGAATCCAGCTCTTTGTGGGTGAGGAATAACTGCTTATTCTTATCGTATACTCTCCCAAGTGCTTAGTACAGTGCTCCGCACACATTAAGCACTCAATAAATTCAACCAGCTGACTTTCAGATTGGTTTGGGAGAGTGTCTCAATTCTGTGCATGCCTTCACCATCTTTAATGTTGATGCCTATGTGGATGATTCTGACTGGGGAGTGACAGGCACAGAGTTATCCATTTCTTCACCATGTAGGCACTACATAGCTCTTTGGGCAGAGGAGGAGGGCGTGACTCTTTGTTTAGCTGGATAGGCCACCATTTACTGGTTTCAGGCTGCCGCCTCAAGGCAACTCTCACTATCATCAACACTCCCCCCTCCTTCCCACCCCCCAGCCGTCTTAATATTAATTTGTTTGTCTGGGCTGGGCGACTTCCTTCACCTTTCTCCTACCGTAAAACAAACCAACCCAAAAAAGACCCCCTTGCATCTGTAATGGGTTCTGAAACAGATAAGAATAAAATATACCCCACGTGCCAAACTCAGAACAGTAATGTTGATTCCAAAAAAAAAAAAATGGAAAAGAAGAGAGATGAAGTGCAGGGATTTGAAAGCTGGCAGCAGAAATGTGTGAAAAAAATTCAGAAAGCTGGAAAGTCAGGCAAAGTTGTGTTTTCACACTATTAGCCCTTGAAATAGTGAAATTATTTTTTATTTTCATCTCAACTCACCAGGCTGAAAATCAGAAGGTAGTTTTTTGCCTTTGGAAAGTGATACAGATGTACTTTTGCATCATAGATCAATTGCAAATCATCATGAAGAGATCAAAGACAAACAGTAAACCAGGTCTTAGCGTGGAAATTCTTGATACCTGGGAAGATGTGCAAAGATGGGCTGGAGTCCATTAGAGTTTGCCAGTTATGGGGTGATGGGGATGGGCAGAACCCTCCAGTGCAAGAATTTGCAGACTGAATCTCTGGGAAACAATCTTGTATAGGGTCAGGCAGCAGGAGACCTGGGTTCTAATCCCATCTCCCCCAAGTAGGGTCATAAGAGTGTTTGGTGAGGTGGACAGGCCAAGCAGGCTAACAGGGTGGCTAGCAAGGAAACCACCTCCTGGGTCACAGGTGCAAAGAGCCCAAGGTCCGCACTAAGGGGAGGACACTTTGCCTTTCAACAAATCCTGCAAATAAGATTCCCATGTTTGCCCTTCACAGCGTACTGCATCCCTACCTCCCTCATTGCCCGTAGAACTAAATGCTCCTTGAAGGAGCACAACTACAAAGATAAGACGATGTGAGTGCACTGAACCAACCCATATGACCATATTCAATTCCTTTTCTTGGATTCTCCACCTTGAAATCCCAGGACCAAGACTTTTCTTCATTCTTAATGGGAAATCTTATCCATAAATTAATCAGTGGTATTTATTAGCACTTACTGTGTGTGGATCACTGTACTAAGCACCTGGGGGAGTGCAATAAAATAGACTTAGTAGACACCATCTCTACCCACAAGGAGACTACAGACTGGAGGGGGAGACAGATACTAAAATATGTCCAAGAAGCAGCGTGGCTTAGTGGAAAGAGCACGAGCGTGGGAGGCAGAGGACATGGGTTCTAATCCTGGCTCCGCCACTGATCTGCTGTGTCACCTTGGGCAAGCCACTTAACTACTCTGTGCCTTAGTTACCTCATCTGTAAAATGGGGATGAAGACTGTGAGCCTCACATAGGACAACCTGATTACCTTGTATCTACCCCAGCACTTAGAACAGTGCTTGCCCATAAGTGTTTAAGAAATACCATAATAATAATTATTATTATTAGCTTGCGTCTACTGCAATGCTTAGTACAGTGCCTGGCATCTAACATGCGCTTAATAAATAGAATTTTTAAAATAGCCCCAAATGTAAGCCATAATTAGCAATCTCATTAGGTTTTCCTTTGAGTTAGGAAAGAAGAACTGCTTGAAGAAGCTTTTTATTTCAGCAAGCAAAATCATCATCATGAACAGGACTGTGTACCTGCTTTTGCATGGAGAATTATATTAGGTATTTGGGAGATGTAAAGAAGTATGAGGTGCAAACCCTATTCTCGAGGAGCTCACAATCAAAGGTGATGGAACATGCGCAAATTATCTTTTTTTTCCATTCTGTTTTACATCCCTCATTTGATTAATTGGTATCAAGAGACAAGTTCAGACACTTTACGATTAGGGAAATTTGACCTATTTGAATTTAGGACTCGGAGTAACTTCCAGCCTCCACCACCTCCCCTCCCCAAAGTTCTCCTCATCATCAAAATCCGTTTATGATAAAAAAAATCAACTTCAGTAAAAAAAAAAAAAAAAAATATTTACCTCATTCTAGCAACAACCTCGTCACTTATTGCCAGTTGCTTGAGATGTTTGAAGTACAAAAGCTTTATTTTTTTGGATTTTCTTATTCTCTTTTCCAATAATTGCAAATCCTTCTTAGTCATTTCCAAATTGGATTTCATTCTGGAAGCCATTTCATCCTTTGTCCTTTTGCCAAACACTCTTCACTGAGCACTTCAAAGTGATAAAATGCTCCAGCTTTGTTTTGGTTCTTGTTTTTGTATGCCAGTGTGAGACATTAAAGATATTAGGCCATCTCATTTGCTCGTGAACCAATCCAGCACCATTAAGACAGAGATCAAAATCTTGTAAGGGGAACTGTGGATAGAAATTAGAAATTGCGGCCTTTGTAAAAAATAAAACAAATATTACTTCTGTGAAGTGGGTTGATTACTATGCAGGTTGGCTGTCGTGAATTCATTTTCATCATATTTGTAAAAATATGGGAAGTTGTAATATGATATCCTATTAATTCTAATATACTTTAATATGTGGGAACGTATAAAGCTGTGTTGCTTGGTAGATAGAGCATAGGCCGGGGAGTCAAAAGGTCCTGGGTTCTAATCCTAGCCTTGCGACTTGTCTGTCGGGTGATTGGCTGCTGGGTGAAAGTTTGGGCCTGACTGTGAAGGTCAGACCCCTGAAAGCTTGTGCGGTTTCTAGCTTGGCTGGTACCATCCTTCTGTCTACTGCATTTTCTGGAAGATGACGGTCATAGCAACAACAACAACAATAATAATAATAATATTTAGGGTATTTGTTAAGCGCATATGTGCCAAGCACTAGGGTAGATACAAGATAATCAGATCACATATATTCCCTGTCCCAAATGGGGCTCACAATTTAAGTAATGGGGGAGAACAATAATTTAACCCCCATTTTACAGATGAGATAACTGAGGCACCGAGAAGTGAAGTGACCTGTCCAAGGTCACACAGCAGACAAGTGGCAGAGCTGACATGAGAGCTCAGATCCTCTGGCTCTCATGCCCAGGCTATTTCCACTAGACCAGGCATGCCTCCCTCCTACTTAGATTGAGGGTCCCTCAACTGCAGCCAACCTGATTATCCCATATCTACCACAGTGCTTGGCATAAAGTAAGTGTTGGAAAACACATTATTATTATTAACGTTATTATTGCTGTGAGGGAAGAGACTTCTTCCTGGTCTGGGTAGATACAACCAAGAGGGCTATGATCCATCTCTGGACTATGGTGGGAGTATAGTAATCCCTGATTTTCTATCCAACTATTATCCTCAGAAAGAAAAGGTAAATCACCTGAGGAATCCTTGAGCGTAAGGTCCATTTTACCCTTGACAGACATCTCATTCCCTCCTCTAGACCATGTCCCAAGATCACTCGCTAGTAAGATGATGATGGTATCTGTTAAGGATTTACTATGTGCCATGCACTGTGGATAGTAAGTGAAAGCACTATATTCAGGTCAATGCGTGAGACAAGCTCATCTTCCCCAAATTAAAATGGAGAAGGCCAAAATAACTACCCTGCTCTTACGAAACCCAGGTTGAAACTTTGAATGATTCTAAGTAGTTTGGGTTTCTGGGTGATATTATCACCCGGGAACAAAGTCCTCTACCCCGAAGGAGAGACATTGGTTTAATATTGATTCGGAGGGTAGTACGCTAACTTGAGAGTCGACGAATAGCACCCTATTATTGACGTGGGCTCATGAAAAGCATCTGTATGTGCCTGTATGTTTTCTAAGCCCAGTTCAATCTGACACGTGAAAATGAAGAGAGATTTCACAGAACATTCTCAAAATGTTTTCTAAATTGATTTTAACCCCATCACCCCATGCAAAATCAGTATGCAAAAACTGCTAGGTATTTCCAAGCACTGCAGTGAATTTTCCCTTATGCAATACTGTAATGTAGTTCATTAGAAAGATGAGTGAATTCTCAGATTGGTGCTGCATTTACACCCCTGTCTTTTTTCAGGAACGAATCTTATTTTGGAGTAACAGACTTCTTATGAGAATGAGATCTTCAGTAGCTAACAAGTTGGTAGAGCGAGGCCAGGGATGACAGAGTGAACCGGAAGTTCAAGGGACAGATTCTGATGATGATTTTGCTACTTGAGCATTTACTATGTGCCAAGTACTGTTCCAAAAGCTGAGGTAGAAACAAGTTAATTAAATCGAACGCAGTCATGTTCGATGACTGGGCGAAGCAGCATGGCTTAGTGAATAGAGCATGGGCCTGGGAGTCAAAAGGGCCTGGTTTCTCATCATGGCTCTGCCACGTGTCTTCTGTGTAACCTTGGATAACTCCACTTCCCTGTGCCTCAGTTACCTCATCTGTAAAGTGGGGATTAAGACTGTGAAGCCCATATGGGAGAGACTATCCAACCCGTTTAACTTGCATCTACCCAGCACTTAGTATGGTTCCTGGCACATAATAAGCACTTAACAAATACCACAATTATTAGTATTATTATTATTCTACATGGGGTTCCCAGTCTAAATAGGAGCGAGAGCAAGAATACCCAGTATTGGTTAGGGCTGCAATAAGAAGGCACAGCATAAGCACCAGCTGTTATAAGAACTCCAGAAGTTGCCAGTGCCCACTACCAAAGAACTGGAAGAGCTTTTGCTGTGCCCCAAAACTTACTGTGCTAAAGTTGCTAAGAATGTCTCCCCCAAGAATTACAAAGCAATTACAAAGCAAACAGCAGCTCACCTGAACATAGTAATAATAATAATTGCAGTATTCGTTAAAGTGCTTACTATGTGCCAGGCACTGTACTAAGAGATGGGGTGGATACAAGCAAATGAGGCTGGAGAAGGTTCCTGCTCCCTGTGGGGCTCACAGTCTCAGTCCCCATTTTACAGATGAGGTAACTGAGGCCCAGAGAAGTGAAGTGACTTGTCCAAGGTCACACAGCAGACAAGCAGCGTGGCTCAGTGGAAAGAGCACGGGCTTTGGGGTCAGAGATCATGAGTTCGAATCCCGGCTCTGCCACCTGTCAGCTGTGTGACTGTGGGCAAGTCACTTAACTTCTCTGTGCCTCAGTTACCTCATCTGTAAAATGGGGATTAAGACTGTGAGCCCCACGTGGGACAACCTGATTCCCGTGTCTACCCCAGCACTTAGAACAGTGCTCTGCACATAGTAAGCGCTTAACAAATACCAACATAAAAGTAGTGGAACCGGGATTAGAACCCACGACCTCTAACTCCCACGCCCGTACTCTTGCCACTAGACCATGCTGCTCCTCGAGTGAAGTGACTTGTCTGAAGTCACACAGCAGGTAATCAGACCGTCATATTTATTGAATTCTTACTATATATTCATTCAATAGTATTTATTGAGCGCTTACTATGTGCTGAGCACTGTACTAAGCGCTTGGAATGAACAAGTCAGCAACAGATAGAGACGGTCCCTGCTGTTTGACGGGCTTACGGTCTAATCGGGGGGAGACGGACGGACAAGAACAAAGCACTGTACTAAGAACTTGGCAAAGAGCTGGAACTGGGTTTAGAACCTAGGTCCTCTGACTTCCAGGCTCATGCTTTTTCCAATAAGGCCACACTGCCTCCCCGTTTTCTTCTCTCTCCTATCTCTAAATGATTTTAACATTCACACCTCACCCCTTACCCACCAGGTAGACTGTAAGCTCTTTCATGAGAGAGATCATGTCCACTAATTCTCCTGAGCTCTTAATACACTGTTCTTGATTCGTTGATTGCTGTCAAGGAGGGTAGCCAACACTTGATCCCCCATCTGTCTCAGAGACATTGATGGAGAAAGATGGTTGGGTTGGGTAGATCACTGGACTGACCCAATAAGGGTGTAGTTGGTGGCCTTAATAATAGTAACGATTATGGTATTAGTTAAGCACTTACTATGTGCCAGGCAATGTACTAAGCACTGGGATAGATACAAGCAAATTAGGTTGGACCCAGTCCCTGTCCTACATCGGGCTTCCAGTCTTAATCCCCATTTTACAGATAAGGTAACTGAGGCCCAGAGGAGTGAAGTGACTTGCCCAAGGTCACCCAGCAGACAAGTGGCAGAGTAGGAATTAGAACTCATAACCCTCTGACTCCCAGGCCCGTGCTCTAACCCCTAGGCCATTCTGCTTGGGAGCAATTTTTGAAACCCTTCATTAATTAGGTTGCTGTCTTCTCACCCTTTCCATAGCTCATAAATAATAAGTCCAGACCTAGACCCAGTTAGTGTTTCCACAATAATAAATATAATGGGGAAGATTCTTTGCCGTGACCTTAATCGTGCCTTCCAGTAATTAGGCTTGGTCTGTAGTGTTTATTGCTTACTATCTAGTAACTTGTAGTCTAGTTTGATCAGCAAAAGCAGCCTTAGCATTCTAGCCTCAAGACTTCTCCTTGCCATACTCCCATGTTTCCAGTTTCATTTAAGAGGATTTGTTCCTCTTTTCCAGGTATGCTATTTTGCCCTCACCTCTATTGAAATTTGTTTCTGATAGTTAATTTAATGGGCCAAGATCTGATGCAGGCATATCTGCTATAATGTGTTCCACAATTTGGATATACCATAGTAGAAAATTTAGGGGGTGCTCCCACAGTATAAGATTATTCACTGTACAACATGAACAGCGGTGTGGCGTAGTGAGAAGTAGCAAGGCTTTATGGAAAGTGCCTAGGTCCTGAATTCTAATCCCAGCTCTCCCACTTCAATCAATCAATCATTCAGTGGTATTTATAGAACTGACAAGATTTGGTAACATTCTGAATATGTAGGTTCAATCAATCATATTTATTGAGCCTTTATTAATGTGCAGAGCACTTGGGAGAGAGCCAAATAACAATGTTGGTAGACTTGTTTCCTGCCCACAACAAGTTTACAGCCTAGAGATGAGCTTACAGTCTAGGGCTGAATGAGAAAGATGCGTCGGTAATGTCAAGGGAACTGGTTTTTGAGTCAGGAAAGACAGTGATGCCTACACTTATGGGATAGTCACGGGTAGGACAGGGTTTGGATGGGAAGATGAGGAGTTTTCTTTTAGACATATTAAGGCTGAAGAGTTGATGGCATACCCAAAAAGAGCCGTACCGAAGGCTAAGAGAAATGTAAGCTGGCAGAGAAGGAGACGGGGCAGGCCGAGAGAAGTAAATATGGGCATCATCCATGTAGAGGTGGTAGTTAAAGCTTTGAGAATTGGTGAGTTCTCCAAGCGAGTTGGCATAGATGGAGAATATAAGGGGATCCAGAACTGAGCCCTGAGGGGCTCCCATAGTTAGAAAATAGGGGACAGAGGAGGAGTAGGTGCAAGGATTGGGCAAGTCACTTTTCTTTGCCTCAGACATCTGTAAAATGGGTACTTACTACCTGTTCTCCCTCCCCATTAGACTGTGAGCCTAATGTGGAGACAGCTGGGACTGTATCCCACCTGATTACCATGTATTTATCCCAGTGCTTGGAACAGGGCTTAATACCATTACTATTAATAATATTATTATCAATATTAGTATGATTGTTGTAATCTTTATTTGAGGTAGGGAGAAACATTTCTGAGCCTACTGCTTTCATCTCTAGCTGCTGCTGCAGGCTTATCATTTTGTTCTACATGATTCTTCATGCTTCTTTGTGACTCTGAGACTTTACAGCATTTAATACGCTAAAAAAACAGAGTGTCAAGAGTGGAAAACGTTCCTCTAGTGGTCAACCTAACAGATATAGAATGTCAATCATGATGGTATCTTTAAACAGTACCAGTAATAATAATGATAATAATAATATCAGCATTTGAAAAGCACGTGCTCTCTACCAAGTACTGTACATCTACCCCTTTATCTTTTTTTTCTTTTGGAATCAGTAGCTACTCTAATCTAATTTTCCCATGACAGGAGGTTCTTCAGGAACAAAGCGACCGTTCTTGGGCAGAATTGGCTACTCATTTCTACTTCTAGTCCAAGGAAAGTGCTCAGGCTTTGGAGATGATCGTCCTCTGATTTTGAGAACACTTTTATGACCTTCTTAAAAGTGATAAGAATAAAATATTATGAGTGGCAAGGGCTTCAAAGGGGATAAATCGACAAGTCCTTGCAGGATAAGGGTATCTAAAGCAGCATGTCCTAGTGGATAGAGCATGGCCTTGGGAGTCAGAAGCTAATGGGTTCTAATCCCAGCTCTGCCATTTGTCTGCTGTGTAACCTTGGGCAAATCACTTCACTTCTCTGGGCCTAAATTCCCTTATCTGTAAAATGGGGATTAAGACTGCGATCTCTATGTGTAATAGGGACTGTGTGCAACCCGATCTTCTCGCAGCCACCCTAGCACTTAGTACAGTGCCTGGTATATAGTAAGCATTTAACAAATACCATTATTATTATTATAAGGGCTTTTTATTAGAAGCTGCCACTCCTGCTGTTGTATACTGTTGCTCTTACTTGTTGACTTTAAACATATGAACAAAACATCACAAAGCACATTTCTCTAAAGCAAATAAGCATTCTGAATTGGGGGAGGAGGTGGAAACAGATGGAGAAACAGGGGAAAAATATAACCATGTATATGTAAATTGGTGCAAATGGAAAACATTATTAGAGTGAAAATTGAAAATGCCCATTGCTATCTCTTAGGCAAATGAAAAACCTGGAACTTCACACGCAAGAGTTGGTGATTCCTTTTTGAATGTAGAGGTTAAACTCGGTTTGGATAAGCATCTGAAAGCTATGCTTATCTCTGATTCTCCAAACCTCTTTGTTCTGGAAATAGGCTACGACTTTCATGAAGTCAGCCTTTCCATACAGATTTCCAAACCAAAGAGATTCCATCAGTTTAATTTTACTTTTGAATTTTTATCTCCACTGACCCCAACCGCATGTGCCCTATAAGGAGACCTCTCTGTGTTTGTGTGTATACACATTACTTGTGGTCTTCTTGCCCTTTCACTTCTAGGCCTAGATGAAATTGGGAAGTGTACATCATTTCAAGACAATATTGGGAAGTATATATAATTTTCTTTTCAAGCCAATCCACTAATTTTGAACCTCAACAGAAAATGTTGGGATCCAATACGAGTTCAGGGTGAATTCAAGTCGACTCTGAACAGCATATTTCAACCTCCGTGACCCCCATCTCCATTCGGGGGCTGATTCCCGTGGACTGAAATGGGAGACTGCTAGACTGTGAGATCGAGAGCTCATGTCTCCTCTTGCTTTCCTGACTGAAACGCTTTTGCCCAGGGACCCACTGGAAGCCTGAAGGAGTTCTGTGTTGCTGTGGTTTTTTGAGTGGTTAATAATAATCGTACTAATGATGGCGTTTGTTAAGTGCTTATTATGTGCCAAGCACTGTTCTAAGTGCTGGGATAGATACAAGGTTATCGGATTGTCCTACGTGGCGCTCACAGTCTTAGTCCCCATTTTACAGATGAGGTAACTGAGGTATAGAGAAGTTAAGTGACTTGCCCCAGATCAGATGATAAGTGGCAGAATCATAATTCGAACCCATGACCTCTGACTCCCAAGCCTGTGCTCTTTCCACTAAGCCACAATGCTTCTCCTGTTGCTGTTGTTTCTGGGCTTTTTTTGCAGGTTTTTTTTTTTTTTTTTTGCATGAGATGAAGTTGAGTCTCTGATCACATCCAGCCTAGTACATTTTAGTTCTTCGCAGAGGATCACACTTTGTTTTCACTTGATCCTAAACTCAAGCGTTCCACTCACCTTGCCTATCCCCTTTAATTTTCCATGGACTCTTTTGCCTTCACTATCGACCTCACAACTAGAGAGTGTTTAGGAAGTGCCTTGCACTTGCTCACCCCTAAGTACTGGAGCGGTTGATGCTTGCCAATTTTTAAACTCTGCCATGACAGTCTACTTTGAGGAACATGTTTCCTTGCAGGAAATCAGGGGAAAGGCCCCTGAGAAAACAGCATATTTCTTTTCTCAGCGTGGGAGCAGAGTATGAAGCAAGAATGTGGAGCAAGACTATGGAGCAAGAAGAAAAGACTTGCAGGTTAAGACACCACAGGCTAATTGCCAATATACCACTTGAACATATCAAATAGGGCTATTAGTATACTTATTCTGGCTGAGGTTGAAAATGTCAAATGAGAGTAAATTAATGTGAATTATTTTATAGCCCCGACAGAAACAGCTTGTGTTTTTTTCTGGTTCTGGCTGAGAATTATCTTGGGGTTCCTCTTAAATCTCCCATCCCCATGTCATGTGACCTTTTTCTCTCCCTCACACAAACAAAACCTACCCAAGAGAAGCAGTGTAGCCTAATGGAAAGAGCACAGGACTGGGAACCAGAGGACCTGGATTATAATCCCAGCTCTGCCACTTTTCTTCTGTGTGAATCCGGGAAAGTGATTTATCTGTCCTCAGTTACTTCATCCGTAAAATGGGGATTAAAATGTGAGCCTCACGTGGGTCATGGACTTTGTCCAACCTGTTATCTTGTATCTACCCCAGTGCTTAGTACAGTGTTTGCCACATTCATTCATCCAGTCGTATTTATTGAGCACTTACTGTGTTCAGAACACTGTTCTAAGATCTTGGAAAGTATAATTCAGCAACAGAGACAATCTCTGCCCACCACGGCCTCACAGTCTAGCAGCACTTAACAAATACCATTAAAAAAGTTTTGTCAGAGGAGTGAGTGGTCAACCTAAATGGTTCCCAGGTGTGAGGTCAACAACCACAGAAAATCAAAAGGGATAGGCAAGATGAGTGGAATGCTTGAGCCAGGATGAAGTGAAAACAAAATGTGATCCTCTGAGAGGAACTAAAATATCCTAGGCTGGATGTGGATAGAACCTCAGCTTTCTCTCATGTAAACAACAACAACAACAACAATAGTTGGAGGTTGAGGGAGAGCCCCTTGCCTGGCTTGGTACTCAGGCTGTCACCCCGTCCTACAGCTCTCTGCCACTCCAATAGATAATGTTGGTTGAACACTTACTGTGTGCAGAGCACTGTATTAAGCGCTTGGGAGAGTATAATACAATTGGTAAACACGTTCCCTGCTCTCCCAGAATTTATAATCTCGAAGGAGCTAACTGGATGGGAGACAATTTCTTGAGGAAATAAAATTATCTGCCCTTTAATGGCACCAAACTCCTCTCTGTCCTCCTATACCATCCTCCAGCAAAAATGGGTTTTAGAAAAGACAAATACCCCAATCTGAAGGGAATTCATTTCTCTTAACCATTTACTGATTTTTATAGAGTCCTTTATTGTCCACTGAAGCACTGTACTAAGCCCTTGGGTGAGTGGACCAGAACCAAGACATGAATTTCTGGCCCTCTAGGAGATTGCAGTCTAGGGAAAGACACAGTCCAATGATTATTTGGCAAATAGAGGGACAAGGTTGAAGAAAGAAGGTTATAGCAAAAAGGTAGTGCAACTCAACAAGATAAAAATAGCCAGATGAATAATGAAATTAACTACGAGATTCATATATACACTGGTTCCCCAGGTCTCTCTGCATATTACTCCTCATTTCCAAAGTCCTCCTAAAATCCCAACTCTTCCAACAAACATTCCCTGACTAAATCCCAACACCCCAAGTCACATTAAACAAACAGCCACCTCTAGCACTGGCCATTTAGGTATACCCAGCCTCGTCATTGGGTAAGCAAAAGCAACATGGCCTAGAGGAAAGTGCCCGGGCCTGAGAGCCAGAGGACCCGGCTTCTAATCCTGGCTCTGCAGCTCATCTGCTGTGTGACCTTGGCAAGTCGTTGAATTTCTCCGTGCTTCAGTTTCTTCATCTATGAAGCTTAGATCCAATGTTTGTTCTCTCTTGGGTGAGCCCCTATAGGAGAGGGACTGCTTTTGATCTCGATAACTTATATCTACACCAGCCCTTAGAACTGAGCTTGGCACAGAGTAAACGCTGAGCAAATACAATTATTTTTATCATTCTGTTTATTATTGCACACTCATTTATTCCAAATGCTCCCTCTGTAAAAATAAAAATTGTGGCTGTCTCTGCTGTTTCAGTGGGCAGGACATATGTCTCCTGCTTCTCTTATTTTTCCCCAAGGCTTTAGTACAGTTCATTTTACCAAGAAGCCCTACTACTAGATGTTGGCAAGGCAGCCACCAGCCCCAAAGCAGAGAAATCTAAAAGTCCCTTCCTCTTCCTGCAGACAACGCTGCCTGCCCTAAGGTACTGAAGCAGCCAGAACATCACCCAAAGTCCAAGCAGAGGCTAATACACTTGGCTACTCATTCCCCACGTCCTTTGGTCCGGGGAGCACAGACACCCTTATCACTATTGAGTTTTGCATTCTGGTTTTGGCCGTTAGAAAAGATATGGGATCCTTGAAATATGTAGTCACTAAATAGGATTAACCATAATTAAAGTATTTATGTGTGTGCTTGCCTGTGAGCATGAGAGAGAGAAAGAGAGAGAGAGGAATGAGAGACAGAATTGGGGGCAGAGAACAGCCAAGTGACCACAGAATGCTATTAAATACATAATAGAGCAGTAGGAAACCTACCTGCTGTGCACAGTAGTTTCTAAATTAGTTAAACAGAGGGGCAAGGAGAGGGTAAATGAAATCTGGAGTCCTGCTCCCATCCTAAACTGAAAGAAGATTAATTTATAGGGAATCCTAGAATATTGGGAAAATTGAGACTGCTGAAAATGGGTTTACAGAATTTGCAGTATCAATAGATTGTATTTATTGAGTGCTTATGAGCCAGAGAACTGTAGTAACCAACTGAGAAAATAATAGTGGAAAGTTGGAAGACATGATGCTTGCCCTCAGAGAGTTTACTTGTCCCTTGTCTTCTTCAAGGGAAGGACAAGTAGGCCTAAATTACCTATCAATTAATCACTGGTATACCTTGGGTGCTTTCTATGTGTAGCGCATGATACTAAGTTCTTGGGATAGTATAAAACAAAATTATCAGACCTGTTCCCTGCCCAAAACAAGTTTGCAGTTTAGAGAAGGGACCATTTAATGAGAAAAAATTTATATTTAATGTATAAATGATAGAATCTCGAAAAAAACACAAAAAAAATCATTTTTTAATCTCTTACCTATTTTTTTATGATATTTGTTAAACACTTATGTCCCAGGCACTATACTAAGCACTGGAGTAGATATAAGCTAATCAGTTTGGATCCTATCCATGTCCCCCATTGGATTTACCACCTTAATCCCTGTTTTACAGATGAGGTAACTGAGTCACAGAGAGGTTAAGTGACTAGACCAAGGTCATACTGCAGACAAGAGGCAGAGTTGGTATTAGAATCCATGTCCTCCTGTCTCACAAGCCCACGCTCTATCCACTAGGCTACACTGCTTTTCATGAAGCAGCCCTGCTTCTGTCCTCAAAGAAACTCCAGTCTATTTGGGGATGCAGATATTCAAATAAATAACAGATAGGATGGAGCATTAGAAGATAAAGATTAGCACACGTATGTTAAGGCGGTGAGGTGTGAGTACCCAAGCTATACTTTAGCGACCAGAAATGTTGAAATGGTGGTTTGTGGGGGCCGGAGATAAGTGATTAATCAGGAAGACTTCCTGGAGGATATGTGATTTCAGGTCTGTGCATATGGGAAGAGCAGGGGTCTGGCCAATGTTAAAGGCCTGGGAGTTCCAGGAGGGAGGGAGGAATTAATCAAGAGGTCAGCAGCAGGAGAGGTAAGGATGAGGCAAAGTGAATAGATTGGCTTAAGAGGAGTGAAGCGTGCCAAATGGGCTGTAGTGGAAGAGGAGTGCGTATAAGCAGTCTCACAGGGCCACTGGCATGATGCTGATGGTATTTGTTAAGCACTTACTATGTGCTCAACACTGAACTAAGATCTGGGGTAGATGCAGGTTACTCAGGTCAGATGCAATCCCTGTCCCTTGGGGAGCTCACAGTTAAGAGGGAGGGAGAACTGGAGATCTGAGACGCAGAGAAGTTGAACAACTTGTTCAAGGTCACAAAGCCGGCAAGTGGCAGAACCAGGATTAGAACCCAGGTCCTCTGACTCCCAGGCTCGTGCTCCTTCCGCTATGCAACACTGCTGTCCTGGTATCCCACCTACTTCTTTTATCAAACTGTTTTGAGTTGCCGCCCCACTTGCCCTATATTTTTGGTGTTTGTTAAGTGCTTTCGAGGTGTCAAGCACTGTTCTAAACACTGGGGTAGCTACAAGTTAATCAGGTCAGACTCAGTCCCTGTCCCACATGGGGCTCACAGACTAAGTCTATTTCTACCACTGGCCTAATTATGCCTCTGTCCAAGGGGCCAGAGAGGAAGAAGTGAAATTGCTTCCTCAATTTCCCTTCTCCCCAGGATATATCCGTTCAACTCCCATCTTAGCACTTTTGAATCGCCTCTGCATTTAAGCACTTACAGCCATCCATATCATTTTTCTACATATCAGTTCACTGTTTTCACTACTATTTAAACAGTTTCTTATCTCTATTTTTTGTATCTATCTCTCTTGTGTGAACTTCTTTCATTCAACAGTATTTATGGAGCGCTTCCTATGTGCAGAGCACTGAACTATATCTTCTACCTCTTGTCCTTCCCTGAGCCTTAGTACACTGTTCTGCCCAGAGTACATACTCAACAAACATTACTGATTGACTTGTTCCTGAAATGAAACTTCAGTTTCTAATAATAATTGTGTTTGTTAAAAGCTTACTATGTGCCAAGCACTGAACTATGCATTAGGGCAGACACAGTAGAAGCAGACTGGACAGTCTCGGTCTCACATGGGGCTCAGAGTCTAGAAGCAGCGTGGCTCAGTGGAAAGAGCCCGGGCTTGGGAGTCAGAGGTCATGGGTTCGAATCCCCGCTCTGCCTCTTGGCAGCTGTGTGACTGTGGGGAAGTCACTTAACTTCTCTGTGCCTCAGTTACCTCATCTGTAAAATGGGGATTAACTGTGAGCCTCACGAGGGACAACCTGACTACCCTGTATCTACCCCAGTGCTCAGAACAGTGCTTTGCACATAGTAAGCGCTTAACAAATACCAACGTTATTGTAAGTTGGAGGGAAGACAGGTTTTCAATCCCTATTTTACAGATGAGGCAACTGAGGCACAGAGAAATTAAGTGGTTTGCCTGAGTTCACATAGCAGTCGAGTGGCCGAGCTGCGATTGGAACACGGGTCCTCCGACTCTTAGACCTGAACTCTTTCTAGTAGACCACACTGTCTTTAGTTGTGATACCTCTGCCAAAGGATGTGGTCATTCCTATACCGATTTCAGAACAGGCTGATTCTAAGAAAGAGACCCACTTGCCTTGACCCTCCATCTCAGTCAGGGTAGCTAACGGCTAAGAATGATTTTAACAAGCAGTATAAATGAAATTGATGGACCTAATTTTTCTTTACTGACAAAATTTGACAATATAAATGGTACAATATTTTAGGAGCTGGAAATATCACATTTTTATACATCCAACAGAATTTCATTAAGCCTTCTTAGCCATGTTAGAATATACAGAGTTCTGTTTTGGGTTTGTTTTTTTTAATGGAATTTGTTAAATGATTTCTATGTGCTAGGCACTGTACTAAGCACTGGGGTAGATGCAAGTTAATCAGGTGGGACACAGACCATTTCCCACATGAGGCTCATGGTATTAATTCCCATTTTACAGATGAGGCAATAGACACAGAGAAATTGAATGACCAAGGTCTCACCGCAGACACGTGGCGGAGATGGGATTAGAATCTAGGTCCTTCTGACTCCCAAGCTCATGCTCAGTCCACTAGGCCATGCTGGCCTCTTTGTTGTTTGTGATCATACCATTGTTATAATCGCTTTTCCTGGATCAATTCTGACAGTCAGGAACCCCTCTAGTACAAGAGAAGACGTTTCATTTCGTGTAGCTGTTCTTTTGAGTTTCACGCTGAGTCAACACACACCTTTCCCGCAGTTCCAAGTGAAAATAGTGGCACCGGGTGGACCCAAGATGAGAATGCTGACCTCCAGATAGTTCCATCTTGCCAGAGGTCACCCAGCAGGCCACTGTCCTGCCTGGATTGAGAGCCCTGATCACTTGCCATTCTACTCCTTGGTCTCCCTCAGTGAGAGAATGGCTGTTATCCAAAGCTGGCAGATTTCAAGACTCCAAAGACAGAAAGCCAAGACTACCCTAACCAAGAGGAGCAAAGTAGCTCTTGAGCAGTTACTCTGTG